>NW_026595981.1:10615713-10776897 GCF_907164565.1 Psammomys obesus | reverse complement strand
ACACGTCCCGGGGGGGGGAGGGGGCGCCCTCCCCTCCCTCCTCCCTCCCCCCCCGCGCCCCAGCCTGGCCTCCCACCCCGCTCCCGGTCCCCGCCCCGGTTCCAGGCGCCCCGGACGGAGGCTGCGGGCCCCGGGAGGCGAGGCCGGAGGGCGGCCGAGTCGGGAGGCTCGGGCGGCCGCGGGCCCGGAGCCCAACTCAGGTGGCCGGAGCCGGTGAGTGGGGAGCCGGCGCGGGCGGGGGCGGGACGCGCGGCCCGGAGCGGGCGAGACCCGGGGACAACCCCCCCCCCGTCCGCGCCGCCTCTCGCGGACCCGGGGACCCCG
The DNA here is from genome assembly GCF_907164565.1 of Psammomys obesus. Lineage (NCBI taxonomy): Eukaryota > Metazoa > Chordata > Mammalia > Rodentia > Muridae > Psammomys > Psammomys obesus. Next base: position 10,776,573 of record NW_026595981.1, on the reverse strand, counting down.
GCTTCCAGCCGGGCCCAGCTTTGAGCCCCAAGTGTCAGGTCCTCAACCCCCAAAGCCTCCCGGCGAGCGGGACCCGGAACCCCGCGGCCAGGTAGGCGAGCGCACCTTCTGCGGAGCCCGCGCCGCGGCTGCTCGGCCTCGGGTGCTCCGCACGCGCCGGAACGAATTTTCGCCGCATCCGGTACTGGAGATGCGAGCCCATCGCCCCCTCCACGCCGGCACCCTTTACTCCTCTAGAGTTTGCTTCGGTCTCTTTTTTTTTTTTCAAGCTCGAGTCTGCCCGGTTCAGGAATGCTGAGTAACGCGGGTGGCAATGGGGGTGTCTTTGAGCGACTGTGGACACCCCTGTCCGCCATCAGTCTTCGTTTTTCTCTCTGGCGACAGCCCCACTGCCTCCCCGAGGGGTGGTGTGTGTGTGTGTGTGTGTGTGTGTGTGTGTGTGTGTGTGTGTGTGTGTGTGATTTCGCGCCCCGGCGTGGTGCCCTTGGCACACACCGCGGAGCCATAATCAGGTGTGTCGAGAGGAAGAAAATCACACACTTGTCTGGAATAGGGTTGGGGCGCGCACCCCCGTGCTTGCTGGGCTTGGGGGAGCCACCGTGGCCACTTGCACCCGAACCCGTCACTACAAGTGCCTTCTGTCGCACCGGCGCCGCGTCCGCGTCCCCTTGGCGGTTTACCTACGTCCATCAATGGCCAGGGCGGCTGCCCCCCCGCCCCCTCCGCCGCACACACCAGGGCTCTGGCGTTTGGTAGCTGACCGCCCAAAAGGCGTTTAAAAGCCGGTCGCCCCGGCAGTGCAGGGTTGAGACCAGCAGGAGTCGTTTGGCCTCCACGACCTTTTCCCCCTCGGTTTCCCAGCCAGCACCAGGCACTTGTAATTCTTCCCGGCCGGGTGCGCGCCCGCCGCGCGGGGCTTTTTCTTCAGACCTCACTCCCGCCTGGGTTCCCTTTCTCACTCTCTTCCTCTGCCCCCAGCGCACCTCCAGCTCGGGCTTCTGCCGTCTCCAGCAGCTGGGGGTAGGGGTGGGAGTCCAGGGCAGCTTTGCATAAGCTCCAGTTCAGACAGGATGCGGCCCCCCAGGAGAGAAGCGCCTGGACTGCACTTGCGCAGTTGTGAGGCGAACGAACAAACGAGCAAACAAACAAACAAACAAACAATCGCCAGGCCAGCTTCCCGAATTAGCAACACACTTGCTAAGTCGTGTACTTAAAAGCGCTAAGTTGTTCGTACGTTCCTTACAAGCACCTGGGAAGAATGTGTGGGTACCGGGGCGTGTGTTTTGGACATTTCACCGTAGCTGGTCTGGGCGCCTAGGCCCGAGATTGGAAACACAAAAGTCTGAGTCAGTGGTCCGGGAAGCCGGCGGCTACCGCGCCGCGTCTGCAGCCGGGGTGGGAGGGGGGATCTGAACCCTGACCGTGGAGTCGAGGACCTGCCCTGCGGCTGGTCACAGAGACTTTTTCCTGGCAGGTTGGGGTCGGAGGACCTGCCTCGGCCGCTCTTGAGATTCTTTATCGACTCATCGTCCGCAGTCAAACTTCTGCTTTAGAACGTGCTCGGGCCATCGAAAACTGGCGCTGAGGCGGCCGGGGCAGCCTCTCCGGCGGCGCCTCGCGGCTCCTGCTCCGCCCCACCCCCGCCCGGGCCGCCCCCCTCTCCCCTTCCTAGGAACAGGCGCCCCGGGGGAAGTCCCCCCCCCCCCCCCCCGGGCAGAGTGTGCGTGTCTCTTTAAGAGGCCCCGGGGGGCGCCTCGCGGGCCGCCCGGGGCTGGAGGGGGAGGGCACGGGCGAGGGCGCCTGGCGCCAGGCGGCCGAGGCTCTACAACAAAGCTCCGGCCCCTGTCACTTCGCATCGGTCGGGACCCGCAGACGGGCGGGGGACGCGCGCCCGGCCGCCCCTCCCTCTCGCAGGCGGTCCCGGGCGGGGGGGGGGGGGGGGGGGGGGGGCGCGCCCCGCGGGGGGCCGGGGGCCCCCCCCCCGGCCCCCCCCCCCCCCCCCGCGCGGGCCGGGGGGGGGGGGGGGGGGGCGTCGGGCGGCCGCCGGCTTCGTGGTCCCGGGGCCCATTCACGTGCCCGTACCGAGCCCCGCATCCTGGGCGGCCCAGGGCTGCGGTCCCGAGCCCCGCAGAGCTGCCGGGTCTCTTCTGACCGGGTTACACTGAGACCACTCTCTCCCGAGCTGATCCTTCCCATCGCATCCCCGTGGGTGCCTGCGCCCGCGTGGGGCGGAGGCGCGAAGGCTGGGGGATGTGTGGTCCTGTGGCAGAGTCGGGCGAGGGGCGCTGGGCACGGGTAATGGGGCACTGAGCGTGCCCTGGCGTATGGACGGGCCGGGGAGAGCTGGGCTGGGTGGCCCCGTAGTCGGGAAAAGCGGCCGGGGAGACCCCAGGCGAATTCGCCGTCCTCGGCCTCTCCACCGGACCCGCGCCTCCCGGAGCCTTGGCGCCAGCTAGCCCAGTTAAGCAGTAGGGACTGGGCTCCCCCGCGGTCCCGGGTCTGGCCAGGCTGGGGGCCGCGGCCTTGGTGACCCCAGCCCGCGGCGGCCCGGCCTGTCCCGTCCACTTAAACAAATTGCGGCTGACAGGCGCGCAGTCTCCCTGGAGCCGCTGCTCGCCGGTCGCCTCTCGTCCCAATTACCCAGCGCAGGGTCTGGCCAACAGGCTTGGGGTGCGGCAGGCGGACACGGGAAGAGTGGGCTGCCCGACCCTCACTTCCTGGTCGCGGTGTGGCCCTAGTCTGGTGCCAGGACCAGCCGCGGGGCAACCTGGGCTCTGGGAGGCACTGGAACAGTTAGCTCCTGTGTGGCCCAGTGCCTGTCGTCCAGGTCGATGCCAAGGCCAGGCCCAACTAATCTGTCTCTGTCCAGGACACACTTGCTCCCCGGAGTGGGGTTGGGGTGGAGGGCTGGGCGGGCATCTCTCTGTAGTTTGACAGATCACGTGGTTAGGAACCCAGGTTGTGTCCCTATCGATTTTGGGAGACTCTCCCCAGAGTTTTAGGAACCCTGCCACTCACTCAGCTACCCTGAGCCTTGGTGTCACGAAGTGCAGCTACTGCCCTTGCAACCCAAAGGTCAGCAAAAGTCTTGAACTTGAGCCTGTACGTGAGCGGGTGTTTGGGATCTCAGGGAGAGTGAAGCGGCTTGAGATGGTCCCCAGGACTAGCCCACCTACATCAGCGGGGCAGGGCTGGGCCGGCGGGCGCCGCAGGCTGGTTCCCTGGGTTACCTTCGGAACAGCGCAGTCCCACGCCCAGTTAGCTGCCTTTGAGCCCCCTTTTGCCTTCCGACCTCAGCATCCCCCTTTCCTCGGCCATGCTACCCGCACTGCACAGTTCCTCTCCCTGCAGAGGAGAAGTGTGAAGCCTAGAGCTGCAGGTCCTTAGCCTAGGTGGCTCCGGGTGGAAAAGCTAGACCGGAATCCCAAATCCGCTCCTTAGAAAGGTGGTGGCAGCATTGCATCCCATCTGCAGGAGGTGTGTGTGTGTGTGTGTGTGTGTGTGTGTGTGTGTGTGTGTGTACCTACAGAGGGAAGGGGGTCATTCAGGGAGCGTCTTCAAAGTCAGCCAGGAGGTCTGGCTGAAAACCTGAAGACCTAGGATTGAGTGAGTCTGGGATTGTCTGAGGGGCCCTGGGCAGAGAGGTCAGCTGGGATTCAGGTGGCTCTACAGAAGCTGGCCAGGGCACAGGGAGCAGCAAGGTGCAGAAAGGGGTCAGCTGACTAGCTGTGTGACCCCACGACCTTGGGACAGGCCCTGCCCTCCTTGGGGCTCAGGCTTGTCATCAGCCAAAGGAGGGTGGAATGGGCGTTCAACAGCTTTGGGCTTAGTCTCTGATTTATAAAAAACTAAAGCCGAGCATTGAGAAATTCTCCCCAGTTACAGCCTCGTGGCTGTCTGGCCTGGCTCCTGCATGCCCCTGGCAGAGCCCGCCCTGATGTCTGTGCTTGTGTGTGATTTTGCCCTTGGACCACTGGGCTGGTTACTGAATCACTCCCAGACATTGCCATGCCTTTTGAGTTGCCAGTTCCCGGCAGGCACCGTTTTGCAGATCACAGAGGTATTTTCATCCATCAGATTGAGAGGGAGCCCAATGGGTAGGAAGTACTGTGAGAATTAGGAGGTCACTTGTGGTCCTCAAGGTCACCTGGCCCAGTCACAATTAGATCCATGTTCTGATGACCTTCTGAGTGATGCTATCATGAGGTCTGGGGGCGGGGGGTTGCCTTGGGGAGGCGGAGGTTGTGTTGGATGTTATCTGTAGAGGATAAGAGGCTGGCCGCTCTAGGGCTAGTGGCAGTAAGGTCCCCTGTCCAGCTCTCACCTCCAGCTGATTACAGGCCATGGCTGGGTCCCTAACCTTCCCAATTAGCTGGGGGCCAGGCCCAGGGCCTTCCAGATAACCTGAACTCCAATGGCAGCCGCTATGGGGCCGGCTTATCTAAGCTCTCTGATCCTCACCCTTCCCCCCACTTACTTAGAGTTGCCCTGACTGCAAGCAGATGAATAACCAGATTGTCCTGCAAGCTCAGCCGGCCAGGCCGGTAACTACACCCACCACTTTCCCTGACTGGAGGAGGCCACATCTGTTTTCTCCCCGCTGGAAAGGGCTGGGCCAGGGTCGGCAGGTCCCCTCCATGGCTGAGAGAGCTGCTGGCAGCAGTGTCTCTGTCCCGCTCATGCACCCAAGGCAGGGTGCAGAAGGGTCCTGCTTTCCAGAGCTTCCGTCCCCGTCCCCAGGCAGCCGCGACACCAGCTGTGTGCACAAAGCAGCCCGTGGCACCCTCCTGTACTGTTGACTAAAATACTGCTCCAGCTGGGGATGGGGCTGTGCCAGGCACACCGACGTCAAATGATGCCCAAGCTGGAAAGAGCTGCTCTCCCGGGGAGTTCCAGACCTGACCCCCCACCCCCAGCCTCCTTCTCAGCCCCCAGGAGCCCTGGCAGGAGGGAGGGACTGTGAGATTCAGGTCTTCTCCCCGTATGTTCACTTGTTCTGGTGAAGGCGTCTGAATATTAAATTTCTCTTCAGGCACTGGGTGTTGGGTGGGGGCTACGGAGAGGGCAGGGGGCCAGGAGCTGCCCCAGCTCTGACCAGATGGCTGGGTGGGAAGGCTGCTTGCCTGTGAATTCAACCCTTCTATTAAAAATTCCACCACAAAGCACACCTGGCTCAGTGGCTTTCCTTCAGTCCTTCAAGGCCTTCTCAGGGGTCTCTGGGAGGTGTAGGTGGAGAAAGAGGAACTATATTCGAGTCTTTCCCATTTACCATCTTTTCTGTTGTCAGCCGTCTCCCTGTCACCATTTAGTCCTCAACAGGAGGAGGGAGGAAATGAGAATTCAGGCTTGGTATGGTGGCATGTGCCTGCAATCCCAGCACTTGAGAGGTGGAGGCAGAAAGATCAAGGACTTCAGGGTTAGCCTTGGCTACAGAATGAGATAGAGGTCATCCTGAGTTACCTGAAACCTGGTCTCAGAAATAAAACAAAACAACAAAACCCCAAGAACTAGCTACCAGAGGCTTTCCAACTTTCACAAGATACCCAACTCTGGCGGACAGGATCTGTGTCTTTCCATCCTGAAAGAGCAGTGATTCCCAAGTGCCCTAAGATAAGGCCACAGGCAAGGGTAAGCTCTCTTCCCAGAACAACCTACCACAGGGCAGGGGCTGGGCACCTCTAGAACTCGGAGCCTCTGGTAACAGGCACGAATCTTGGAGATTAGACTTCAGTGAAGCTCTACCTAAATTCCAGTGGGAAGATTTTTCTCTCCTTTTCCTCCCAACATGGGCTCCCCGTCTCTTGTACACAGTGCAGGTGTGGGTGTTGGGAGACCCGAGGACTTTGCTCGGTGTTTGGAGAGGACCCTGACCCCAGCAACTCAGGAAGGGACACCAATTGCAGCGTGATTTATTGGACAAGACGTGCGCTTTTTGACATGGCCTCAGTAACCGCAGTTTCCTTCACTGAGCAGTACAGGGCCAGGGCACAAGGGCTTAAAGATAAGACAGACAAATTCTCCCCATGAGCCAATGGGGAAGCAAGGGGCAAGGGGAGGCCTCTTTTCCTTCTTCCTTCCGCATCACTCTGGGCCTCGGCTCACTCCCATCTTGGAGGGAACGGAGCAAGGACATCTGGCAGCAGTGTGCCTCGCAGCCTGAAGTGGGCTAGGGCTGGCATCCACCACAATGCCTGGTTGGAACACTCAACTCTCCACCCAGGGCCCTAAGATCTGGCCACTGTTCCAGCCCCCCTGTGGGTACCGTTAGAAAATACAAAAGCGGATCCGATGCAGGGCATCACGTGCAGAGAGAAGGGGCTGAGTTTCCGCAGTCTCTTTTGGCCACAGCCCCCACTGACAGGAGTGGCAGAGAGTGCCGAGGTGTTCTGGAGGTCTCTTCTCTTCCAGTCAGGATGAGTATCTGTTGTCACTAAGCTTAGGGAAGGTGGGATTGATGAAAGAGGAGCTGAGACTGAGAAGGGTAGGAGGACCAGAGGCGTGCTGGGGGAGGAGGGGCAGGGGCGTGCTTCTCCCAGCCTTTCTAGAGGGTAAGCAGGCCGGCCAGTCAGCAGCAGGCGGCTGGTGCCTATGGGAAGCCAGTGGGGAAGAGGCTGAGGGGCTGGCCCTCGTTGGTAGGGAGCGGAGACCGGTAGCCATCGAAGTTTCTCGGGATGCTGCCGCTGGTGGAGCCTGAGCTGTTACTCAGAGTCTCGATGCTTCCCTCTCGCTGAAGTTCTGCAAAACAGGAGAGGGCCAGGCTTGGTCAGAGTTGGCTGGAGATGGGGGCACACCCTGGGCCTGGTTGCTCACCGCAAAGCCCCATTGCAGGTCCATTTGTATTTTTTGCAGGGTGAGGCTTGTTCCCACCTGCTCTCCCTGGGGCCAGGTGGCAGCTCAGGCCCCACAGGGGCTTGGTGAGGGAGGAGAAGTCCCCATGGCTAGCAGACTCCAGTTTTTGACTTGGGTGTTTCTTTCATTTCAGGCCAGAAGTGTAATGGCCTTTGTAGCTGGCAGTGCTGCCCATGGGGTATGGGCCAGCCCCTGCACACACACTCAGGCTCGGCCAGCATTCTCCCTCAATTCCTTAGTGTGCACTGTCCAGGACCAGCAGGTGGCCAGAGGCCAGGACAGCGAAGAGACACAATCGGCAGAGGTGACTGTCCCTATTGCTCTTCTCCTGGCTGACCTGTCCCTGGAGCTCTCTCCCAGCTTAGCCTCCATTGTTTCCTTACTCACATCCACTTAACCTACCCGCTAACCAGGGTTGAGCTCTGTACAATGGGATCCTTTGCTTGGGAGAGCCTATTCCACTGAAGAGGTCCCCTGCTTGGCCCCTGCCAGCTCTCCACAGAATGGATATGCTGAGTTGATCTGTGGAGTAGCAAGGCCCACTGCCCTGGTCCCTGTACCTCCACACTGCTACTGTGGATGGCAGACAGACCTATCTTATTTAGCTATGGTAACCTTAACTGCCTCGTCCAGTCTTCATCCACAACAGTAACTGTGTGGGCAGAGGGCTGGGAGCAGGGTTCCCTGCTTGCTGGGTTCATTTCCTGGTTTCTAAGGTTGGTCAGTTCCTGCCCCTTCTTTGCTGTTTGCTGTTGGCCCTGAGATGTGGACATGCACATGACGGACAGTTTCTGGAGTCTTCTCCAAGCTCAGACGACAGCCGAGCCTCTTCCTCTGCGGGCTGCCTGCTTGTGGTTACAGAGTTTTGCCTGTCTACCTCAGGAGTGCAGGACCTCACAGCAGTTACTTGATGCACCAAGCAATATGTCACCTGGTATGGCGGCAGAGCTCAGTCTCCAGCCTGTGCCCACTCAGGCCCCTGCCACACACACATGCAGCACAGCTGGCTTTGGTTAGGGAGTGAGGGGCCATGGCCTCCACTGGATTGGCCATCACTGGCCAGGTACTCCCGAGCTCTGAAGGTCACACGATAGCACAAGTTGGGTGGTGGTGGCGGCGGCAGCGGTGGCGGCAGTAGCAGCAGCAGCCACAGGAAGGGCAGGGAAATGTAACTATGCCAGTCATGTCTGGGCCAGAACCCAGCCTAGACGAGCACACTAGGACAGTACAGACTCCAGCAGGTTGTGAGTGTTGTGAGTAACAGGAGGGGGCTGTGGACATCGGCTGAGGCACTGGCTGTGGTGCCTGGTCCCCCAGAGACACTGGCTTCCTGTGGGGGCCTTCGTCCTGGGAAGGCCATGAGATAACTCTCTGGGCAGAAGGCTGCTCAGATCCTTTCCTCCAGCTTGGTTTTCAGGTTTACCTTCATCTTGGGATGGGGTGATTGTGGCACTAGATGGGAAGGCTAGTGAGCAAAGGGGAGGCCCTGGGCATTAGTGCGCAAGCAGCAGACTCCAGTAGAGTCCCTCCTCACCCCTTCTTTCCCCACAAGCAAGCCCAGGAGTTTCCCAGAGAGACCCAAGGACCTGAGTGGCTTTCAGAGGCCCAAGCCCTCCTGAGCAGCCATCCTAGCACTAGGGGGCGCTGACAGCAGGGCCAGGAAGGGCAGGAGAGGAGCAGGCAGGAGCAAGAAAAGCTGGGGCCTCCTCAGGATACAGACCCAAGGAAGAGCGCCCCAGGTGAAGGAGCAGGAGAGGCCATCAGTAAGGGGAGAGTGGCTCCTTTGCCGAGCAGAGGGACAGAGCCCCAAGAGTCTTGATACAAAATGCAACATGTCCACACTGCCAAAGAAGCTGAGGATTCCACAGCCCAGGCCGAAGCTTGGCTCCCCACTGTCCCTCCCCCGGCAACACCCTCAGCATCACCCCCAAGCCATTGCTGACCCCGCCACGTGAGTCTGAGTGGACGCACCCCATCCATCAAGTGACATTTCAGGGACAGTTGCCAAGGGGTTATAAGATGGATTTGCTCTCTTGGAGTCCAGGCATGGCTGAGCAGCCTGGCCCATGCTTTCTCTTTGTTGCTTAGGCCTGGGAGGGATGGGGCTGGGCAGGCTTCCTCCGTGCCCCCGCATCCCGAGGTACCTAAGATTTTGCTGACTGTTTCCTTTCAACTTTGCCCTGGCTCATTTGAACTGGCCACTGGGTCCCGTGATCTCCATACTTATCCATTCAAAGCCAGAACACTGTACAGCACAAACCTCCTGTTATTCCTCTAAAGACTGTCACTCACGCCTTAGGGTCCCCATGCATAAACTCCCCGGCACTACCAAATGGCTGTTTACAGCTGCTGCCTCTGTCTGGCCTCACTGGTGCTTCCTGTTTGAATTAGGCTGCTGGGCCCCAAAATGCCTGCTCATCTTCCTAAGCTTTCCATGGGTGCCCACTCTTCTGTGAATCCTGATGTCAACTGCAGAGCCCCTAGGCCTACTGAATCCCACATCTCGACCCCTAGCTAGGCTCCTGGAAGGTTTCCAAGTGTATTATCCCCACAGGAGGACAGGCCCTGGGAGGGAGTGTGTGCTTCATCTCTGCTTCCCCAGTCGCAACCCTCAGGCCTGAGAAGTAACTTCTGGAATGAATGAATGATGTGGTAGGGAGTCACGGGGCCTTTCTCCAGCATGAACCAATTAGTGACAGAACCAAGGGCTTGGCTGGTCCTGGGCTGGTCTTTGGGGTTCTTTCTTATGTGTCCTCTATCGGACCCGCTCTCTCTCTGTTCCTCCAAAGATGCGAGAGTGAGAGTGTGTGGGACGTGAGCACGAAGGAGGGGCACATGGGGCACACTGTCTCCCTGCTTCTCGTCACCCCTCCCACCAGCCCTAGAAGCAATCGGAGAGTGGAAACGTGTGGCCTTACCTTCCTCCATCCCGAACGCATGCTTTGTTACTGTTGGGTTGTTCACGGACGCTGGGCTGTTGGCATTGTTTTTTTTTTCCTTTTTTTTTCCCTTTTGAAAAGAAAAGCATTGAGGAGTCTTTTTCTTTTTTGTCTTTGAGAGATATGGACAATGATCCAGAAGGACACTGATCTCCACAAGCAGGAGGAGAGGGTGGAGGGAGGCGCAGGGGTGACACTCGGGAAAAGGGCGGTCTTGCGTCGGAACTCTGCGGTCCGGGACACTGACATGCACGTGAGGCGGCGGGAGACGGACCAGTCATGGGGGGGCAGGCCGAGAGGCAGAAGTGTGAATCTTTCCGTAAGGGGTGGGGGAAGAGGAATCACACAGTAAGCATAACACAACGGCTTCTAGAAGGGGACACACAGGGACCTGTGGCCCATGCAGTGACAGATGGGGCCCCATGCAGGCAGGTTGCTAGGAAAGGGAGGGAGGCAGGCTGAAGAGGTTCCTGGGGGACCCTTGTGCATTTTGACATAGTGGCCCGGCTTTGGTTCAGCAATGTGCCCCTTAAGCCCCAACCCCAGTCCCACACTGTTCAACTCTCAGCAGTTTTCCTGCAGTATAAGTACACTCCAGGTGAAGCCTAGCAGAAACCAACCAGGGCAGGCAACTAGGGAGATTCTCCCAGCAGCATGGAGTCTGGCCCAGGGGCAGCTGGCTTTAAGAAAGCCTGTTCTTCCATGACCCCCCAGTTTTCCCCCAACAGGCCAGAGCCTAAGGAAGTGTCCCAGAAAAGCCTGGACTCAAACTGTACCCTCATATTCTCCAGATACTAGGTGACCCTGGAAGGTAGGAGTGATAGCCCCATGTTACAGACAGGAACACCAAAGACAAAGAGGAAGCCACGGGATCTGGGTTCACCCCAGAGGGAGAACTGGTACTGGGGCAGGCTGAATGCTGGACCCCAGTGCCCACTAGTGCCTATGTCCCCAAATCCCTACTGTTCTCACTAGGAAACAGGCTTGTCACCATAGCTGATCCCCAGTGGCACAGGCTGGGATGGGCAGGCCACAGGGGATAGGAGAGAACAGCAGGGGCAGCAGAGAGGAGGAGGAGGCCTCTTATTTCAGGAAATAAATAAGCTAAAAGTAGAGGAGGCCTTGTCTTCAGGTTGTCCCCCCCATTCCACACTGTGCCTGTCAAACTCCTAAGGTATCTGAAGGTCGAAGAGATGTGGCTGACCTCTCCGAAGGACTCTGGTTACCTGCACATCAGCAGAGGAACACAGAGAGGAGCCATAGTCAATCTCTGTGGAGACAGGCAGAGCCCAAGCATGAGTTTGTCCATGCCTGGCTCCTAGGAGCTCTACGATGAGTGAAGGGGTGTTAGGGGTGATGACAGCATGACTTTTCATGCATCAACTATTGTATCATGAGGTCTGGCTCCCCAGACCTCAGGAGGGAGACTTTGAGCACACCAGGCCTCAGTGAGACTTGGAACAGCGGAGCCTCAGTGGGAGGAAGGCTTCAGCAGAAGGCCAAGGTGGATTCTGCTTGGGGCTGGCTGCTCAGGTCTGTCTAGCCTGAGACCCTCAGAGGGCTCCTGGGTGGCACCGCAATGGTGGGGGGTGGATCACAAGTCTCCAGGACCCAGAAGGACCCTCAGGGACCTGCGAAGGCAGTGCTGTGAGTATTTGGAAGAGGGTACCTGGGGCCCAGGCTCCGCCTTGGGGCAGCCCAGGGATTTCCACCACAAAAGGATCAGCATCTACTGTCTGCCCCAGCCAGCCATGCTGTGTGCATGAGTGCCAGGATGCTGCTCATTAAACAGATTAGCAGAGCGCTTTTATTAGGTCCTGGCTGTAGCAGCACACCCTACTATCCTAAACTAACCACCCAAGCTGCCCAGTAGGAGTGGGCTCAGGCCTGGTGGGAGGAGGAGTCTGGCCTGCTGAGGCTCTGGCCACTTCCTTCAGTGGAGACTGTAAGCCTTCCCTAACTGTCTGGGCTGAGGCAGGTGGGTAGCGGATGGATCTACCTGGGACGGGTCAACCCGCCCAGAGAAGTTGTTGCGAGCACAGGCTCTGGCCACCTGTGTCCTGGGTGACTCTGGGTGGGAGCCTAGGGTTCTTGAGCATCAAGATGGCAATGTCTGTTTCATAGCCTGGCTGCAGGAATGAAATTAAATAATGCATGGAGAGTACGTCACCAAGTGCTTAAAGCTTCCAGTCAGCAAATGTGAGTTACTATTATTGTTGCAATTGAATTAGTCACTGTGATTATCCCCAGGACTTCAGGGACCTTCTCCAGCACCCCCCCCCCAAGGTGGCCCTGCCACCCAGGCCCCCACCAGCTCTGCCTCTGCTGGAGCCTGGGCAAAGATTCTTTCTTTTTAATCAAGAAATGGTTCAGAGAGGAAGATGGCAGATATGTGTTTACAGCTTTTCATTTCCTTCCTTTCTTCTTTCCAAACACACTCTCCCAAGATGGAGAATAAATTCCCAACCCTGTTGACATGCATTGATTTTTCTTCCCTCCTGCATCTACCTCTGAGTTTTCCCACATTAGTGGGGGCTGTGGTTAAGACCCCCTGCTTGGGATGTGTTTGGTGAGAGCTCAGCGCAGTGAATGAACTTAAGAGAGCCAGCCAAATGCCCAGTCTTGCTCGGTGCCTGGTGTAGGAAAGATCTGTAGAAAACAAAACTAATCTTTCAGTTCTTTTCTGCTTGAGGGTTCTTGGGTATGCTGGGTGGGGGGTGGGAGTCCTCTCATTAAGAAGCCAGACTGACCAGCTTTTTTTTTTTCCCTTGAAGGGATAAACAGTGAGGAGACCAGATGACCGCAGGGCAGTTACAAGTTAATCAAAACTGGTTCAGATGGGGTTGGTCCCTTGCAAGCCATTTTGTTAGCAAGAGGCTTGCACACAGGGCTTTAACTAACGAGGCAAAACAGTACAGAAAGGGAGGGGGGAAAGAGAGGAGGGAGAAAAGAGGGAGAGGGAACGAGGGAGGGGACAGAGATGCAGACAGACACACAGACAGACAGATAGAGACAGAGAAATAGAGAGGCAAAGACAGACAGACAGACAGATACAGGGGTAGATGGGAGGCTTGAATGCTTCCTAGGGCTGAGACCTGGGCAGCTAGCCCTGATGTCAACTGGGAGGTGGCTGGACCTGGCAGACATGGTGAGGGGTTGCTTGTCTTATCCAGCTCAGTGCCTGTACACTGCTGTTCCCACGGAGGATGACTGAGGAGGGAGAAGCAGTGGAGACAATGATGGCGTTGGCTGAAGTCGCTGAGACTGGGACAGTACCATCAGAGACCACACACTCTGGGCTGGAGTCAGCCTCAGCCCCCAGGGCCCTTTCTGAGGAGGTTAAAAGTACAGCAGCTAAAGGAAGCAGCAGAGAGGAGCCAGCTTTCCCTTGCACTTAGCACACAGTTTGAGGTTGGGTGCCTGGCTCCTCTGTGCCCTCTCCAGCCTTCCTTCCCCTCAGGCTTCTAAGCTGGCAAACATGCCAGTAGTTAAAGGGCTTCCTTTCCTAGGGAGGTCTGGAAAGGCCTGGAACCTAGGCTAGTGGAGCCTGAGAAGAGTCACCTTTCTCCTCCAGCAGGGTCTCTGGGACCTTGTCAGGCTTGCCTTCTAGAAGCTACAAGGCTGAGGCTGAAAAGGCTCCACCCATTCAGATCACAGGAATCCTGGTTTGGAGACGAGAAGCAGGGCTAGCTCTGGCCTGCTCTTATCTCTGGGGCTTAACACCTATGCCTGAACCCAGATCTCTGGCTGGCTGACGCCAGTCTTCTGGTATCTTACTACACACACAGCCTGGCACCCTGAGTGCTTTAGGAGTGCAGCCGCCTGGGGCAACAGAAGTCTCCTTCCTGGCCAGGTCAGCCCTCAGGACTCCCGTGAAGACACCTGCCTACTGCTCTGCTCAGCTTCTGTCCTGACTCAGATATACAGACCACCCTGAGGGAATGAGGCTAAGATGCCACAGCCTGTGCTGCCAGTGGCGAAGGTAGATCTCGGGTGTTTTCAGCCCGGGGGACGATGGCCACAGGGCCATGCATGGTGACTAGGAGCCTCAGCTATCACTGAGGAGAAACCCGAGGCCTGGGAGAACGCAGATGCTCCTGCTTATCCATGGGCTTCAGGCCCTGAGAGTGGTGAGCAGAACTAGGAAGGGGTGATACGCAGGGGACAGATGGACTAGCATGGCTCTGCTTTAGCTTCCAACCAGAAACCTGGCAAAGAGCCTGGGAACTTGGTTCTCAACAGCAGGCCAGTGTGGTACAGCACCACTGCACTGGGCGTGAGGCTGGCCAGAGGGCTGAAGCCCTCCCTGGTGGGCCCAGGGAGGGGGGGTGCATGGAGCCAAGAGATAGGTGCATTGGAAAACCAGAGGAAGGACACTAAAAGCAGGCGTGTGAAGAGGAGGGAGAGAAACTCGGGAGGGGAAGCGCTCTCAGGGGAGGCCTCCTGCAGCGCCCCATCCCATAGCCACACGGTGTCTAGCTTCTTGGCTGGAGCTGACTAAATGTGTCTATGCATGCACATGTGTATGCATGTGTGTGTGAGCGAGTGCGCACGTATGTGCAGGGTGGGGGTGGGGCACTGGAATTCCAGGCAGAAAGGATTACAGCATGGCCCCACATCTCCCCACATCAGCCTTTGAAGTGCCGAAGAGCAGCGTCAGGTCGGTGGGTAGGGTCTGTCATGAGCACTGCTTGTCTGTTTGGGGGCTGGAGTCTACCCACACAGGCAGGGACGGTCTTGAACCGTCAAGTATGGGTACTTGCATTACCTCGTTCCCAGCAAACCCACACCATCTGAACCTCCCTAAGTCTTAGCTTCCAAGGATAAGACAGAAGGACCAGCAACCCATGCCACATCGCTCAACACTCAGTGATCCCCCCAGCACTCACCAGAGTAAACTAACTCTACATCCTGACCAAGGCCAGATCCATCCAGTCACAGGAGACCGTGAGGGGACAGAAAAGGTGCGCTGACCTGGCTCACACTTCCCCTCCGAGGTGTTTGATGACTGGCTAAAGCCAAGCTTTAGTTAGCCCCAACTGAGAGTCACGAGGAGAAAGGGGGTTATGGGAGAGGACATCGTTCTGGCCCTAGTGCTGCCAGAGGGCTCAATCATTTGGGCAAGTCACTTGCATCTGCAAACCATGGGGGGAGGGTGTGCTCTAGAGATGTCATGAGGTGTGTAAGGCTGTCAGGAGACAGGGTGCCAGGGTCCCCAAGAAGTGCAATATGCATCAGTTATCTCTCGGAGGCAGGCTGAAGGAACTGGAGCAGACATGTCACCCAAGGAGGCCTTGATCCCATTTAAGGCTGATTCAGAGTTGAGCAGCATGACAGACGTATCTTTGGGGATAGAGGGTGCCAGGCCCAGTGCTATGGCCTGGCTTCTTGGTGTGGGGTCCATTAGAAGGGCTAGGAGGAGCCCTGTGAGGTGGGCATATGTGTCCCATTCCACACGGTCCTAGAGAGGACATAGGGATGGAAGCTCCATCCTAATAAGCCCCAAGACAGGGTACTTCCTGAGCTAGCCTCCAGTCTTGTGAGATAGCACAGAGCCTACAGGAGAGATGCTACATTTTGAATGCTGCTGACCGGTGGGGGCTGGAGCCACATCTGGTTCTCATTTAAACGTTCGAGTGTAATTAAATTTGCTACGATGCAGCGGAAGAGTTTGCTAAGATGTGGCTTACCCCTTTTCCATGAGGGCTAAGAAGTCACAGTTTTTTATTCCACCAGCAGCCTCGCTCTCTTTCCTGCCGAGCGCCTGCCCTAGTCTGAGAGGGCAGAGAGGCCTGTCCCATCACTCGTTTGTCTCTATTCTTCCTTCTTTCCTTGTCTGCTTCCTTCCTTCTCTTCCTCTTTTCCTTCCTTTGGCACAAGCTCTCGATGTGCTAAGGAGGCTGGTCTTGAATTCCTGGGTTTAAGGGATCCTTCCACCTCAGCCTCTGGAGCAGCCTGAACTATAGGTATGTCCCATCATGCCTGGCCCCCCCCCCCCCCCCCCACCTCCGCCCCCCCCCCCCGCTCCCCCCCCCCCCCCCCCCCCCCCCCGATCTCTTCTCTAGAATGCACAGGCCGAGGCTATCATTAGGTATGTGATACTCAGGAGAGCCTCCTGCCCCACCCCCACGCTGTCTGCCCACCTGAGAGGACCTGTGACTCAGCAAGTCTCCAGTGGGGCTGATGGGCTGGGGGAAGCTGGTGTCACCATTCCCCCGTGAGGCTCTTCCCCAGCCCCGAGGAGGCAGACACTGCCTGGTCTACTTCAGTGATGCCAAGCTCCTTCCCTCGGGAGATGGGGGAGGCCCTCTAATAGTGTGCGGAGGGAATCCCGTCTTTGTTGGATACCCTCATGATAGGATGCGATCGAGAGTGAGGATTCTCAAAGTGCAGGGGCAGGACACCCTCCAACCCTGTACTGGCTCTAGAGCCCAGGGCAGGAGGAGTAAGGCGCTTCCCAGACTCACCACCCTTCACTGTGCGACCCCAGGACTGTTGCGTGGGGTTGCCCTTCCCCAACTCTCCCTGCCCTCATACAGGAAGGAGGCATCCAAAAGGAGCCTACCAGAAGAAAGCAAGAGTGAGGTCTGAGCAATCAAAGGAACGCGCAGGGCCTTTATCTGAGAGTGTGGAACAGCAGGGACAGCAGAGTCCGAGGAGACTCCCCGTTCACTTCCACACCTTCAGGTATCTTCCTTCCCAGGCTCCCACTCAGGACCTCTCTGCAGCAAACAGAAGACTCTTGGGATGGCTATTTCACCGGCCTCCCTTCCCACCCGAACATCTTCGGTTTATAACATCTTTTTACTAGGGATTTATGACTTTCGTGGTAATGGGTTCCATTCTATTTCCTCTGTGCCGATATTTCTAATCATTATGATGCGGGCTTTATGAGTGTTTCTTAGTAAGTGAAGGTATTCTTTTTCCCTTTTGAAGCAGACTGTCCTGTGAGTTACTGACTTGCTGTGCGTGTGGGTGCAAGCCAGAGACAAGTGGGAGGGGATGACAACGGTAGGGGCTGTGCAGAATCTAGATTTAAAAACAAAGCTGTGCTGAGGTCCCTTTGAAACTCTTGGTTAACCACCATACCGAAGCCTCACTAACAGCTCAGGAGCAACTAGAGCCACGCTCAGGCACAGGTGGCGTTTGTGGCCTGGACAGCGCTCACCTGGAGGATGGGTATGCACACAAATACCCGGGTGTTTGCCAATCCCAGTCTTTCTATGGGAGTCAACTTCACTTTTTGGTGGC
The DNA here is from genome assembly GCF_907164565.1 of Psammomys obesus. Taxonomy (NCBI): domain Eukaryota; kingdom Metazoa; phylum Chordata; class Mammalia; order Rodentia; family Muridae; genus Psammomys; species Psammomys obesus. Next base: position 10,759,534 of record NW_026595981.1, on the reverse strand, counting down.
ATTTAGGTTAGGCTTATGTGTTTGGTAGCCTTTTTATTGATGAATCAAGTTTTAAGGAAACTGACTCGATTCCCTATCCAGTGGTCCTATGCTAAGTCTGACAAAAGAAATACATCAGAATAAGGCCTCTGTGGCCCCTGTTAGGGTCTCAAGCTGTGCTGTAGAGCCTGTGCGCCTGCGCCATGGCAGGGGCGGGGGCAGAGTCTCACTTAGCAGCGGGTGGGGCCACCCTTCCCTGACTGCAGCCCAAGCTGGGCTGATGTGGCTCTCTCCCTCTTTGTGCTGGTCTCACAGACAGGCTGCTGGTGCCGGGCCCTATTCATTATTCAATTCAGCTGGCTCGGAGGAGCCTTTCCATTTGCTCCTCCAGGAGGGATAACAAATCTAGAAATGCAATTCCACTTTGGTGTATTAAGATATCGATTTGCCTGCTGAGCAGAAGTGCATTTGTTCTGCCAGCCCTCCTGTGGGGAGGAAGGGGTTAACCAAATGTTTATCACAAGGCTGGCTTCAGAGTTGAAAGTAATGTGATCAGTAATGAATTTTGTGTTACATTAGGTTGTATAAATGGACAGACAAGCGCAGACAACAAGTGGCCAGGAGTCGGGGCTAATCTAATGATGTAAAAATAGAGACAGCACCAATTATACCAGGGGCCAGCTCCAGGCTCCTGCAGGGACTGCAAATGAATAGGTACAAATCAAATTACTCCCTAATAGACGCACTACAAGAGGGGCAGTCAATGGTAAATGCATTAGAGCCCAGTGACCTCTCTGCTCTGCACAGCAGAGTCCCAAAATTTGACTTCCATCTTCAGAGTGGGGGGCAGGGAGTGGTGCTCTCAAAGAAACTCTTGTTGGGTGAAAGATGGCCACCACTCCTCATCCCAAACCAGTCAGTCCCCTGCAGAAGAGACCTCCTATCCTAGCTGACTTCCAGTGCTCCCCGAAGCCTGAGCTCTGGGGGAGGAGAGACACCCATGTGAGGGACATTGGAGCAGTGGGACCAAGCCTTCTGTGTAGGCAAAGACAGGAGGTTACATACCCAAACACTTCATAGCCATGTGCCTCTCGGGGATGCTGTTTTTTACTGCTACGTCAAGGGCTGTGTCTGCATTGGAAATAAAATAGTTCTTTAAAGCGGATCATACAGTGGACCTTCTAAGAGTCTAACAAGAACTGAGGTCAAACTGAGCAGATACCAGATCTGGTCTGACTCCTGATAGCTTTGCAGGGAGAGTTCTGGGGTCTTTTCCAAGGTCTGGCACATCTAGATTTTTCATTAGCCGAAGCTAGCAATCTCTACCCCTTTCTTCTTCCCCAGTCTCCACAGACTGACTTCTCCTACTCCTGCCTGCTGCTGGGGGGTTGGGGAGGGAAGGATGAGGACTAAGCTTTTGGGAAGTGCCTCCAATTTTCTTCCATGGTTCTATAGATTTCGACACCAGGCCTGATGTCCAAGGCTGCCTGACAGTGTGCTGGGCTCTTCTGGGAAGGCTTGTGGAGACACACTCAGAGCTAGTCCTATATTCTCATCGTCAGCTCTTGATGGCTTGGGGATGGTTAAAGTATGAAACCAAAGAAGCTCTAAGTCTTCCAAGGACTAGTTCAAGCTTCATGGAGGTGTGGGCGCAGAGGCTTGGTTTACCCTCCTCCCCCAGCCACCCTAGGCCAGCACCACACAGTCATTCGCAGAGTGGAGATGTCATGTCAGTTGTGGCCAGCTGGGGGCTGGAGAAACAGGGAATGTGCCAATATAATGGGCATGGGGGAGGGGAGGGCGTAGAATGGAAAAGTCATCCTGAATAAATGAGGTGACTGGAAGTGAGTCTCCCCAAACTTGATTAAATGCAGAGAGGTGAACTGTAAGCTACTAAGTTACAAGAACAAGACATATATGGGGGATGAGGAAGGGGACAGCTATGAAAACTGCAGGATCTCACCACAGACTTAAAGCTATCCTGGGCAATGGGGCTTGCAGGCTCCTGGGGCCAGGAGTCATGCAGGAAGAGCAGGCAGCAGAAAAATCACCCAAAGCTAGACACCTGCCTAATGCCCTTGCTTTGGGCAATCCAAAATGTCTCACGTTTAATGCAGTCAAGGGTCATCTCTAACCTTCCTTTTCTACAGATGGTCCTGTTTCCTAGCCTATGGCTTCTTGCCATCGGAGAAGCTGGGGAATAAGAGAAGGTGAGTACCCTGTTGGCAGTGCTCTACCTTGCTGGGACCTCACACCTTATGAAAGGGCCAGTGATTAAGGGTGAAATCTGGCGGCGGCGGCGGAGGAGGAGGTACCAAGAAGAATCCTCCCTTGGGTTAACCATTTACCCATTGTGATGATCCCAGGGAGGCCCCTGGCAACTGTCCTGCAGCCCTCCACCCTTTGCCCAAGCTGGCACACGTTCCACTGCCACTTTCCTTGGTGCAACACGTAGAAAGAGTCACCTAAGAGGCCACACTGGCATTTCCTCTTTGTTGACAAGAAACAGCATGCCACGCCATGGGCAAGTAGGCCATGTGTAGAGAAGCCGACCAGCCCTGGGCGTCCACCGTGGCCCCTCCACGGGGGCAGCTCCAGAAGGGGCAGAGGACAGGGGCAGGGAAAGCAAGCTAGCTGGAGTCAGATCTAAGACTAAGACTTGGCCTGGAACTAACAAGTGTGTCTTTTAAGCACGATAACTGTTCCATGGCTTTGGCTGCCTTTCATTTACCTCTCAGAGGCCACAAAAACCCAATCAGTCATTCAACAAACATTAACTGAGGCTCAGCTTGGCATTCATCCCAGGACTGGGCAAGGAGAACTGGTAGCTAAAGGTAACAAAGATGGATCAGATTGGGTCCAAGGAACAAGAACTGGGTCAGGATGCACTCATGGCAATATGGATAAGGGAGGAGCAGAAAGGACCCACGGAGCTGGCCCTTTCCTGAGTGGCATGTAGAAAGATGTCAGCCTTGGCTCCTTGATGGGAGAGTCCATAAGCTGCTACAGAGAGGTTCAAGGAGACACATGTGGCCAAGGAAGGAGAGTCAGAGGAGGAGACTGTGAGTTTGGCTGAAAGAAACGACCATGTTGCAGGGCTGTCTACTTCCAGGGGACCAACTTGCTGGCAGAGCTGGAGAGCTAGAGTCACATGCTTACAGAAAGAGGTGGGGGGAACCTCAAGTGGGATGAGGAAGGTGGGTCAGGCAGGAAAGGCCTAACAGACATTTAAAAAAAAAAAACAAAACATGGCAAGATCTCAGTTGAGCTATGAAGACAGCTTGCATTTTCAAAACAGGGAAGTGACCTTAGCCTCCCTGAGGATGGGGACCCCTTCCTCTATGGGGGTCCCTATTTTGAATTAAAACACGGGTCACATTCTGAGCGGGTGAGACTGGCATGATGGTCAGAATGGACACTTCTATTTGAGAAATAATATTTTCTTTGGTGATGCTGGAGACTGAACTCAAACTCAGAACTCTGCGTACCAACAATGAGTTACGTCCTTGGCCATTTTAGTGCCTTGTTTTAATTCCTTTTTAAAAGTTATTTCAAGAATTTTGTCTCTCGCCTCCGGAGCTGACGAGAGGGGCATCTAAGAGAATTTGGATGAGAGGCCTGTGGCACAGCGGGAGTCTGCAGCGCAGGAGGCCTCTCCGCTGTTTAGAGTGATGGGAGCGGTACAGACTGCTGGCTGCAGTGTCCAGGGTGTGCATGTCACGAGGATGGGAAGTCAGTGCTCCCTGTATTTCCTGTTTCACTCCTACTAAGAGATGAAAAATTAAACCCTGAGAGGAAGGGACCGGCCACGTGCTTCCCTCCATTTCTTGAATCCAGATCTCACCACAAGACACTGATTTTTCCCAGCGCAACAGCTGGCGCTGGGAACTGAAGGGTCTCTCAGGACTTGGCCTTTGCTCCTGGTGGAAAATAGCTAGGACGAGGCGCTGGGACACTGCTGGGACACAGACGGCAACACAGTGCCACCCTTGGGGCCACAGTCACCCACAATCCCACAGTTGTGCTCCCCCACTCTACAGGCTGCTTATGACCTGCTGGTGGGAAAGGGCTCTACATGGCAGCCCTGGCCTCTGGGAGCTACCCTCTTCTCCCACCCTTAGCAATCAGGGCATCTGTGGCTGGAGACCTGTGTCCCACAGCAACTCCCGTTTTGGACACTTGGTTCCCCCTCAATTCCCCCCCCCCAACATGGTGCTATTTTGAGAGGTGCCCAGCTACAGGAAGTAGTTCTTTCTGCTTTTCCATCCTCCAGGAGGTGAAAGAGCTTCTCTACCGTACACAATGACTACCAAGACGCTCTGCCCAAGCAACCACTGGCTGACCCCTCTGAAACCATGAGTCCAAATGGATCTCTGTCTCTAACTTGTTCTCCAGGATCTCTCACAGCAGTCAGAAAACCAATACAGTGTGATGATTAAGTTTATGAATTTCAAAGTCTCCCAGGTCCCTCTGGGCATGTCTGTGAGGGCGTTTCTAGGTAGGTTTAGCTGAGGAGGGGCTCTTCCCATGGTCTGGGGTTCCAGGATGAATGAGAGGGAGAAAGCAAGCAAGATCAGCATTCACCTCCCTTCCACTTCCTGACTGTGAATGTAACCTGACCAGCTGCCTAATGCTCCCATCACCACACCTTCCCACCATGATGGATGGGGCTCCTTCTTAAGCCACGAGCACCAATAAATCCTCCTTGTCTTTAGCTGCTTCTGTCAGGATTCTGTCACAGCAGTGAGAGCAGTGACTAACAGAAAGCTGTGGCTAGGGAGAGGAGCCCTAGCTAGCTCGCTTCAGTTTACTAACAGGCCCTGGTAGGAGCCAGAGAGGAACAGACCACGGCTCAGCGCCATCACCTCCCCCCCCCCCCCCCCCCCCCCCCGGCTTCTAAAAATTCCAAGAAAGGAATTGTGGCTCACCTATTCTCACTTAGTCTGGTGGGGATGCGACAGCTGCCCAGAGAGGCAGCCTGCCTGCTGCAACAGCAGAGAGGGCCTCGTTGGTGGCCACTGAGAGAACACACTGAAAGCATTCCTTCTGTTTGTTTTTGGTTTTGTTTGTTTTTGTAAATGCCATAGAAGGAAAAGCCCAGGGTCCATACAGATAAAGCAGAGGAGAAGGTGCAGATCCCTGGTTAAGTCACCTGGATGAGAAACAGCATTTTTCAAGGGGCCTGTTGCCAAGGGGAAACAGGCAATGATGGGTTAGTACCAGAGAAGCTCAGAGTCCTTGTTAAGAGAGAGAGACCCAGCTAGAGCTCATTGGGTTAGATGGACCACTCTCTTCCATCTGGAGAAGGGAGGCCAGGAGGATTAAGAGAAAGTAAGAAAAGACTGGAGACTGGGCCACATGCACTACTATACTAGGTATCAATGGGGAGGAGAGATAATCTCATTCTCAAGAGACCAAAAAGAGGACTGGAGAGATGGCCCATTGGGTGAGGGACCTGGCAACAAGTCTGATGACCTGAGTTCAATTCCCAGGACCCACATGATAGAAAGAGAGAACTGACTTCTGTGGGTTGTCCAGTGACCTCTGCATGCACCCCACCCCACTCATAAGTAAAAAAAAAAAAAAAAATTAAAGTAACTCAAAATATTTTTGACAAAGAGGCTGGAGGTGGAAACCTTTCCTACAGTATGTGGAGTCAACACGATTGAAACTCAGAGGGACTGAGCAGGAGGGGACAGGATCATCTCATATAACAGGCAGGTTATATGAGATAATCAAAGCAGCTTGGTGGTTGTGCATGGCAGGTAGTACTTGTGACCTGAGGGGCAATGGCCTTGTATATATAGGTAGTAAGTATCTTGAGCCTGCTCGGATAAGAATAGGTTGGCTAACCTGGGACTAGAGAAAGGTCCAACCTTCACTAACATCTCAGCGCTGTCTCTTTTCTTACATGTTTATGTGTGTGTGGTATGCATGTGTGCACGTTCGTATGTGTGTGGGCACATGCTCATGGAGGCCCAAGACTGATACCAGGGGTCTTCCCCAGATCACTGTCTATTTATTCTTTGAGGCAAGGTCTCTCAATATGGCTAGTCTAGCTAGCGGCTTGCTGCAGGGTTCCTTGTCGATGCCTAGCCCAGCGCGGGACTTAAGGTTAAAGCACCATGCCCATCGGGCATTTACGCTGTTTCTGGAGATCTGCATTTTAGTCCTCATGTTTCCATGACAAACGCCCTGCCACGGGCTGTCCCTGCCTCTGTCTACCTCAAGGTGAGCATCCTTATTTCCTGCCATGGTGCTCCGTTTCACCATGGGCCAGAAACAACAGAGCCATGAGGTCACACACTGAGACTGCTGAACAGTGAGTCCAACATCTGTTTCTTCCTTTAAAAAGAAAAAAGAAAGGAGAGAGAGAGAGAGCCACAGCACTAGAAAAGGAGCACGAGGGACCCATACAACACACTGCTAGCTCCATGGCTGCAAGCAGAGTTCTTCTGGGTTGTATCTTCTTCATCTGAGGTGTGGGGGATTTCTTTCTTTCTTTTTTTGTTTTTTGGAGACAGGGTTTCTCTGTGTCAGCTTGAGTGTCCTAGACTCACTCTGTAGACCAGGCTGGCCTCAAACTGACAGAGATCTGCCTGCCGCTGCCTCCCGAGTGCTGGGATCACAGGAGAGTGCCACTGCAGCCAGCTTTGTGGGGATTTCTAACAACTCTGTATTATCTTATGTGTGTGGGTTTTGCCTATGTGTATGTCTGTGCACCACACATGCCTGGTGCACAGACGCCAGAAGAAGGTGTTGGATCCTCAGGAACTGGGATTTACAGATGGTTGTGAGTCACCCTGTGGGTGCTGGGACCTGAACCTCAGTCCTATAAAAACAGTGTTGTTACCTGCTGAGCCCTCCCTCTACCCCTTTCCTTTTCTTTTTCTTTGTTTTTTTTTTTTTTTTTTTTTTTTTGGAGACAAGCTCTTATGTATCCCAGGTAGGTAGGCCTTGAACTCACTATGTAGCAGAAGATAACCTTGAACTTCTGATCTTCCTGCCTGTACCTTCTGAGTTCTGGGATGTATAGATACACACGTCAACATTTTGCTAGAAACTCCACACCAAGTCCAACATGAGTAGCTACGTTTTATGAAGTGCACTGATGATTAAATTATCTGCTTTGAGTATGGGGTAAAGCAACAAGTAGGGGCATCTGAAGGCTTGGCCGATGACTGGGTACTTGCACTTGCTATGGCCTGTGTGGTATCTTGTGGTGTGATGGGGCTGTTCCCTACCAGAAATGTAAGAAAATGTCTGTAGCCATCAGCAGTGGGGTAAGCAGAAGGTCTAGGACCTACTGGAATTGCCAATCTTCGTGGCAGGACTGGGCTCCAAACCACCGGGCACTACAATTAGTGTGTACAGTAAACCACTCCTCACAAAGGCTCCTGATTATTCCTATTTACTAGTTTAAAAAGTTACTTTTAAGATTTATTTATTACGCATTTTTATGTGTATTGGTACTTTTTCTGCCTGGACATCTACACACCAGAAGACAGCATCAGATAGGCGTGAGCTGCCATGTGGGTGCTGGGAACTGAACTCAGGACTTTTGGAAGAGCAGTGAGTGGAGTCATCTTTCCATCCCCCTAAAATCACTGTTTTGTTTTTTGGGGGGGGGGGTTATGGCTTTGCCTACATGTGTGCCTGTCTGTACTGTGTGTGTGTTTGTGTGTGTTGCCTGCATCAGATCCTCTGGCATTGGAGTCACAGACACAGATGCGTGAGCTACGTAAGAGCACTGGGAATTGGACCTGGGTCATCTGGAAGAGCATCCAGCACTGTGAACCACCGGGCCATTTCTCCAGCCTCAGCTGCCATCCCTGAGACTTTCCGAAGCCCTACAACGAAGGTCACCAGCGACGCATGCGCTCCCACGTGCACACCGAGCTTATTAAAGTCACCTTTTGCAGAGAACAGGAAATCACAGACATTTGTTAATGAACTGACTGAAACTTCCTGTAACCATCCCTTTCAGTAAATAAAAGTTAACCGAACACAGTCTCCAAGTCTTGGTTTTCACGTTGCAAATCACAATTCACTGAAGTATTAAGAAATCAAAGCAGCGAGCCTAGAGAGCTAGCATGCACTCCGGGGCACTGTACTGTGTGAACTTGAGTATTTGGCAAACTGAGTCAGGCTGTAATATGTATTTACAGCAGAAAGCAAGGGGCAGAAAGCAAGAAAGATTAAGCATTTCTGAATAGAGTTACGGCAGTGGTGGACAGAACGAGGCAGCCTCTCCCTGACAATTTAGTAAGGACTGGAAAGGAGAATAGAATGTCACCAGGCAAAGACAGTCCTTCTTGGTGTCAAGAGCTGCTTGTGGGGCCGTAATACTTGAACTGCAGTCTATGCATGAGGCTTGGGCTTTTGATGTGAGGTGTTGGAGACAGCAAGAAAGAACAAGTTTGAACTAGTGACCGGAAGAGTTGAAGTTCAGACAGGCTCCGTGTGCACCCAGGTGTTTAGTGAAATCCCTTTTGGGGGGGATTAAATTATATATTTACCTAGACACAAAACAATTGGGATAGTTTATTTACTGGAAAGATGCTCCTTTATTGAAGGAAAGGCAATATTGAAAGGAATGTTTGCTGAGCAGAAATTAGTTATTTGGGGGGAAATGGTTGCGAGGGGAGGCGGCTCAGGGAGACCGCATTCCAGACAGAAAAAAAAGGCTAAGTAGAGAGCCCCAGCCTGACTAGCTCAAAGGCAGCAGGGATGGGTCTGAAGAGAAGGTGGCCTAGTCAGGATGGCTTTGTATACAGATTGGGGTGTGCCTAGAAGGAGCTGCAAAGGCCTCTTAGAAGTGGGAATTTAGAGCTGGGCACAATGGTGCATGCCTGTAATCCCAGCACTCAGGGAGGCAGAGGCAGGCTGATCTCCGTGAGTTCAAAGGCCAGCCTGATCTACAAATTGAGTCCAGAACAGCCAAGGCTACACAGACTCTAAAACCAAAATAAATAAACAAAAGAAGAAGTGGGGATTTTTCAGCAGGTGACTGGAAATCAGGAGAGAGGCTGGCTTGGAAGTCATCAGTTTACCCGTAAGGATGGAAGCCGAGTTTGGTACAGGCTGAGGGAGAAGGGAAGGACTCTTAGAAGCATACTGAAAGATGAGAGGGGAAAGCCATAAAAAGGACCAAAGGGCAGCCACAGGGAGCAGAGGAGCTGGAGAAAGAAGGAGCCAGCCCTGGGAGGGCTCACAGGCCTGGATGGAGGCCCCCAGGTGTCCAGTAGTGACTCCAGGGGGACAGTGGTGGGCTGTGACAGGAGATGCTCTCCTTTGGCAAGAGGGATGTTTAGGATCTGGGTGGTGGGAAGCTGACAGGATTCTCAAGTGATAACCGTTCTCTGACAGGGATGGTGGGAGACTTGAGGAGACGGGGCGGTGGGGGCTGGGCCAGGTTGAGACTGTGTTGCTGCAGAAGGAAAGCAGCTGATGTCACGGCGGATGCTGAGCACCTGAACTAAATAAACAGCAGCAATCGGATCAGGGAGCTGGAGTCTGCAAGAAGGGGAGGCCAGAAACCCCATCATCAAGCAGGGGCTGTACGGAGCTGCAGGAACTGAGGTGGCTGTAGATGCTCATCAGTGAGCAGCTGGCACCCAGGTGGGTGCAGACCTCAGCCAGCCCACAAGTGGCACCTAGGTGGATGTAGACCTTAGTAAATAGTAGGCACTTGGGAAGATCTAGACCTCAGAAAACAGTTGGCACACAGGTGGCTGCAGACCCAATACTAAACAACTGGCACCCAGGTGGATGTGGGAGGCCTAAGTACACAGTACCCAGGTGGATGTAGGAAACAGTGGGCACACAGGTTGGTGCACACCTCAGTCAGTAGACTGAGTATCTGCTACAAGCTGGACTCTAGGCACGGGTGTCTGCTGCAGAGACAGGTGCCAACTGAGAATGTAAGAGAGGATGCTGGGAACTGCACAGCACAGCCCTGTAATGGCGGACTACATATCTGTGGCGGTCCAGCTGGACAGCATGTGGTTTTCTTCAGCAACACAAGAGCAAGGCTAGATGGACCACAAGCTAGAACGTTATAGAAAGGGATGATGGAGAGATAACAGGTAAGAAGGGTGCTGGGCGGTCAGCAAGAAAGCGATTTGGCCACCAGTTATGTCACAGATGAAGGTGAAAATCACATGTGGAAGCTAATCAGATCTACTGGCCAGCAGCCACCATGGAGGGCTGAGCTGCTATCTGCATCGATTGCTCACCACATTTAGACAGATCTTTCAGACCTTAATATATTCATGTTAAGATGCACACGCCGGGCTGGAGGTACAGCTTAGGGGCACAGTGCCTGCCTAGCATATGCGAGGCTCTGGGTTCAATCCTCAGCACTGGAAATGCTGACAGACCAGGGCTGGACTCTGCATTTCCTTCTTTTTCCTTCTCTGGCTCTGAGGATCAAACCCAAGGACTTGGACAGGCTACATCCTCAACCAACTTTGCATAACATCTTATCAGCTCCTGGGAAAGAATGGTGCTGCTGGCCTGCAGAGCACCCTTTAAACTGATTTTAATTTTTAAAAGTATATCCCCGTTATGTACACCAGGATGTTTTGTAACACACGGATACTGCGGAAGGCTAAACAGAGCTAATTAATGCACATTCCGTCATATACTTACCTTGTTTTTTGGTGGTGAGGACATTTAACATATACCTGCCTAGTCGTTTTCAAGAACACAATTTGTTATTATTTACTATGGCCAATATATGGCGCAAAGGATCTCAAATGTACTTGCCCTATTTAACCAGAATTTTGCATCCTTGACCAACAGCTCTCCACCCCCTTGCTCTGGACAGTAGGGCTTTCCTTTCCTTCTGTGAGAGCTCATTTGTCCTATGCCTTTTGGTGAGGGACTGGAGACTGTTCTGCCTTCAGGCACCCAATGGTCTGTCTGACATGCTGATAGCTTGTAACAGACAATGATAATAGGAGCCACACTACTGGTATCTACAGTCAGGGTACTGTTTGTGTGTGGGAAGGTTGTTTTTCTGCTTCCCTTTGGAGGGCTGGTTGGCTGGTTGTTAAACAGTTTATATACCCACCATTAACGGTGTTAACATAGTAAAGGGGTCTGGACAGCAAAGTCTGAGATGGTCTCAGCCACAAGTTGATAAGGAGGCATCAACATGAAGGTGCCTGGGGAGACACTGAAGGCCCGACTTATCTAGTATGCCAGAGTGCCCAGTGGGGGCAAGCACTCAGTACTGCCCTATCTGTGTGCCTGTGAGTCACTGAGAGAGGACAGCTGGACCGGAAAGGGAAGAACAGAGGTGTGATGGGCAGAGTGACTTGCTGGAGACTCTCATCTCTAGGCACTGTACCTTCCTGTCTTTGCTAGACTACCAGGCAGACACGATAGAAAAAAAAAAAAAAAAAGTGAATAATGCACGTCAGCCACAGAGAAGGAGAGTAGTTATTTTTTATCTGACTTGCTTACTGACCTAAAAACTGGAGGCAGATTAAAACAAAAAAGAAATCACTTATCTAATAAGGAAAACCAATGGAATCCCTTTTGGTGACCATTTGAGGAAGAAAATGGGATACTACTCTACTGCTGGAAAAAATAAGGGGCGGGAGGTGTCTTTTTTTTTGTTTTTGGACTTGTGGACTCTGCCCTCTTAGTGTTCTCTTTCCTTTTTAAAGATTTACTTATACAGCATTCTGCCTGCATGTGTGCGTACCTGTACACCAGATCTCTCTACAGGCGGTTGTGAGCCACCATGTGGTTGCTGAGAATTGAACTCAGGACCTCTGGAAGAACAGCCAGTGTTCTCAACCTCTGAGCCATCTCTCCATTCCCTCTTTCTTTTTCTTTTTAAATTTTATTTTATTTATTACAATTTATTCACTTTGTAGCCCTGCTGCAGCCCCCTCCCTTGACTCCTCCCAGTCCCATCCCTTTAAATTCCTTTTAACCTCACACGCCTTCTCATTAAGGTCACAGACTCCCCAGTCCCTTAGCTGTCTGGCAGATGAATCCCTGCCAGCTTCATTCAGGTTCTCCTGACGCTCCTCTGACTAAATAAACCTGCTGAATGGCCTACAGATGATGCTGAGGTATCCACAAGACTTGGAAGACAGTGGTGGCAGAGGGAGCCATTCTAGGAGCTTGCAGGCCCTGGAAGAGGGAGGCTCCTGGGGTGAACTCAGGGACACAGGTTCATGGAAACCATGGTTGGCCAGGGGTCCTGACGTACAGGGCAAGGCTGTGCTACTGTCATTGGGAGCCTGCACTGGCACCAGGGAAGGGGGGAGCTCCTATCTCTGGATGTAGAGGGAGAGCAGAGGCCTTAGGATGAATTTGCTATACATTTGGAGTATGAGGATACAGATGGTCTGTGCATCTGTGTGCCTGATGAAGGGTACAGTCTGCTGTAGCTTTGGAGGTCCACATCTCCTTTCCTGCCAGGGGAGAGGAGATTTAGAGTAGGCCAGGTAGATACCATCCAGGGTCTGACAAGCATTCCCTATCTCTAGTTTAACTCCTCCCACCCACCCGCTGCACTGCACTGCGCTGGAGCCACTAAGCTGCAGAGGTGCTACACTCTGCCCTCTTAGTAGAGGAACCGAAGAAGTAGCCCAGACATGGGGGGAAGGGAAACCCCACTGTTGAACCCAATACCTAAAGGCCTGCAGGACCCACAAAACAGCAGGATGGATTGCCAGCGTCAGGCATGGCACTCAGGGAAGCTAAGTGTCCCCTTCCTGGGATCCTCTTCTACCGCAGAGTGGGGAGTAGATGGGACAGGTCACTGTGGAGAGGATGCTCTCAGGACTCACAAGAGGAAGAGAAGGAAGGCCTGACATCAGGGAACCAGGGTCCTTTTAACCCACTGGCCTCAGCAAACTGGGACAGGGTGTTGCATGGTTGTGAATCTGGGGCTGGGGCATTAGTAACAGTGGGGCAGCAGGGGAGAAGGAAGTGTTTTAGAGACAGGAGAGGCAGAGAAAGCCTGTATTATAGCTGAAATGGTGATGGGATGACTATGGGTGTGCGTGTGTGTGTATGTGTGCATGTGTGTGCGTGTGTATGTTTGTTTATGTGTACATGCATTTAGGTGGAGCAGGGCTCCCTTCAAGTCAAAGATACCTTATGATTGACATATTGATGCAGGAAGCCATTCTGGCCTCTCAAGATACTAGTCTGGGGTGAAAGGCACATGAAAGAAAAGCTGTGTGGGTGTGCTTGAGCTAGCTCTGCCTGCTTGCTGGCAGGTCCTGGTCTTCAGAGACTGGAGCGTGAAGGGAAGGTATGCTACTGCTTACATCTTCCTTCCCCTGGAAGTGTTTCTTTTTGGGGGGTGATTAACAAGTACAATTGTCTGTCTGCCTTCTGTCTCTCTCTTTTAGTGCTCGGGATCATGCATGCCAGGCAAGGACTCCAGTGTGGCGCTATAGCCCCAGGCCTACAACTGTGTTTCTCAAGGTATCTTTGTATGTTGCTCCAGGTAGGAGAGGCGGTTTTGCTGGGAAGCCTCCTTCACGCAGGATTTCCCAATAGCAGAGGCTTCTACAGTGGGTAGCACTCAGAGTGCTAGGCTGCAGAAACAGAAGGTTAAAAACAAACAGATGCCCTCTCCCTTCCAGCTCGCTCAACACAAGCAGCTTCCAGTCACAACCGAGTCAGGCTAGAAGTCTGTTGACGCCTTTACCTGTTCCAGATCCTACAACGTCTCGGCTTGGAGACTCGGCCATGGCATCAGCAAGCCGTTCTCGGAGGCCCTCCTCTGTGTGCTCCATGGAGGACATATGCCGCAGCCCGAAGCCCTCAGGCCAACTCCCACACACCTCCAGCAGGGTCACACTCCGGTCAAAGGTACCTGTGACACGTGTGGAACACATGATGTTGAGTCCATGCCTTCAGAGAACAGACTGTTTTCTGTCCACCCACCACCTGTGGCCTGCCATGCCAGGGCCACTTCAGCCTTTCAACTAGAAGAATGAGGGGTGGGTTACCCAGGGATGGGAATGTGTGAGGTGGAGGACAGTAGGCCATGCCACTGGGTCAGAGAGTATACATCCACGAATGACTGCCACATCGATGAGGCATGTGAAGTTAAAAAACAGTCCCTGAGGGGTGAGGGGTCCCTCTGGTCTTCGGACACTTTTGAGAGTGTCCGAAGGGGGAAGGAACCCTTCCTAGGTTCAACACAAATGACCTGCTTTTTCCCAGACACAATCCTCTCCACCTACAACCGCAGGAGTGGTTACAGGTGACGGACTCCTTCCCCAGCAGTCTCCGGCACTGAATACAGACACAGAAAACAGGCACCCCCGGGAGCCCCAGCACAGACGCAGAGGCCAGATGAACAGAAGTCCAAGGTCATCCTCCGCTACACAGTGAGTTTGAGGCAGCCTATGAGACACTGTCTAAAATAAAAGAAGGGCCGGGGAGATGGACTCAGGTAAAGCTGTGTGCAGCAGCGCAAGCATCTGTGATCCCCATGTTCCCATGGTGACATGAGAGGCAGAGACAGGAGAATTCCTAGAAGCTCATGGGCCAGCTAGCCTGGTGTACACAGTGGTGAACAACAAAGAGACCCTGTATCAAGCAGGATGGAGGGTGAAGAGCAACACTCAAGATCATCCTCTGACCTCCATATACACACGTAAGTACACACACACACACACACACACACACACACACACACACACACCACCACCACCACTACCACCGAGACTAATAAAAGGGGGGTTGCAGAGCCTAAGCTTAAAAACAAAGAACTTCCCAAGCCGCTGTCCTCTATAAGATAACCTGTAACAGGCAAGGCTTAGAGAAGTCAGGGGCTTAGAATAAACAGTAGGCTGTGAGAGACTTGGTGCCAAGGACTCAGATGTGCTGAGGCCTGGGTCTGGAACTCGTTCTACCTCACCGCAGATCGGCTCCCAGACGTCAGGGACATGGGCATGTCCGGGGTACCGTTTCAGGGATGTGAGCGATACGGCTGAGTGATAGCATCTTCAACAAGGATCCTTCCTTAATCCAAACCTGTCCCCGTGTTCTAGAAAGCACACGGCGTTCCGCTGGATGCCAAGATTAGACGTTATATGCAGGATCACTTCAAAGTCTGGGTAGAAGTGACTCGGCTTTACTCTGCGGCAAGTTCACTGAGAAAGCTTACTTCATCCAGTCTCTCTTGGAAAGAGATTATGGTCATGGTCTGTTGCTTTAAGCACATACCATTTCCCCGGCGATTAGGTAACGGAATCCACTACATTTATTGGGCTTGGTTCCTGCCAGCACCAGGAGGAGGGGGGGGTGGATGATGCAAATGCCAATGTTTCCCCAAAGTTAAAAAGTACATGAAACGCACACTCTTTATCAGGTCTTGTTTCTCCTCTTTGATCAGCCGTCAGAAACTATCTTTCCTCGGCGGGCAGGACTGGGCAGTGTCAGTGCACACTCGAGGCCACTGACAGGTGGTAATAGAGAGGGTGCGAGCCCTGGCCCCGGCGGGCGGCCCTGCCTGTGATAAGGCCCACAGCACGGAGGTGATAACCGTTAGTAAACACCCCGACAGCCGGTGCCTCCATACATCAGCAAAGTGGGCCCGATAATCCCGAACCCTCTGGCCAGACAAAGGCCCCTGGCCAGCCTGCTGGGATTTATATGTGTGGCAAGGGTCACTGCCGGCTCCTGAATTTCATCAGGCAACTTTGGCTTTGATTTATTTCTCACCTAATTGTGAGGTAGATCCCTGGTACAGGGAGAGTGCATAGCATCTGCAGATACAACCTCCCCAAGAAGGAGCCTGCCTGGAGAGGGTGGTACTTGCCATCAGCTTATCAGGTGGGACCTTGATATGGGGGGGGCACCCTCCATTGGGCAGGATGAGGGTCTGAGGAGCCAGGCTTGGGAGTTGGGGGAAGGGGGAAAGGAGTGTTACTGGATCCTTAAAGGGCCTGAGCTGAAATTTAGCTCTGCACTAGCAGGAGCCAAGGCCACAGCTGACACTCCAGTGTTAGCAACAGCTCCCAGGAGTGTGTCCTCAAGGACACTGGCCTAAGGGCAGAGGCTAAGCTTGCAGATCTATTCCTATTCAGTGATGTCAGAGGTGACAGCCTTGACCCTTTGGAAGTGAGAGAGCTAGTCTCTGCTCCCGCCTCAAGGCACGAAGACACTGAAGGGGAGACCTCAGGAAGCTGAGGTCTGAGAAGATCAAGAGCCAAGTGCTCACTATTATTTCAAAGAGTCAGCCTGGGGCATGACGCTTAGTGACATCAGAAGAAACGGTGGCCGCTTTTTCTCTGTTTCCTTAGCTTCCTTTCAGAGCGTAGAAACCTTTCATATCACAAGAGCAGGTGTCTGTGTCTAAAAGGGTGTCAATACATATTGTGTTTAGAGGTCAGGGCAGGGGGCTAGAAGAGGGACAGGAGGACTGAAGACAAGCAGAGAGAAAGAAAAAAAATCAGAAAAAAAGTTGTAGCAAGAGGGGTTTGGGTAGGAAATGAAACAAACAACAAAAGAAGGGTTTGGGAGAGAAGGCCCAGTCCACAGAGGGTAAAAGCCAGAGGAATCTGTCCTTTTTTGGTCGTGTTTTTGAGACAGGCTCTCTCTGTGCTTCCTGCTCTGGTCTTGTGCTTTCCTGCCTCAGCCTCCTGGGCTGAGGTTATAGTTATGTGTCACCATGCAGCTAGTGCATAATATACGAAAGGACAAAGCAATAGCAGAAAAGCATCATGAGCTGGTCTAAGAGTTCATGGGGCCAGGCACGCCTGTAATCCCAGCACTCGGGAGGCAGAGGCAGGAGGATCTCTATGAGTTAGAGGCCAGCCTGCTCTACAAAGTGAGTCCAGGGCAGCCTAGGCTACACAGAGAAACCCTGTCTTGGGGATGGGGGAAGCAAAGAAAGTGGGAAGTGGGAACCGATTTCGGCTAAAATACACACTCTGTGCTGTGCTAGCTGCCTAACTCCAGGCAGGGGCCTCAGACCCCTCAGCCCACCTCAGAGCCACCTCAGGGACTGAGACAAAAGAAAGCATGTGAGGTGTTTTGTGAACAGGTTAACACCATGGGGTATGCTCAGTGGCAGAGTCTTTGCATAGCATGTGGGAGGCCCTGAGTTTGAGCCCCAGCACTGCAAGCAGTAATAATGATAATAGCTACTTGGTGATGACAACAGTGCCAGGTAAAGCGCGCCTTTTGCCAATGGAAGCTGCACTTAATTCCTCCCACCACAGGAATCATGAATGGCACTGTAGGTATCGCCTCAATTTACAGGGGCGTTGGAGCGTGGAGAGCCTAAGTGACACGTTTGGAGTCTGTAAATGACAGATCTGGAACACGTTCACCCTGTTAGCTCCCATGGCTCTGCCTTTGGTGGCACCTGCTGTGGACAACAGTTACGTGTAAAAATCACCTCCACCTTCCCTAATGTGTGTTGAGGATGCCTGTCGCCTCAACCAATGCCTTTCAAAAGCCAGCCCCCCCCCCCCCACAACAACCCATGTTCCTTGAAGATTTGTAGCCGTGGTGACGAGTCACCCTGTCTACCCAATGGCACTCAGGAGAACATAGACCAAGGGATCTAGTCTCTTAGGATGGGCACAGCTTAGAAGCTGGGGGCAGGGTGTGGGAGAACCCAAGAGTGCTCAGTGAAGGGGTCCTCAGTCCTCTCTGTTGTCCTGAGATGCTGCAGGCAGTGACAGCTTCCTTCAGGCTGCTAGGTGGAGGCCCTGAGGAGGCTCTGATACCCTTTCCGGGGGCAGCCTTGGTCTGGAGAGCCTCCCACACTGGAGTGAGAGCAGGGCTGCAGGCATGCAGGGATCAGCAGGCGCTGGCTGAAGAGGCCAAGCCCTTGGAGGATGAGGTCACTTCTGGCACTTAGGAAGCTGCTTCTCTTGTCAGTGTTGCTTGAACAGCTATCCTTCATTTGACTGGCCCGGAGACACTCCCTTGGACAGGGGCAGTTTGTGTCCCATTATGGAGACAGACTGTTTCAGGGGTCCAGAAAATGCTCCCCGAGAGCAGGCCATTTGCAGAGCCCAGGGAACGCGTGCTTAGCAACCAGGCCCTGCTGCTGCAGCTGTTTCCAAGGCCTTCTCCTGGCGGCTGCTCCATCTGACGCACAGTCATCAAACATTGATTAGCGTCCACTCTGATATGAGTCAAGCCTCTTTCTGAGGAACGGGAACCAGCATGACAGGGGGAAAAGGAGCTGAGTTCACAAAACTCTGGGAAGCAGCAGCTACTAATATCTCCTGAGCCAGGGAGACCAAGGGTAACTGGTTTTAACTGGTCTTCATTTGGGAAGTATTCCCTTTACGGTTGCCTGCTATTCTAGTCTCTAAATCTCATTTTTCTAAAGTTGAGTTCAAGTCTGAACTGCTCAGGGAAACCCTGGGCAACCGCCCAAGGGGCAACAAACACAAAGGCAGACTCGGTTAGTGCAAAAGGTGACTTTATCTTTCGAAGTGGAGTTGGTGAAAGCTGTGCCTTTACCAATAAAAATGTGTGATTGGGTCTGAGGGTAGAGCTCCATGGCAGGATGCCTTCCCATCTTACTTGAAGCTCTACATCCAATTCCCAACATACACACACACACACAAACACACACACACACACACACAGACACCCCAAGGGGGTTCTATAGAGCTGGGATGTGGCTCGGTGCTAGAATACCTGTCTAACAAATAGGAGCTACATGAGCCCCTGGGGTTTGGTCTCTAGCACTGGGGAAAAAAATAGTATGTTTGCACATAAAAATTATACAAGTAATTTCAGGGTGTTTAGGGATAGCTTGAAGCTCATGTGTGGACTTAGGTTACTCTGGGGACCAGTTCATTGTCATCCATATCCCCAAGCTGTTCACATGCTCTGCCCTTCCAGATAGTTTAGAAGTTCCTGAGGGCTTGGATTCCTCTAGAGTCCAACAAGTCCAAGTACTCTATCGGGCACGCTCACTCCAAGAGATCTGTGTACCTAAGAAAGGTTGACAGTCACTTGAGTCAACAGCCACTGGACCAAGTGCCAGAGCCTGCTCACATAGGGCCAAGACAGGCAGAAAATAGAATTAAGATTAAAAAACAGGAGGAAAGAGTAAGATGTGGGGTAAGCAGACAGCACAGTGTCCCTCCACTCCTTTCTGTGTACTGAGAGCTGAAGATTCTGCGATTCGGACAGCACTGTGCACACAGGACTTGGGGCGTCTCAGGGAGTGGGCTTCCCGAATCCAGATTCCTAGCCTGGCCTCCTGTGCCAGTCACTCTCCTGAGGCTCTTGGGTTCTCGGGTTTCACAAAGCCACAGAAAGTATGCAGTGGCAGCTGGGATGCTGGCATCTCGTGGAGCGTGTGGAGAGCATGTGTTCTGCTTTTGTGTACTACTGTCAAAGGGGCAGAGAGGCCCCAGGTAGAAGTGAGTGGGCGGGTGAGATGCTCTTCTTTGCCAATCATATTGAATCACACTCTTGTCATCTGTGTCAATTTGAAGTTTTGGAAAACCTGCTGTGAAAAGATTTGTAGCCATCAGGGAGAAAGGCCACACACCTTATGCAGAATCTGGACTAAACAATGCTTCTCAAGACATGAGCCCTTCCAGGTGAGTTCACTGTAATAAAGATGGCCATGACAGCTAAGGTCCCAGTTCGATGCGCGTAACACTGGGAGCCTCCACGTCTCCCTCACCAGACAGATGTGACTGAACTGAGCTGAAGCCCCATGCACAGCTGAGCACATCACCTGACACACCAGTCAGTTCTGTGTTGACCTGACCAGGCTAAAGGATGCCCAGATCCCTGTAAGGCAGTTCTCACTGCTGCCCTCCCTCACCAATGTGTGCACACGCTGCCCCACCAAGGACCTGGATTTAATACAAAGTGGAAGAAGAGTACATTTGTTTTCTCTGAGCTGGGGTCATGTATTCTCTTGGCCTTAGAACTTGTGGCTCCTGGTCCTTAGGCCTCTGGACTTGCAGACTTTCCCAGGTGTCAACAGGACTCCCCAGCTTCCGCAATCACAAATAAATGCCCATAAGAAATCTGTTTGTCTGCCTGCCTATATAAAGTCCCAATTGTTCTATTCCTCCAGAGAACCTTGACTAATATACTTGGTTACTAGCTGTGTTGTGTCCCCAAGCACATTTCTAACATGTCAGTAGCATGTTATTTATAACAGATTGGCTCATGTTAGAAGGGTAGGTAGAATGAGAGGATATGAAGAGTTCATCTTTCCCTCTTGATCTTTTAGGCTGTCTCTCAAATAACTCCATGTACATGCTGTTCAACAATGTTTTGGTCTACGTAGAAGATGGTGGTCCATGAATTAGTGGACCTGGACAGCTCATCACCAAGTGACACAGAGCCATCATCACAGTGCAATTCATCATGTACAGGTCTGTGAAGATGTCAGTAAAAACAAACACATCATGCTTTGTGTTACACAGAAGCATGGTGGCTCACGCCTGTAGTTCCAGCGCTCAGGAGCCTGAAGCAAGGGAATGCCATGACTTCATGGCTAGCCTAGGCTATAGAATAAATTCTGTATCAAAAGAGCAAAAAAAGGGAGTAGGTGGGGCATGATCAAAATATATTATGTACATGTATTAAGATGTTCTTATGGAAGCTGATACCATGTCTAGTGAGGACACACCAAGGGGGACCTGTTAAGGATAGTACTGATGGTTATGTGCTGTATACTACTTGGGAGTGCTCGCGAGCAGCGGTACTACTTTATACATCATTGCTGCTGGAGAGAGCATAGTCCTTTTATTTTATGACTGTAAGACAGCTCGCTGGGTTCTGCAGGCAGCAGCCTCCCATAGGCTGTGCTTACCGTATTCCTTAGTTCCAGGAGGCATCAGAGCTCATGCCCATAATTCCAGTACTTGAGAGGCTGAAGCAAGAGGATCACTGTGAGTTCCAGGCCTGTTTGCACTACATGGCAAAAACCTGTCCTACGGCAAGTAAACGAACCAAAAAAAGGAGCCCATGGGGTAAGACAACATCAAGTGAGTGACTTGTATGTGCTATTTTGATTTGTACAAGTAGGGCTTGGGATGATGTTCATGCAGCAAATCAGCAGATGATAAACATTTCTCAAAACCTACCTCTGTTCATTACATGACAAATGACTGTATGATCCACACCCACACACAGATGTGCTATACAGCAAAGAGCCTGACTCCAGCTATGTTATAACTTGTGTGAATGTACACAGGACATACATATATTGTTACTCAGATTATTTAGTGACTTATGACAATGAGTAAACCATGTTAGTCTCATATGCAATCACTTGGCTGTGGGGTTTGGGCTATAGCTATTAGGCTATTTTGAAAAGAAGTGAACTGAGAGAAGAGAAAGAAAAAAAAAAAGATACCAGCATGGTAAAGAAACAGCTGAGCTGTGAATGCCAGGAGTGTTGGTGCCACAACTTCCTGTTTCCCACAGGCCCTTGGAGTTCCTGTGAGAAACGACAAGCTGCCACTCAAAGGTTCATGGACTAGCCTGCCATGTGTGGCTAGTGTATGGGGTGGGGTTGGGGGTGCTGAATTAAACAGCTGTAGGTTAACAGGGGAACTGTTAAACAGGGACAGAGGCCCTAAGCATTTCCTGGTGAATTAACACAGAGTCACTATGACAATGAGGTTATGTCTATAATTTGCAATATTGATGACAATGCACATGTTAAACGACAAAACAGAGATTATGGACCAGAACCTTATAACCAGAATTCTGGTTACTCTAGGCACGTCATCCATCCCCTGTGGGTTTCACCATATTGGATGTGAGGGAGTGATTCCCACCTAAGTTGTTCCCATTGGCACTAATGGCTTCACTGTCACTGTCAATAATATACTAACTGAGCAACGGTGAGGTGATGTCTGAGCTATCTTAGGGTAATAGCTACCAAATCTCATTTCCTACGAAGCAGATAACACAACTAAGCACAACGGGACAGCGGTCCTGTTTCTAACAAATTAAAGGCACATGATAAGCAAACTGGGTTCAGATGCCAATTCTCGTTACTTTCTCACTTGGTGACCTGGGGACAGTCACTTCCCCAACAGCAGATGATCTTGGTAGCTTCACCTACTACAGTGCCCCACCTTTGCCACAAACACATGCCCAGTTGCAGACTCCAAATGTGAGCTTATTTAGAAATAGCATCTTTGTGCTGGGGAGGTGGCTCAGTGGGTCAAACACTTGCCACACAAATGGAAGGTTCTGGGCTTGGTTTGGGTTCCCGGAACCCATGTATGAAACTGCATGCATCTGCAACCCATGTTCCTACAGTAAGAGAGAGGAGACAGCTGGGAAAGCCCGCGGGCCAGGCAGTCTGACAGTAGCAAACAACGAAAGGGCCAGCCTCAAAGATGATGGAAGGCATGAGGAATGATCCCTGAGGTTGTCCTCTGACTGCTACAAGTGTGTTGTGCATGTCAGTGCTTACGCTTACACACATACACAGGCACACCGAGACACACAGGCATGCCGATACACGCACACAGACACATGCACACAAATGCACACAGACTGCATACTCGTGCACACACATGTACTTCTGACACACAGATTAACAAGAAATAGGTATAACTAAGGGCTTCAAACTCTGGACTTAAGGCTGTTGTCCTTGTAAGAGAAAGAGGGAGATCACAGATAGAGGGGGGAGGTGGCCTTAGAGAGACAGAGACAGAGGGACATCAGCAGCCATCAGAAGCTGAAAGAGGGCAAGGCTCTCCTCTGAGGACTCGGGAGGAAACATGACCCCACTAATACATTGATTTTTAAGCTGCTGGCTTCTAGAAACAGAAGAGTATACATTTCTCTTGTGGTATGTTTTGTTTTGTTTTTGAGACAGGGTTTCACTATTCAGCCCTGGTTGGTCTGGAACTTACTATGTAAAGCAGGCTGCTCTTGAATTCAAATACCTACCTTTTTCTGGAATTAAAGGTTGATGTGAATAACAGATTGGACAGTGTAAGAATGAATAAAGCACTGGACATGGTGGCACATGCCTTTAATCCCAGCACTTAGGAGACAGAGGCAGGCGGATCTCTCTGTCAGTTTGGGGCCAGCCTGGTCTACAGAGTGAGTTTCAGGACAGCCAAGGCTACACAGAGAAATCCTTTTACAAAAATCAAAACAAAACATAAAAATGAATAAAGCAAAATGTTGGGAGGCCATTGTTTTAGACTGAGATCTTACATAGGCCCTCAAAGACCTGATCAAATCAAATGAAGTCACTCATGATAAATGGCACATGATTAAGCTTACTGTAAGGAAGGAGACAGACCTTAAAACAGACGAGTTTTTCCTGAAAACAGGAGACCCTAGTCTACTTGAGTCAGTGCAATAATCCATACCACCTTAAAAAAATAACAAACAATCTTTTAATCCTTAAAAGAAAATAAAGGAACCTTTAGAAAGCTGATGGTCACCCACCAGCCTCACAAACCCTTGGTTCTGACACCACCTGGAAGCTTTTGTTCTCATCTGGAGAAAGAGATGCCCCCGTCATGAACTGCAAACAAAAATCAATTGCACTTGTAACTAAACTTGTCATGAGACTGTGTTTGGAGAAGGACCTTGTAAAATGGGTGTAGGGCCCACACAGAAAATGACTTCATAGCTCTGTGAGCAGCTGTGTGTGTGGGGGGGCGGCATTTCTGTGGAGCTCAGGATATGAAGGGGGTATGGGAGAACCGTCAGGTGAGAAGAGGGTTGAGGATGACTGCTGATGTGTGAGGTGCACAGCAAGAGCCTTGGATGGGGAGTCAGGGCGCAGTCTCTTCACTGAGAATGTCTGCCTGGGGCTGAAGAGGGCAGGTGAAGAGGTTCTAATGAAGGTCTCTTACGTGGTCCTCCACACCTGAGGGTGGGAACAGGAACCTTCAGCTCCCCTCCCCCCTTTGAGACAGGCTCCCACTATACATCTGTGACTGGCCTGGGGCTCACTGTGCAGGCCACATTGCCTCAAACTCACCTGCCTCCTGAGTGCTGGGATTAAAAGTTTGCACCGCACACCCAATAGTTCCCTAAACTTTTAAGTAAATAAACAAGCAAGCACGTAAGAATCACATGGACCAAGGCAGACCACAGCTGAGAAGACTATCACTGGTAATATTGCCTAAAGGGTAATCTGGCCACATTTATTAAGACTAAAGCTCTGCCCACCTGCTGAGCTAAGCGTGCCCCTTCTAGGAATGTACTCAAGGAACTGATCAGGAAGCCAAAAATCCTTCATGAATAAGATTCTCACTGCCATCCTAACACAGCCTTTCAAGAAGGTATGTGTGTTAAGTATATAATATGTTACCATTCTTACAGTGGGTGATTAGACACTTACGAAGAAATGATCTGAAAAATGAAGACTGTTTTGTGGTGCTGGGGACTTGAACACAGTGCCTTGTCCACGTACTCTACCACTGGTCTATGTGCACCCTGAGCCCTGGGAATTCTTTATATAATGGTAAGCAAAAATCAAGACAAAAGTACACAGTTGCTGAAAAAACTCCAAAGAACTTGGGACTGGGGCTGGGAAGATGGCTCAGGGGTTATGAACACTGGCTTTTCCTAGAGGACATATGTTCAATTTCCAGTACCTACATGGGAGTTGTACCCAGTACAACTCTGGTTTCAGGGATCTGATGCCCTCTTCTGCTTTCTGAGAGCATCTTGGAGCACTCACATGTGTTCATTCATTCATGCATTCATTCAGTCTCTCTCATACTCAAAAACCAAATAAATTAACAAATAATAAAAACTCAGGCTGGATAGATGGCTCAGTGGTTAAGAGCACTGTCTGCTCTTCTAGAAGTCTTGAGTTCAATTCCCAGCACCCACATGGCAGCTCACAACTGTCTGTAACTACAATTCCAAGAGATCTGACACCTTTATACTAATGCACATAAAATAAATAAAATAAATAATTAAAAAATTAATACAAGGGGGGCAGGTGTGGGAAGAGATCAGGGATGGGTAGAGGGCTAAGAAGAGAGAAGGGAAACTGGTGTTGGGCCATCTCTGGGACAAGCTGGAGACTGAGGCTCCTGGGAAGATATGGGGGTGACCCTCGTGAGACTCCTGGCAGCAGGGGATAACGAGACTGACAGGGACACATCACAGGCAGGACTTCCAGTGGAGGGAGGGGGACACCAACCACCCACAAAACCTAGACCCAAAGTTTGTCCTGCCTGTAAGATGCACAGGGATAAAAGATGGAACAGAGCTTGACGGATTGGCCAACCAATGGCCGGCCCAACTGAGAGCCACCTCATGGGAGAGACCCAACCCCTCACACTGTTAATGATACTCTGCTATCCTTGCAGACAGGAGCCTAGCATCACTGTCCTCTGAGAGGCTCCACCCAACAGCTGATGGAAACAGATGCAGAGACCCACAGCCAAATATTAGGCATAACTCAGGGAGTCTTGTGGAAGAGTTAGGGGAAGGATTGAGGGAGCTGGAGGGGTCAAGGACACCACAAGAAGACCTACATAGCCTCCATAGCCTCCTGAAGACTGAACCGCCAACCAGAAGCTGATGGGCTGCTTGGTCCTTAAGTGGGTCCCCTGACAACTGGAACGGGGGCTGTCTCTGACCTGGACTCTGTTGCCTCCCTTTGGATCCTGTTTCCCTGGCAGGGCTGCCTTGTCTATGTCAGTGAAAGAAGAGGCGCTTAATCATGATGCGACTTGATATGTCAGGATTGGTTGGTACCTGGGGGAGGCGGGGCATGGCGAAGTAGGTGAGAGGGAGGGACTGGGAAGAAAGGAGGGAGTGGAGTTTCGATTGGGATATAAAATGAGCAAATAAATTAATTAACAAAGAAAAAGAGCACGAACAACAAACAAACAAACAAATAAACAAAAACTCAATACAAAATGTTAACCACGACTGCCTCTGGGTAAGCTGGGTTACAGGACATCGGTTTGCTACTGGTTTGCTATGTGTTTCCTATAGTTTTTGTAATCAGGGGAAAATGGCTAGAGAACAGCACACAGGCCGGGCCAGGAAGCTGCTGAAGCATGTGAGGGAGAGCCTGGACCTGCTCAGCTGCCTCCCCGGCAGTTCCTGCACAGGGCTTGACTCTGGTGGGAGGTAGGTGAGCCCACAGCGCCACGGCTGACTCTTCCCCCAGTGGCCACGGCTGGCTGCACGCAATGTTGACTCACCCCTGTGTACGCCCATTATTGCTCTTTAAAGTATGTGAACCAACTTGCACTGAAAAATGGTAGACACTGTTCTACCTCTGCACAAACTTTGTATGCCAGATTAGGAAGGGCCAAAGGGACAGCTCTGGAAGGAGTTGATTTGAGAAGCCCTTTGCTTGGGTTCCCTACCCTCCAATCCTCTGCATAAACAAGGCACAACTACCAAGAAAACACTTGGACAGGAATGTCTGGGCCCTTGACACATCGCTGGGTCACTCAGCAAAGCCCCTGTTGTCTGCCTGTGTGTCTGAGACCAGTCACTCTAGCCCCAACATAGACAGTTCCCGCTGGCTTTACACTCCCTGGCTTCAGAGAACAGGAGAGCTCCCCAGAATAGGCAGGTGCCGGCTCCACCCCCCCCCCCACCTTTCCTCACCCCCAAGTTGGAAGCAATGACCACTGTGGCTGGGCTGCAAAGGCACCATTTGCCCTGTATGCTCCCGCCTGCTGCCGAGATGAGCGGCCCGTGTCCACAGTCCGGCAAGTCACAGGCTCCTACAGCGAGGCTCAGAGCTCTGAACCTAGCGACTCCCTGGAACTTATTCCCAGGACAGTAAGCACCCCAGCGGGCTTTCCTAGGACAGTTCTCACAGCGAAGAGTGAGGTCTGGGACCAGAGGGCTATCGGGAAAGGGAAAGGAGGAGCACCGCCGAGCCCGCTGGGGGACAGACGTAGGTCACTGCTCTATGTGGACTGTATCTCGTTCAAAGGTCGCCTGCAGCTGAGGCCATGACATCCAGTTTACAGACCAAAGAACGGAGGCCGAGAGAGGTAAAAGGTGACAGTGTGAGGGTGTGACCAGGATTCTGACTCCACAGCCTGTACTTTTCCCCACTAAGACTAGTGATTGGATCCAGGTTAGGTGCGACCAGAGCATTCCCACTGAAAACACAAATTTGCTTTTGACATAGAGCTGCAGTGCCAGCCGGGGGGTTGGTTTACTTCCTTTTTGGCAGCAAGGCCTCCCCCACTGAACCACACCCCTCACCCTCTGTTCCAGAGTTTGAAAGTGGCTCTTTCAGTTGGGTGGTAGGAATTTGATTTCTGTCCTCCACAGCAGAGCAGATGTGAGGTGCTCAGCTGGGAACTCTGAGGTCAAACCTGGGGAAGCCTCGTTTCCATCACGCACGGAAGATGTTTCAGAAACCATCAGTATTGGCCAGCGAGATGGCCCAGCAGGTGAAGGAGCCTGCTGTCAAGCCTGATCAACTGAGTTCAATGTCTGGGGCCCACATGGTAGAAGGAGAGAGCTGACTTCCAGTAGTTGGTCTCTGACCTCTACGTAAGTGTGCTGTGGCACTCTCCCTGACCCCCGAGAAATGTAAAAACAAAACAAAGCAGAAATACATCGATATTGATGACTTGACTTTGGTGTGAAACCAATATATACAGTCACAATTGGTTTGTCCTTTAGAGTATAGTCGACCCTTGACTCTTCTCTGAGAACCCTCAATTCCTCAGGTGAGGCTCCTGTTTCCTCAGATGCTGCCTGACCTGGATGGTTTTCACTGGCTGCTGAAATGGAGTGGAGGTCATTTGTTCCTCTAAGACTGCTTGTTACAAGGAGGGGAGGGACCTGTCCTGCAGGAAGGAGCAGATCCTGTTGCTGAAGGTACTAAAGCTGACTAGTTTGAGGCCCCGCCATTTTTTATTTACACTAGTCTGAATAGTTACCTGACTATAAAATAGACTTTTAAAGTGGTGCCTCAGCCGGGTGTTGGGGCACGCGCCTTTAATCTCAGCAGACAGATCTCTAGGAGCCTGAGGCCAGCATGGTCTACACAGTGAGTTCCAGGCCAACCAGCATTATGTAGAGAGACTCTGTCTCAACAAAACAACAAAATAACCCTCCTCCCTCCCCATGGTGTTCCCAGCATTTCTTCTTTCCCCTCTTCACCTTTTCTCTTTTGACAGTGCTTTGGTGTGTTGCTCAGGCTGGCCTTGGATCTGCTAGGCTCAAGAGATCCTCCTGCCTCACCCCCTCAAGTATTTAGAGCTACAAACCAACATTAGTTTTGTCTGTAGTGTGGTCAGCTTTTCTCCACTGTCTGCCACCTGAACCCATCAATGCTCTTACTCTGAGGGACAAAACTGAAGCAAACTTGGGGCTAGGGGTGAGGTTTAGTTAGCAAAGTGCTTGCTTAGCAAGAAGCCCTAGCCCCACATAAAAGGGCTTTAGTGACACAAGCCTGTAAGCCTAGCACCTGGGTGCAGAGCGGGAGGCTTAGGAACTCGAGGCACTCTTGACTACATGTGGAATTTTCGAGTTTGAGGCTAGACTTAGCAAAAGCTCCTGTTTCAAAACAAGCAAGAAAGAAAGGCGACAAGCAACAACAAACAACGACAAGGGAAGCAGACTCTGAGTGGCAGAGAGAGGGCTTTGGAGGGAGGTCTGGCCTTGTCCGCATTCTTGTACTAAGTGCAGTAGAGGAGGGCAGCTCCGTGCTTCTGAGACTGCAAAGGGGTAGTGCCAAGGCCTGTGCGGACACAACTGCAGGCAGTGGAGGGGTGAAAGTGGGGACAGAGTGGTGAGAGGCCCCTGGAGCCAAGGCTGCTCACAACACCTCACACACTTTCACATAATGGCCTCCTTGGACTACAGAATCACTGCAACAACCTCTGCAGGCTGACCCTGCTGCCAG
Source organism: Psammomys obesus (assembly GCF_907164565.1). Lineage (NCBI taxonomy): Eukaryota > Metazoa > Chordata > Mammalia > Rodentia > Muridae > Psammomys > Psammomys obesus. The sequence goes on along the minus strand of NW_026595981.1, from coordinate 10,730,724 downwards.
CTCCATTTTACAGATTAGGAGACTGAGGTTCTGGCCAGTCTGTCACCCAGCAAGGCCCTTCTGGAGCCGCCACCTGAGGTAGGCGACTGCTGACTGACAGGTGCTTCCTTGGGTCCTTGTCTTACAGGAACCTCTCTGACAGCCTCACCTCTGGACCTTGTCACATACGGGCGTGGAACAGGGCTCAGCCTGGGATTTCTCGAACTGATCACAAAAGCTGTGTGTTCCAGGCCCTTCCATGCCTGAAACAGCCAGTACCTGGGAACTGTCATTTCCTGTCTTGACATGTCAAAAGTTTTCTGGCTGGTCACGCTGACTCAGCTACCCAGGCATGGAAGCCAGGGAGGGTATAGAGAAAAGTCCAGAAGCCTCAGGAACACACAGGGTGAGCATCAGGGCATAGAAACTCTAACAATGAAAGGGCAACAATGACAACCCTACCCCGCTGCACCCTCAAGGCCGAGCCCTGCACAGAGTACTTTCCCAGGCCTGTGTGCCCTTAATCCTCACAACACCCTGGGGAAAGAGACAAGGAAGCTGCCCCCAGTTCCCACCTCCGCCTGGGGGAGCTCAGGGTGGGGCAGGGCAGAGAAACCCAGTCCTGTGCTGCCCACCTTTGCTATTCAGTGTGATCTACCCACTGCACAGGGAGCTGTGGTACTTGGAGGCTGGTTAGACAAGTTTCAAGCCAGGCATGGAGGCAGTTAGGAATTCTAGCAGTTAGGAGGTAGAAATGGGGGTGGGGGGAATCATGTGTTTGAGGCCAGCCTGGGCTACAAGGTGAGATCTCTTGCTAAAAACACTTGGGGGTGGGGAGGGGAGAAGCAGCTCAGATTCTACTCATGCTTGCTGCACATGAGCCTGCATCTCCTAGGGTCTCTGGGACAGAGGCTAGGGCTGTAACTTCGTGGCAGGTAGCCTGGCATGTGTGAAGTCCTACCCTGGGTTGAATCCCCAGCACCACATAAACTGGGTGTGGTGGCACAAACCTGTAATCCCGGCCCTTGGGAGGTGGAGGAAGGAGGATCAGAAGTCCAAGGTCATCCTTGGCTACATGGTGATTCTGAGGCTAGACTTGGCTACATGAGACCCTGTCTTCAAAAACAAAAATAAAAATAAAAATGCTGCCAGGGTACCCAGCACATAGGAAAGCTGGAGAGTCACTGCTCATCCTCCATAGCTTACCTTTCCCTAAAGTAATTACCAGCGTTGGTCTCTTAGGGTCTGTCTGGTTCCCAGAACTCTTAAAAGCAAGGCCCAGGCTGGGGATGGGACACTGTCCATGGCAGAAGCAGGACAGGCACATTTATCTTGGAAGCGGAACGGGGCCATCACACCAGCTTACTTACCCAGTGGACATACAATGGTCTCCCTTTCTTTCCTCCTTTCCTCCAGGCTGCAAGCTCCCTACAGTGGCATGCCCTGAGCCTGTCTCCTTCCTTGCACCCAGACTCAGTGTTGAGTGTTAACCCAAGTGTTGGGGACCTGAATTAACACTCTCTTTAGGCAAACTAGGGAACCTCCAGCCTATGGTCCTGTACAGGCCTCGGATAGGTGTGTAGGGCTCCTGGGCTGTCTGTGCACAGGCACAGGGCGAGACAAGGCTCCTGCCGTCTCTCTTCCTTCCCTCCCAGGCCTTCTTACTGAGAGGGGAGACCTTGGTAACCCCAGCTTTAACACAAGTCTGTTGAGGGCCTCTTAAAAATCTCACTTCATTAGTAAGTGTGAAAAATGCCCAAACCACAGTGTGAACCTGGTTATGATTTCCCCTCGGCCTATAGGCCTCCCTGTGTGCCAAGTGTGACGTCTGTGGGTAAAGAGATTCCTAGGCCAGAGCCCGGCCCACCTCTAGCCCTCCAGCTACTTCCCCTCACTTCTATTCCATGGAGGAGGCTGATTCCAAGAGGAGGAGGATGTTATTCATTTTCCTCTCTAAAAGGCCAGTTCAAAAGGCCAGAAGAGCACCTGCCTTGTTTAAAAAAAAAGAAAAAAAGCAAGCCAGTTCCTCCCATGAGGAGGAAGCAACATACTTTGTTTCTGCTCCATCTAGGCAAAGATCAGATTTATAGTCAGCTCAGAATGACTGCTGGTGCATGTAGCTCCCTAGCTATCTTTTTATCTTTGGATGCGATGTACCCGTGGTTTAGCGGAAGAACAGATTTTTCCATAAGGAGTGGGGCACCACGGCATCCCAGGAGGGTCCTGGCGCCCTCATGCTACCTTGTTGGACACAGACCCGCCATCTAACCTTGAATTAGGGGGAACAGCTGGACGAAGGAATTATCTTCTCCTTGTATTTCATTTGAGTCTTTAGGGTTGAAAGCTACTAAAATAGCTTCCCTCAGCCTGCTGGGGGAAAAATACGTGTAAGTACTGTCTGAAGTAGAAATACCCACCCACCGGCTCAACAAACTTGCAAACCCACCCCAACCTTCCTCAGCCAGCCATTAATTCCCTCCAGGCAGCCCTTTAGGAGGCCTGGCACAGGCACTAGACTCCTCTGATGTAGGAGGTGGCTCTCTGTCCTCAGGATGCAGAAGGTGGGGAACATGCCCTGTCTACCCAGCCCAGCCTTTGGAGTTTGTGGAAGCTGCTTGGACCCTCTGAATCTGTCTGGAGCCACTTGTCTTCACTGGGCACTTACTTAGTCCTTACCTCTGAAGCCACTGGGGTGGAGGTGGACTCTCTGGGGAGACAGGGTGGTAATGAGGTCACAGGCTTACTGTGGTGTAGCACCTCAGTCAGGCCAGGAGTGAAAAGCTGAGTGCTGATTCCACTGTCCTACTGTCCCTGCTGTCCTACTGTGGGACCTCCTGCAGACAAACCTCTGGGGCCCTTTGATTTCTCCACTGTGTAAGGAGAACAATACTGCTGGTTATTCCAGAGTCTGAATCACGCCAAGGTTCCAATACAAGTGTACAGCTGCAGAAGCTTTGAGACTATCTTGTCATAACAGGCTGGTTTTACTCCCAGAGGCTGGGTGGCCTTAGGTTCATACTTCTGTCCCACTACTCCAGATCCTTTGACACACAAGGAACACACTCAGCTGCTCCTTAGGCTCTTTTTGTTTCTTTGTTTTTGAGAGGGTCTCACTAATCCAGGCTATCCTCCAATTCACAATCCTCCCGCCTCAGCCTCAGGTGCAGGAATTAAAGGCATGAACAGCATGTCTGGCTCCTGAGTTTTCTATTCAGCATCTCCAGATATATTAGAATCTCCTGATATATTAGAATAGGTAAAACTTATGCCTCCATGGGTCTTGGAAGGACAAGATGACAATAGGAATTGTTTGGAAAGGATTATTTAGTTCAACTATTAAAAATATATGGCCGTATATGAACCTCACAAATTGTAGTTTCACACTGGAGGAACAGCTCTTTCAAATTGTTTGTTTACCTATTTTATTGGTTTTTGAGGTGGCATCAGGCTTGTCTGGAACCCACTTTGTAGCCCCTGGCTAGGAAGATCTTCCTGTCTTAGTTTCTGGAGTGCTAAGATTACAGATATGAGCTGTCCTTCTGAACCACCTCTATGCCTGGTAAAGAAAAGGGCTTTATTTACACACTAGTCCTGAGAGTGTATGCATCAGGCATACTTCATGAACTTCACTGCTGGGGACACTGAGCACATTAGGCCTCAAACATGAAGCAAACTGAGCCTGGGCTTTCCATGGCAACAACCCTAAACCATCCTTTGTCTACGTATGGTACTTTTGCACTTCTCTAATGGTTAGCTTTTAAACATATGGTGCCTTGTTTTTGAAACACTGGATTACTCAAAAAATAGAGTGGGCAAGCAGACTGTCTACACCAGAGGGCAGTGAAGGGTGTTGGGTTTCCGGGGGACAAGTGGCTGAGGTGCCTATTTAACCAAAGTGGACTGGGCCTCCAGGTTCTCCCAGCATCTCCCAGTCCCTCCCTGTTACAGGGCATGCCTGGCATACCTTGCCCTCTGCCTTGAACCTTCCAGCCCAAGGGCTCTGCTTCCCTATATAATCCAGACATTTTGGTTCCCGTTCATGCGAATGTTCTTTTTCTCTCTTTCTCTTGCCCCTCCCCTCTGTCTCCCTCCCTGTAGCAACTTCCCTGGTCTTGTTCCTTGGGACCAGTGAACCCACCCAAGAGCTGCAACCAATAAACCTGCCTTTATGCTTTAATCTGGCTCATTTCGTCAGCAGAGAAAACCTATTAAGAGTTTACCAGCCTGAATACTTTAACGCGAGTAGAGCTGGGCCAGTCATAATGGGCGGGACCTCTCATCGCTCCGAAACTCTCCTGCAGGTCAGCAGCTTGGCATGTCTACCTCAGGTGTCTGAGGGACTCACAACACCAGTTCCATCAGGTGCAGTGGGTACTGGCCATGAGGATTCTCCAGAACTTAGAAGGGACCCAACAAGGTCAGGTGGTGTCTGTGTGAAGGGTGGAGAGCGGGAGTGACCCTGGTGATGTGCAGGGACCTCCAGGTCACTGTAAAATGGCCTATGGTCTGAGGCATCTTTCCTGGACCCCCTAAAGAGAAAAGCCAGTCCGGGCATGGTGGTGTCCGTCTGCAATCACAGCACTCAGGAGGCAGGGGAGGGGCAGGAGTATCAGAAGTACATGATGGTCCTTGGCTACACAGTGGGCTGGGGGCCATCCCTGAACAGGACTTTGCACAACAGAAACACAAAACAAGATTGAAAGAAAGTCTCCGAGCTTACAAAAGCCCATCAGTGTCCTTCCACAGCCACGGCAGCTTAGGTGGCACAATGGGGTTCCTTGGAGAACTGCATACAATAAAGAGCAGTGGGCTTCTTCGGGGAATGGTGGCCTACCCCACCCTCTCTTCTCTCACTGCCCTCAAACCTCACCTAAGGCCTCACTTTTGTGCTTCTCAGGCCCTACGCTTGTGTGGTCAATAGTGTCGACGAGGAAATGAGAGAACATCTGGAATCCCCCAGGGAGAAACTTAGTTCTGGGCTTGCTCGCCAGGCCGCAAAGACCCTGGGGTGGCAGTTCCCGTGGGCCCAAATGGCACAACTACTAAAGGGATGAGGCTGAGCAGCTCAGCCTTCACCCCTCAGCTGCCCGGCTGGGACACGTGTGACTGGTCCCTCCCTGCTCCTGCTTCTGGGATTTCCTACTATGACCGACACTGGAACTGCGAGTGGAAATGAACCTTTCTTTCCTCAGGCTGTTTTTGCCAGGCATTTTATCACAGCAGTAAGAAAAGCAATTAATACAGATCTCTCTCTCTTTCTCTCTCTTTTCCACGCACACTTTTCCTGGATGAGCTCCCCAGCACCAATTTTACGATATCAACCACCTATGTGCAAGACACCGCCCAAACTGTCTCTCCTGGGCTTCTCTCCCAGGCTTCAAATGTGTCCCTGGAAGAGTAAGTGCCTTCCTTCACATGAATGCCCACAGGCACGTCTGACTCAGAAGCCCCAGGGCAATTTCACGAAGTTATGCCCCAGTAGATGACTGGCAGTGTTCTCCTCACTGTCCCCACTGGCCTTGTCCCTCCTCTTTAGGCTCTCTTGCTCTTCATAGCTCTGGCCTTAGATGCTGATTCTCACTGGGATCATTCCAACAATCTTTAAACTAGCCTGCTGTTAAGATAGCAAGGCTTCCTTTAATCTCTTCCTTCAGCAGTGACCTTTTTACTTTTTTTTTTTTTTTTTTTTTTTTTAAGATTTATTATGTATACAATGTTCTGTCTGCATGTATGCCGGCACACCAGAAGAGGACATGTCATCATAGATGGTTGTGAGCTACCATGTGGTTGCTGGGAATTGAACTCTGGAAGAACAGCCAGTGCTCTGAGCCATCTCTCCAGCCCCAGCAGTGACCTTTTTATGATGCAAATCTGAACACTATGCTCCCCTGTCCTGAGGATGATGGGGCCACCACCTGGCCCCACCAGCTCACCAGACTCCACCCTCTCCTTGTCTTTGCAACTGGAATGTTCTCCCCTGACCGGGTCCTATCCATTCTTGATAGCCAGGGTGAACTGAGGTGCCTATTTAACCACTCCCTCCACTTCTCGGTCAGACAGAGGCTTTCCCACAGCCCCCTTGTAAGGCAGCCTCACCTTCCACTTTGTCCTGTAGTTGAATCAATGCAAACATCACAGGTTGCCTCCTGGGACACTGGTGAGGATTCTGATTAAGAGTCACAGATTAGGAATAGGAGCAAGAGCCATGAAATAGTTGCTGCTCCATCCTTCCCAGGAGATTATGAGCCCCTGAAGGGCAACATCTGTTCGTTCTTTCTGTTTTTAGGACTGTGTCTCCCAAGCAGCCTTGGTTCCTGGCAGCTGGCACAAGGAAGGCAAGAGGGAAATCAAGGTTGTTACCCTGAAGAAGAGGGGAAGATCATTGAATAGTTAGCATTTGAAAAACATTTTTTTTTTTGGTGTGTGTGTGTGTGGCCTGAGGCGGCACTAGGCAAGGAGACTATGAGCAGGTGTATTTCAGGTCAGCATGAGAGGTACTGCCAGGTGATCAGACAAGTCACCTCCTGCAGCTTCACGACTCATTCCCTGAGCCAGCTCCTCCAGGGCCACCCACTGCCACTTGCCTACCCACTGCCCTCTATGTGGCACATGTAGGGTTTAGGGAAGTGATCTACTTGTCCTGAGTTCTGCAGAGCCTGTCAGAAGCATTCCAGGAAATGGTGATGACTTGGCTTCAAGGTTCCTTGTTCTGCCACTTACGAATCGTACAACCTGGACGAGTTCCTGACCTTTCTGGGCTCGCTTTCATCATCTATAAATGGGAATAGTAAAGTGTGCTAGAGCTTAAACGCATGGGCTCAGAAGAGTATCTGGAAGCCAGTAAACACTCCATTGAGCTCCCTTCCCATGGGTCATGGGTCCCCATGGTGACCTGCAACACTCCTCGCTTCAGGTCTGCAGAGACTGGATTAGGCTACAGAGCTGGACTCAGAGGCCAAGCCTTTGGGCATTTCAGATAGTATTCTCCACAGGACTTAAACAGAACTTTTCTCCCTGGGTTTTCAATTACACTAAAGTGATCCATCCATCAAAGCACTTGCTTCTCCAAAGGAATACAAATGCCTGTGAATTCCATTACCTCTTCCTGAGGGATGATCTGCCAATCAGGAGAGAAGCTTGGTGTTCACATCTGGAAGGAAACAGCACTTCTCATCCTTGCCACTGGCCTTTACAGACCTTCAAGTAAGTCTCTGACTTCAATGAGGACCATGGAACCTTGGCTATTGCTACCTCCTCAACCAGCCCTGACAACTGGCTGGGGTGCAAGGACAAACTTGACCTCAACTGGTGCGATGCTCAGTGCCGCCAAGCCTGATGACCCCAGTTTGATCCCTAGGCTTTCCTGGTATAAGAGAGAACTGACTCCTACAAGTTGTCCTCCGACCTCTCCACACAATGTGCCATGGCTTGGATGCAGGCACAGCTACTTACCCCCCACAATAAATAAAACGTAGTGAAAATTAAATAACCTTTCCGTTAAAACTCGCCACTGACCTTCACCTTCACCCCAGCAAGTCATTTACCTGGATCATGACAGTGCAATTGACACACTTAGTTGTTTTAAGCTTAGAAACGCCACGTTCTCATCACGGAACTTTTTATTGGCCCATCTCCATCACTTCCTTATTCTTACTAATACTGTCTGACCACACTGACCCTGCCATCTCCTAGAGCTCCTCCGCTTAATCCACTGGCTTCCCCCTTTTGACAGTTTTTCACTCTATGCTGACTAGTTTTATATCAACTTGACACAAGCTAGAGTCACTGGAGAAGGAGTCTTAATTGAGAAAATTCCTCCATAGGATTGGAGGCAAGCCTATAGGGCAATTTCTTAATTAATGACTGATGTGGGAAGGCCTGGCCCACTGTGACTGGGGCCACCGCTGAGCAGGTGGTCCAGGGTTCTGTAAGAAAACAGACTGAGTATGCCATGGGGAGCAAGCCATTAAGCAACACCCTTCCATGGCCTCTGCATCAGCTCCTGCCTCCAGGTTCCTGCCTCATTAGAGTTCTGTCCTGACTTCTCTCGATGATGAACAGTGATATAGAAGTGTGAGCCTAATGAACCCTCTCCTCCCCAGCTTGCTTTGGTCATGGTGTTTTCAACTTAGCAATAGAATAATCCTAACTAAGACACTGTCTGTCCCAGAGTTCAGGCCTCACAGACCATCTGGTAAAGCTGGAGCCACACCATCTGCACCCTTTCCCTCCTCCTGGTGTGTCTGCCATGCCTAGGCCATCCCATCCAACTACAGAATCCCACTGCTTTGCTCCGGGCCTGTGTGGCTGCGAGGGAGAACAGCACACACTTGGCTCAACTGGCACCATGAGAAATTTATCAGCTGGACCCTGGTTGCTCCCAACCTTTATCTAGTCTTTCCATTTGTTTCTGGCCAGTTCCCTCCTGTATTTCCCCCCTCATTCCAAGGCCCCTAACCCTGTCACTACTCTCTCCTCATTCTTGGCAGATGACCTACCAACTAACTGCCTTTGGGATTTCTTTTCTAGTTCTTTCTTTTAAAGATTCAGAAGTCTGTGCATCTTAAAAGTGGCTTAGTGTGGGAGTGACAAACCCAGAACATGGCCCCTGAAGAATCTCCCAGCAACCAACTAGGCACGGCAGAGTCACCTCTGATGAGAAAAAGGAGGTGGGGGGGAGGAGGCTGGGCACCAGAGGGCTTCTCTGCCCGCCTCTTCTTCCCACTCAACACGTTCTGCAGAGGTTTAGATTCTGCCCTTGTCACTTCTGTTTCACATCAAATAGCTGGTGCTGCGTGAGGCCAAGTGGTGCCCTAAAATGGTGACAATAATGACAGCAGGCAAGCCCCTGCCCCAGGCAGAAGGCTTATAATCCAGTTTATACTGCATTTTCTCCAAAGGAGAAGCAACAGAGCAGACAGGCTTCTGTTAGGGGTGTAAAGGTGTGTGTGTGTGTGTGTGTGTGTGTGGGTGTGTGTGTGTGTGTACACGTTCAGTTAATAATTAGAAAACACCCATCCTGGGGCAACCACAGCAACCACAGGAGTGCAGCGACAGGCCATCTTTGCCACGGCCACTGACTTCCTTGGTAACATGTCCTTGAATCTCCACCAGGCTTATCTTTCTTACTCCTTCCCTTCGAGCAAGCCCCTAACACACTGCCTCCTTCCATTTTGGAACCTTACATCTTCTCCTAGTTCTTCTTTTGATCACATGTAATGCCTTCTTCTGGGAGGCCATCTCTGGCCTCCCTTGGGTTAGGTCAGGTGTGCCTGTCAGTGCATACCCATTCTGCCAGTCCTGCCTTGTTCTTTGTGGTATCCCCAAAACTCCGCCGCCACTGCCTTTAATGTCTGGGTATTGGCCTCAGAGAATTACAGCTTCCACATGTCAATGACAGACATACCCATGCACAGAGGGAAGAAAGTCTCAGTGAGGACACAACTGGGCCTAAGAGGGTCCCAGAGTGACCCTCTAAAGGTGTGACATGCATGGCTGCAGCTCTCAGCACAGGGACTTGAAGGAAGAAGCAACTGATAGGACTTTGGGGAGCATCAGAGGGGGATCAGGAGGTAAGCACAGGCTCCTCCAAGCTGAGGCGGCTTGGTGCGTCTGCCTCTAGTACCACTAGGCTCCCTTACTAGAGGGACTCCTTGCGAGGGCTCTCTAGGCTTCTCTGAAGAGTTTGTTTGGATAGGAGCTCTGTGCCAGTCCTCAGTTCCTCCACCCCTCTCCCCAGCTTCCAGCTCAAGTCACATTACCAGGTTGTGACTGACTCTTGCCTGTCTTAGGCCAGCCAGGATCTTCTCCCCACACACATTTCAACTGGCCAACTGCATCTGAGCCTGGGACCAGTCAGGGTAGAATGAGCTGACTTCAGCACCCAGGTACCCCAGAGTCCCAGACCCTGTGGAAGGAGAAGGGTAGGGGTGGGGTGGTCTGGACAGGCATCCACGGAGGCTGAGCTGAACACACACACTGACACAGATTCACTTCTTTCTAGGCAGAAAGCCCAACTGGCACTGTTTTTAGAGGAATTAAGCAGCTTTTGACTTAGACAGAGGATAATCACAAGTTCCTGGAGGATAATGCTGAGAAGGGAATCTGTCAGGAGAGACATCTGATCACACTAGGGCTGGGAGGGGACCAGAAGTGGAATGTTAAGTGTGCCTGCATCCTTTAGTTGGGTAACCTCTGTATGAACTCACATAGCCAGTACTCTCTACTTAGTTTTTGTTTTTATTTTGTAGCACAAGCTAGCCTTAACTCCCTGGTAATCCTCCTGCCTCATAATTACTATTATTAATTATTACTATTATAAATTAGTATATAAGTAGCATGGGTTGAGACAGGACCTTGCCCAGTGTTCTACCACTGAGATACATCAGAAAGCCTTTAACCTGTACTTATTGGTGGGGTGTTTGTTTGTCTATCCATCAACTAGTGAGCTCTTCTAATTTTTTGTATTGTTTTGTGTTTTTAGATGGTACTGCTAGGTAGTGCAGGTTTGTCCCAAACTTGTGAGCCTTCTGTCTCAACCTTTTAAGAGTTTGGATTGCAGGTGTGAATTTCATATCTAGGAAGCCTTTCAAACATATGGCCTGGACCATAATAAGAATTAGGTTTAAGATGGGACTCTGATACCAGAGTCTGTAAAAGGCTCAGCAGGTGCTTCTCTCTATCACCTGAAACCATGCCTAGATCTCATTCCTGGCAAGTTCAGTATCACTGTTTTGGTTCATTAGTATATAGGGAGCAGGGGCAATCCTGTGAAAATCAATCAGAGGCCACCATGGCCATGTGTCAAGGAAGGGTCACAGAGGCCATCCTGGTCTACACAGTGAGTTCTGAACACTTGCTCTTCCTTCCTCCCCCCCCCCCCCGCCCCAGCGTTTCTCACTCTACAGACAAGATTGGTCTTGAACTCATAGAGATCTGCCTGCCTCTGCCAACTCAGTGCTGTGATTAAAGGCATTTGCCACCATACCCTGTGAAAGCTGTAGCCAGGGCTTTCATAGAGAGACCCTGTCTCAAAACAAATACAAGAACACCCCCACCATTAAGTAAACAGCCATTAAAAATGGTTATCTGATCATCTTTGAAAGTGAGTGTCCATTTATGGATTTTGCTGGGTGTAGCACTTAAGATATTTTAGGAACCTCAGGAATAGCCTTGAATATCCAGGTGGTTTGGAGAGGACAGAGGATAGGCCAGATGGGCACCATTTCTTTGAGTCTTGTCTTGGAGGCTCAAGATGAAGAAGAAGAAATCCCAGACTAGCCTGCCTGCATGGCTAAGGATGACCTTGAACTTCTGATCCCGTCTCTACCTCCCAAGTACAGATGCACCATCATACCTCCTATCTGGTTTATGCTCTGCTGGATGATGAAACCCAGGTTTTTGTGCATGCAAAGCAAACACTCTACTAACTGAACTATCCCCTGGTCCTGAGAGTGGCCACTCTGTGTTCCCAGTGCTGTGACTTCACTTAGGCCTCATGCATGCTTTACCATTAAGCTATGATCCTAGTCACCAACAGTGTTTTAAATTGTTACCTCGGATTGGTGCGCTTTTTAGAAGAACCACCTCATAAGGGAAGGCAATTACCAGGCTGTTCCCAAAACACTGGATTTGGAGTGAGAAGACCACCAAGTAGCTGAGTGTTACTGTGTGACTGAGCAACCCAGGCCTCAGTGCCCAGGGTCCAGTGGAGAAGTGACCTTTGCCTCCCACTCCAAGAGTTGCTAAGGGTCAGGTCAGACAAAAAGTGCATGTGGACCCACTCAGTGCAAATCCTCAGAGGATGCCACCTGCCCTCACAAGGTCCCTCACAAGGTGGTTGACTTTGCCCCTCTATCCTTCAGGCCCTACAGTGTGGTTCAAAGCCCTGAGCCCTCACCGGTGAGGGATTTTCTTCTCTATGTCATAAGCCCCCAACTCTGACCTTGTATTGTCAGATCACACCATCTACCACCACCGCTTGTTAGGGTCCAGTTCTTGGGCTTGTGTGTTCACTCTCTACGTCCCTTAAGGCCTCGACCCCTTGGTTCCCTGGCCCTCTTAAGAGTGCTGTAACACTAGCTAATTCTGTCAGCCATGCAGCCTCGTCTCTTAGCTCCCAAACTCCTCACTCCTGGGTCCTTCTTCACCTCTCCACTTGCTGCCACATCAGGCCTCTGATGCAATTAGCAGCAGCTGCAAACACTGCCAGTTCTCAGTCTCAAACAGCGGCCGCTGGCCACCACTCCTGCCTTTCTGGTTCTCTGCCCTTAGGACCCTAATCCTAACCAGTCCGTAGTCTCACTACAGTGTACAATCCGTGGATCCCACCTGCTTTTCCTTGTCCCCACTCAATGCCCTCTCTTACCACCATATCCAGTTGTTTCAAGCAGTCCCTTGTAATGCTCTCAGCCCCGAACATCTGTATTTGCCTAGTGAAAGCTCAGCTTGCCCATCAACTCTCCACCTACTCGCTTGTCCCTGCACAAAGCTTGGAGAAAGCACACTGGGCTCGCTGGGCTTCGACTGAGGATCACCAACGTAGTGACCTTCAGGCTGCCCGCTCACTAGATTCTCCCAAGCATTCACTTCCTATTGTCTCCTCTGTCTTCAAGTCCCAGTACCTCTCTCTCACTCTCACTTTCAGCTGAGGGCTTAGATCATGACCTCACCAAGAAAAGGAAGCGATGGGGAGAGGGGTGTCTGGAGTCTGAATCTGAGCACTGTGCCCTTTTCTCCCACCTCGCTGACCTCTCCACTGATGCACTGTGCCTCATCCACTATGCACTAGGCCACCATTATGCTGGTACTTTTCCATTAATAAAAAGAAAGAAAAAGAGACTCCCCTGACCTCCATTTCCTCTAGCTACTGTCTCATGTCTCCTTTGCCTTCAATGAAAACTTCTTGAAAGAGAAGTCTTGCCTTGCTCTCTTCGATTTCTTTCCTTCCTTTCTCTCTTTGAATCCACTCTAATGAGGTTCTTGCCTCCACTTCTCTTGAAACTGCTCTTCCAAATTTAATGATTGTTATGTTTTTTGGTTTTTCAAGACAGGTTCCTCTGTGTAACAAGAGCCCTGGCTGTCCTGGACTCACTGTATAGACCCAACTGGCTTCGAACCCACAGAGATCCACCTGCCTCTGCTGTGATTAAAAATGAATGCCACCACTGTCCAGCGACTGTTATGCTTTTTAAATTCCCCAGTTTCTCACCTGACTGGGTCTATTAGCAGGTCAAGGGATCATCTAAAAGTGAATTCCTTTCCAGGCTTCCAGGATACCACTTTTACCTGCCATTCATCCCCTCTTCCTTTTCCTGGTTAGAACTTCTCAACCTCTTCTGGTTCCTCCAATCCACACCCCTTTATAACCTATTGTAACCTATCACCTATCTCCTGTCTACGCCTGTGACACCTGGTATTGTCCGTGGCCTTTCATTTGAATGCTTTTAAGCTCAGCCATTCTGGGTATATTCACAGAGGGTCTGGTTAGAGATGGCAATATACAAGTGTTGAGATTCCCAAATATCCATGCCAAGCTTTAGTCTGGTTGGGAGAGTATTAGAAAGCTAAAGGTGTCTGAGCTACAAGAGCAGAGTACAATGATATTCAGGCACACATGAGAGCATAAAGAAACCAAGAATCTTGGAATAACTAAAAATAGTACACAAAAGAGAAAGGGGGAGAAAGTCAAGGATTCCGAGGTCCTTTAGGGTCATCTTTTCCATCATACCTTCACTTCTGCAAGTTATGTGAGCCAGTGCCTGGTTCTTAGTGACTGAGCCTGAGCCCTTCTTTCACTGGCTTTCCAGGGTCCCCTAGAGATGGAGGACAGGAGGACACCAGGAGTGTGGCAGTAAGCCAGACCAAAGGCAAAGGGGTTAACTGCCCTCCCCCATTGGAGCTGTGGGCTCAGCCACATACTATGGATGACTACTTTATGGCAGAATCCAAAAGAACATGAGGAAATGGGAGAATCAGACCAGTGTTTGCAGTCTTCTGTTTTGAGATCAAGATGTTAGACTTTGGCTGTGAGACATGGTGTGAAGAAGAATATGAGTGTCCTGGAGGAGACAGACAAGGCTTTGTTCTTTTTGCTGAGGGCCCCAGTCCGCCTTCCTATTTTGAAGACTGATAATGGCAAGTAACTTGTCAGTGTCACAGAGGAAAAATGTCCCCTTCCCGGGTAAAAGAAAAAAGTCATTAATCAGGGTGTGACTGGTGGGTGAGGCTCCCACACTGGAACCCTCTGCCAGGTCTACGGTGATGGTAGCCTCCTCATCTGGGCAATGCCTTCTCCTTCAGCTTGGGTGGAGCCTGACTCAGCTCTGTAAGCCCTACCTCCACTCAGCCAACAATGCTAGAGAAACATCTGCTACTCCTAACCTTCTCCTTCCCCAAAGAAATGATTAAAAAGTTAAAGAAACACTTCCATATGGAAGACTCCAATCCCAACAGGTCACCACAAGATACTTCAAACACAATAAAACAGGAAGAGCTAAAAAAAAAAAAAAACAGAGGAGTCCTTAGAACCCACACGAACTTTTATATAAGAAGAAGAAAAAATAAAGCTCTGGGTAACTTTACACAGTTCAGAACACCATTTGGCAGTTAAGTATGCCCTTAATCTGCCCAATTTGCTTATTATAGCCAAGGTTTAAAAGAATGAGAGTTGTGGCCAAAAATGCTGCAATGACCTCTATTCCTAAAGTAAATTTACAAGGTGAATTAACTTGTTCGTCTGAAATATCTCAAAGTCTTCATGCCCCCCTCCCCAGCCTGCCCCTGACAGAGACTGCCCTGGGAAAGACAGAGTCCTTTAAAACTGGGACCACTTGAGTGGACTGACGGGTACTCACCCAGCACCCAATTCCTGGCCCCTGTAACAAGCGGGATCCAGGGCTAGCTGCTGCCGTACCACATCAAGGGGAACTCTCAGCCTCGCTTTGAGGGGCTTAGACACGGGGAAGACACTGTGGTTCCCAGGTCAAGACTCAGACCAAACATACAAGCAGGGCTTGAGTGCGGGCGGGAGAGGCTGCCCACACAGTCAGTCAGGCAGGCTGGGCTAACTCTCAGTTCTGAAGCGGCCACGGTGTGAGGAAAAGTGCTCCACCCCATCCCAGAGTCCCCAGCTAGAAAGCATTCTGTCAGCTGTGACACCAGCGAGAGTTCCGTTGCTAATTTTAATTTCTTTTTCTTTTTTGTCTTTAAAGCTGTATGGCCCATGCAGTGAGCTTCATCCAAGAACACTGCAGACATTTTGAAGTCAAAGGGGAGAGACTGGATAATGAAGAGCTTTTAAGAAATGAGAAGAGAAGAAGAAGAAGAAGAAGAAGAAGAAGAAGAAGAAGAAGAAGAAGAAAAAACACATTTTTCCCACTCCCCACATCCCAGTGGTCTTTAGTTTGGTCTCCCTAGAAGTAACGGTGGCTTTCTTCTGAGAGGAAGCAGTTCACACGGAGCCTAGCAAACCAAAGGCCAGGGGGAGCCTGTCGGAACTGTCAGAGAGATGGCTGGGAGCACTCTGCTGCTCTGGGGAAAGTCCTAGCAGTGGCTGCTGTGGGCAGAGGTGAGCCTCCCATCCTGGAGGCTGCAAGCTGACTTCTCTGGCCACCTCCCTTGGGCCTTAAATTGCTTCCTGAGGCGAGGACCCTGGCTAATGGTTTATTTACAACAGGAAGAAGCAATTACCTTGGAGAACACTGAGTCATATGCCCCACCATTAGCCAGGACACCGGCACTCTCTACCGGCACTCTCTACCGATAACCCCCAAGATATATGAACCAGTAATGGCCTCACTTAAAGACTAACCATGGCTCCCTCCTCCTCTCACTCAGGTGAGGAATTTCAATGAAGCAAAAGAATGGCACCAGAGCCAGCTTTGAGCGTGGCGGGTATAAAGCATGATGTGGTAGAACCTGCTTGCAGAGACTGGTCAGGGATGCTAAACTCCACAGTAAGTGCAGAGAACCCTTGTGGATGGACGAAACGGATAAAACACAAAGCACACAGGGCTGGGGTGATATGCACTTTCCAAACTGGAGTAAGGTACCTGTTAGGTAAATATCGCCCTGTCCGATACCAGGAGAGCTGAGCTGGGGCTGGAGACAGGGGGGAAGCTTCCGGGAAGAGGGATGGAGACCAGCCTGAAGTGTTCCATGGGAGAAGCCTGAGAGCACGCGGGCTGTCTGTTCCAATAGTTAACGTGCGGGAACTAAAGGCAGAAGGGGCGCGAAAGGCTTAATAGTGTTTGTAGTCGAAATGAAAGCGTTCAAAGCCCCGTTACAGAGCAGGGTAATGTATGCAATGACATCTGGGGCTGTAATCAGCGAAGCGCTTTCAAGAGCTGCCAAAGCAAACAGCCAAATAACAAATCCACTTTACAGATCATCAATCCGGCCCTGGACTTGCCAAGGTAAATAGTAAAAGGCTGAAGTTTGCTTTGCAAACCGGGGAGCTGGGAGTTGAGCAGGGCCCTGGAGCTCCAGGCCTGAAAGAAGGCCAAAGAGCCCTGCAACCGAGCTCCCTGAGGCAGAGAGCCTGGGGAGGGTCTGCATAGGTATCAACCCAGCAGATAACCAAAGCTGCCAGGTGAGGTGGGCACTCTCCACCCAGCCTAGAGGCAGGGGTTTCTGGCTTTGCAGTTTGTGGTCTTTGGAGAAGAGAGCACAACCCAAAGGTGCTGTCTTCCCCGCTTGATGCCAGACTTTATGACAGGTAATTAAATCTACTGGCCAGAAAGGTATTTTTCTGAGTAGTGAGTGTCCAAAGGAGAAGGCACAGCCTGAATGATGGCTGCGCCCCAGCAAATACAAATGCCTAGGGATGGACAAACTGGCTGCTTCTGAGGGCTTTCCAGGAGTGATGGCTAAAGGGCATGGTAGGGTCACTGTGAGTAAGAGTCTTAAAACTTGAAGAAGGTACAAGACCCTTTGGTCAAACCCCAGCATTTTGAGATGAGACAGGGAGAAGAGGTTGTTCTGAGAGTATCAGTGCCTTGGTAAAAGGCTGGTGGGAGCTGGAAGAGTACGGACTCCACATGTTAGGCCAAAAGGGAATGTCCCCTCCATGGCCCGGAAAGAAACACTTGCTTTGACTTTGTATCGCAAACACAAGGCCTTAGGGCTTTAATGAGGCATACTCCGTAAAGGGTATTTTGCCTGTGTCAGTGGGTGAGGAAGGGAATAGTGGAAAATGATGCGGAGCTGATGAAAGAGGAACTCTCTGCCTTGCTCTGGGCACCCCGGGGTCATAACTGTATCTGAGGTTCTGGGCTGGATGTGGCCTCAGGTTCTCTCTGCTTAGAGACTGACTCTGTTTAGGAAGCCTGTGTGCAGAGAAAGCCCCAGCCTCAGGGCCTTGAACCACAGGCTGTGACTGAGTCAGGCATCTGCTAGGTACTAACTAATACTAATTGCTATTATAATTAGCTGTTTCTGTAGCTTTTTTTTTTTTTTTTTAATTTTTAACACACACACACACACACACACACACACACACACACACACACACTGTATTTTTGTGGCTCTTTTGCCTTCTTCTGACATGTCACGTGCAATGACTGAATCAGCGGGTGCCCTTACATTTTAACTGTGCAAGGCTTATATCATCCTGTTTTACAGATACAGAAACTGA
Source organism: Psammomys obesus (assembly GCF_907164565.1). Taxonomy (NCBI): domain Eukaryota; kingdom Metazoa; phylum Chordata; class Mammalia; order Rodentia; family Muridae; genus Psammomys; species Psammomys obesus. The sequence goes on along the minus strand of NW_026595981.1, from coordinate 10,713,110 downwards.
GGTTCCCAGAAGTTCTATAACTCGACCTATGTTGTCCAGTTCAACGCTGTTCCCTGCATGATTTCAAGTCTGAAGGATGAAATATTGATCCCCACATCCTCTTTCTATCAACGGCTTTCCAGGGAGACAGAGTTGAGCTGTGCAGGGAAGCTCGCTCTTGATGATCCTATCCTGAGCCTCTGTTTACACATCTGTATCCCTTGCTAGACCATGGACATCTGGAGATTATGTCTGATTACCTTTCTAAATCTCTGAGGCCTCTATGGGGGAGGGGTTGCCAGATGATATGCTGAAGAAATGTGAATGAATGAATGAATGATCTGATGAATACATGCATGCAGGCTCATCTCTTCAGTAGGAAACAAAGGAACAGAAAGGCTGCAGAACTTACTAAAACTTTACAGCTAGTAGAGCCGTCAAAACCTGGGCTCTTTGGGTCAGGAAGGCAACGAGAGTGGAGAGCACTATGTGATAGTCACAGGATGGTAAGAGCGTGGTGTGGGAGAGTGTGGGGTGGGAGGCGGTACATCTACAGGTGATGATGGGTGGACCCATCTGCCGTAAAAAATGTCTCCACTTTGTTCTCAGTCAGGCTTGAGGTCACGGACACTTTCATTCTCGTGACAGATGGTGTCTGCCCTGCTAAGATTATAGTTGGATACACTACTAGTACCTAGAAAGCTGAGGCAGGAGGACTGCCATATGTTTGAGGATAACTTAGACTACACAGTGAATTCCAGGGCAGCCTGGGATACAGAGCTAGACCCCACCAAACAAACAAACAAACAAACAAACAAACCAACAAACAAAGATTGGAGGTGGAGATCAGCCATGAGCACAAAGCCCTCTGCTAGAACTCCTTTCAATCTGCTGTCACAGAAGCTGCCAGTGACCTCACAGACATGGTGAGCAGGGATTCCCAGGAGAAGAGTGAGATACTTGTGGTCTGTGCAGAAGTTCCTGGTTGAAGGGTCACGTTACCTGGGAGCTGGGTAGGCCGTAGTCCCACTGTCCTAGAGGTGGTTTTCCAGGCAGGTTCTGTCCAAACAACACCTTCTCATGCCTACAAAGGCCCAAGGAGAGGCCACCTATTCCTCCAGAGAGCCTTTTGGCAACAGAGGAAAAGAGGCAGACTTCTTTAGAGAGTGGTCTGTGGGATGAGGGGTGGCTACTCTGAGTCCACACTTGTCTGAGGCAGCCTCGCCCTGATCACGGGAGGTCAGAACCCACATGCCAAGCCGGACATACATATGGAAAAGATGAGTCTAAACGTACAACCAGGCAGACAAGCACAGGATGAAACATGGAAAAGGTTGGTTTGGAACAGACTGAAAAACCACACCACCCAAACCCATGTGCTCAATTATAGGCAGACAGTGCTTCTGTCGGCCCTCGTGAAGGGCGGAGGGTGTGGAAGGGTGGGCGCCTGAGCGAACAAGTACAAGTTGCACACCTGCCACATGGCCATGCGTCCAGAGTGGGAGGCCCACAGCAGGCTAAAATGACTAAAAACACTCTCTTTGATCATTAGCTTTCTTCACATGAATTCTTTTCTCTTGCTGTCATCCTTAGAGCAGGATTTAACATGGGCTCCGGCCTTTGGCTTTTCCCTTGAGGTAACAGTTGTCTTAAGAAAGTGTAGGCTCATCCCAAGAGGCCCTCTCTGCCAGGTGGGCACCTAGGATTCTCTGGAATAAAGGGATGGGGGGTCTTCCAGCTACTTTCCAATCTTCCCACCCTTCCAAGGGCATTTCAAGCACCAGCATTCACACCTTACAGATGCTGTAACTGAGAATAAAACAGGTGACAGGAGAGGCCACACACCTCAAGAAAATGCATCTGCCAGGGTCAGCAGGCACCTTTTCAAATCTCCCCAAAAGCCAGGCAATAGTGGCAGGCAATAGGGGCACACATCTTTAGTCCCAGCACTCAGGGGGCAGAGGCAGAGGCAGAGGCAGAAGGATCTCTGAGGCTAGCCTGGTCTACAGAGTGAGCTCCAGGACAGCCAGGGCTACACAGAGAAATCTCGTCTTGAAAAACAAAAAGAACAGAAAACAAACATCCCCAAAAGATCATCTCTTATTCCTCACCCCCATCTTTGCAGCCAAACCCTTTGTTGTTCTATGACAGCTACCATTTTATGAGTTTTCCTCCCATCTTCCCAAGACTTGTCCTGCCATGACACTCAGCACATGCAATAAGTTCATAGCAAGGACTCAAGAACCAATAGGCGGTTTCTGTCTGCTATATGCCCAGCTAGGTGCTAGGCTCTGCCCACTCCCAGGACTCAGCATGCACTTTTCACCAAGAGGGGCCAATGGGAATTGGCAGCATCATCTCCATGATTGTATGTATCAAAGCTGGCAGAGAACAAACATCACCATCCAGAAGCAGACAGCAAAGTGTGTATGTGGCGGGGAGAGGCTATATGAATATGTTTTTTTCCAGATCAGGCTATGAGCAGAGGAGTAACGCTGGTATTAGCATTTGGGCTTCTTCCTGTGTGCTCCTCGGCCTGTGTTACTGGGGTAACGGGAAGGCTGGGGGCCTCTTCAGGGTGGGGCTGTGAAGGCTGTGGGGAAGGAATGCTGATCTTGGCTTCATTACCAGCTTAGCCAATTGGCCACAGACCCTTTGGGGCCTCCTCCATGAGACCTTCCCCTGCAGCACAGCCTCACCACACTTGCAAAACAACACGGGCTTGCAACTGGTAAACGTCTCCTTGACTCTGTAGTTCCATTATCTTTTCCAATAGGTTTTGCTTTTTTTTTTCTTCCCTGACAGGGTCTCCCTCAGTCACCCAGTCCTCCTGAACACTTGAACAACCAGCTTTTTATGCCCCTCCCCCAAGGAAGCACCTAGCCCAAATACCTCTGCTGTGCTGAAGATCCTTAGATCCAACTGTAGCTTTACTATCTCATCTCCATTGTAAGCCCATGTGTCCAAGCTCCCTTTTCCATATGGCTGGCCACTGCCAGTAAATGAAGAGGACCACCCTTAATAAGTCCTCCCTTCCCACCTAGCCATCTCCTCCCCAGAGTCTTCATGTCCATCCATTTCTATCAGCTGGGGACCCCAGTCTAATTGTCTCCACCATCTTCTCTCCTGGACTTCTGCTGTGGTCCTCTCCCATGCTGTCACTAGAGTGATCTTTTCAGGACCGTCAGTGTCATCTTGAGATGGGAGGGTGCTTCTCCTTGTTCTTAAAGACTAAGACCCAGTGGCTTACACATTTGGGAGGCCAAGGCAGAGGGACAGTTGAACGTTTGAGGCCAGTTTGGGTTATATAGTGAGTTCAAGGCTAGACTGGGTAACCGTGTGAGACTCTATCAAACACAACACAACAAAACAGGAAGATCTAGGTAAGCAGAGAGAGAGACCCACCCCCACTGCCAAGCCCCTGCCACTGTCCCTTGGGTGTCCGGCTCCAAACACACAGACACTTCTGGACCATCTAATTTCTGTTACCTCCTCACCCTGTTCCCTCCGCTTCCATGTCCCCTCCTCAGGGAAATTCCCTGAGCATTCCTTTCAGAATGCATAGACATTTTTCTTTACAATATTTCACACAATTTCCTCCCTTAACCACTCACTTGGCGTTCTGAGCAGAGCTGCATTACACAGCAGTACCTACCAGAGTCTAGGTGGATGATGAACTTATGGATGGCGTGTATTCATATGATATTCCAGACACTGTGAACTTTTGGTGAAAGAGGTATTTGTGGTAACTGGGTTTAAATGAAAGTCTCTAGGGCCCACCCTATTTTGTTTATCCTGTCAGAGAAGAGACAGAGACAACTCTTCGAAGATACCTCCATGGGAGACCCCTTTTGTGGAGCCAGCCCATTGTCATGGCCCAGCTGGAACTGCTGGAATTTAGCCAGTCATTCTCTGAGAAAGAAACCCTGGTCACTTTAAGATCTGAGTCCCTTGCTGAGGCCATCTATCAATGCTCCCTGCTGTCATGGCTGTGCTGCCTGCTGTTCAAATTTGTCCAATTAGACACAGCCCTGTGGGGTAGAATTCAGTGTGAAATGTGCCTGCCACTGACCAAGAATGAATTGGTGTGGAAAGCCCTCAGGGAGAGCTAGCGCAGGTCTGTGGGGATGGATCATAACCACTGGGCAGTGTTCTCTGAGGTTTGATAACTGTTCAGGATATGTCACAGAGAGGCTGCCCCACGCGTGTGTGGGATGGACTGGAACATGACACTTTGCTTCCACAGAGGTGGATGGTTCATGTGCTGCTTGTATGGGAGACATGGATTGATAATGGTCTCTATGGACCACAGAAACCCTCTTTAAATGTGACAGTGATATGGCTAGTGGCTGGTGCCGTGAATTAGAGACAGTCAAGAGGTCAAAAGTGACCAACAGAACCTCAGCTGGCAGCCAAGGAGTAGGAGGGGCTTCTCTGTAACACAGGCAAACTGTTTGGATATTCTAGAGGTGCATTTGTTTACACAAGGCTTTGCCCTTTCTCGCAGGCTGGTCATGAACTTGCTACCGTAGTGATTTTCCTGTCTTATTTCCCTAAGGGTTAAGATTACAGGTGTGTACCACCAAGCCTGGCTATGTTGTTTAAGATAAGAAATTTTAACAGCTCTAACAAAAACTATTCTTTGCAATAACTCTCTTTGTGTGTGTATCATGTGCTATCAGGTACTTCAAGTTTATGGAGAACTTACTATGTAGTGAAAAAGGACCTTGAACTTCTCAGTCTCCTGTGTCCACTTCCTGAGTGCTGAGGTTACAAGTACTCGGCTCCAGATCCTGTTTACAGTGTGCTAAAGATCAAACCCAGGGCTTCATGCTTCTGCACTCTCTATCTCTCTCTCTCTGTGTAAGACAGGATTTCTCTGTGTTGCCTTGGCTGTCCTGGACTCATCTATAGACCAGGCTGGTCTCGAACTCACACAGATCCACATGCCTCTGCCTCCCCGAGTGCTGGGATTGCAGACGTGAGCCACTGCGCCCAGCTTTCTCGCTCTCTTTTTAAAATGTTCTATTTCTCTTCAAGAAGCTTAGCTTTGAAATTCTTAGAACATTGGACTTTTGAACACAGGAAAATTTAGAGAACATGCCTTTGACACCTCAATTTTATAAATGGGGCAAATGAAGAAGAAGCTATGATTTAATGAAGGTCCCATAGCTAGTCAGTAGTAGAGCTGGACTCCAAGCCTAGTTCTTGCTTTACTGTTTAAAGGCTGCCATCCTTTGGGACATACTTCATTTCCATGTTAATTGATCAATTATTTTTTGAAACAGTTTTTCTCTGTAGCCCAGGCTGGCTCTGAACTCATGGCAATTCTCCTGTCTCAGGCTCCCAAGCACTGTCATTACAGGCACAAACCACTCTGCCTCTCTCACTTTTATTTTTAAAAACTATTTATTTACTTTATGTGTATGAGTGTTTTCCTGTGCCTATGTATGTGCACCATGTGGGGGCCAGAAGAGGGCTCCAGATCCCTGGAGCTACAATTATGGACTCTGAGGAACCGCCACAGGAGGATGCTGAGAATTACTGTTAACTATTGTCCCCTGCCCCTCACTTTGATGTTTCAAAGCAGAAGACACACTACAGGGGGAATAATCTGGAATCAAGAGCTAATTCTCTGTCCTAAGTTTCTCTGGTCCGTTCGCATGTCAGTTGTGGGCTTCTGTTCTTGGCATTATGGAATACTCAGCCTGTGGCCATTTTGGGGGAAACCAATCTTCCCCTGCCTCCGCTGTGGGGGTGGAGGAAGGGGTAAAGCAGACTCATTCTGGGGAGGGGCAGTTTTCTGGATAATGTCCGGTCTCAGGGCTAGGTCCCTCATGCCAGTTTCTCGTGGCTCCATACACCATAGAAGGTGTAGCCCAAGGCTGGGTAGTGAACTGGTGAGATTTAGGAGGAAAAGAATCATCAGAATGGGTTGTAAATGAGTCCTTCCCCCTGTGGAAGTTTGGGCTCTAGACAAAAGTCTTCTCATCTTTAAAAGACTCCCCTTTGTGAAATGAACAATCTGGCCTGTGGTCATCAGCTGTCTGAAAGGCTGTTGGGTCACAGTGAATCTTCCCCTGTGATGCTAAGTCCATGTGACCATTATCCTCTCTCTCTCTCAAAGCCAAGTGCTTAGCAGCTCAATCAAATTAAATGTGGCACTTTCAATAGCATCAAAATAGCCACAATTCTCCTTAAAAAGAAGGCAGGCGCCTTGTTTTCAAGAAAAGATTTGAAGTCATCACCCTGGGATCAGTAAACAAATATTCATTCTGTGAAGGCCCTCACTTTATTCCATCCACTCCCGCCTTGAAAAAAAAAAGGTTTAAAAATATCAGCACCAATGCTTACTTCTGGCCAAATTTATTTCCAGCTTTAAGTAACTGGGTGTTCTTCATGGTCAAGGACAAAAAAACCAAGAGGCTGGAAAAACCTCATTAAAAAACCCACAAACACAACTCATTTGTTTGAAATGAAGTGGAGACAGGAGGAAGGGGAACGAAGAGTGGGAGGGAGAGTGCGCCCCTGTTCTTGGCTGAGCCTCAGCTCTGAAGAACTGTCACAGCCGAACAGTGGCCAAGGAACAATCTCACTCCTAAGGAGATGGTGGAAGGCTTGGCCGGATGGGTGGGAACCACAGTCAGCAGCACTCACAGGAGTGAGGAGACAAAGGAATTCTTTCTGATCTTAAGAACTGTTCAGTTTGGCAGCCTGTCTGAAACAGCCTCAGGCTAGGGGTGGAGCCCAACAGTGGAGTCCTAGCCTAGAGTGCATGAAGTCCAGGGTTAGATCCCCATATGGGAACCTGGAGAGGGGGTCCTAGAGCCTCGCAGCTGTACGGTGTGGGTGTGTAAACTTCAGCAGCCAGCAAACTGCTTCCACACAAGAGCTCATCCTTGCTTTTAAAATAACAACCTGAAGAAATTAGTGGTGACTGGTATTGCTATCAGCACTTCGTTGTGGATGGAAGTAGGCTGAAGCTAGTTCAAGACTCTGCCCAAGGTCGCACAGTCTAAAGCACTAAACTCCAGGCCTCCAGGGTTTTTGCAAAAGCTTTTCTCTCTTGTCTCACAGCTAAAGTAAGGACCAGTGTGGAGAAGCTCTAATCTCGGAGTCTAGGGCAGCCATGGCATTTGTCACAAACTGAGGGCTTGTTCCAGTGTGAAGAATTCCTGATGACAGGGACCAAATATCAACCTAAGTGACAGTCAACAGAGCCAGGCTCCCTGAAGGCAAAGGAATAAGGACACAAAGAGCCCCTTCGCTGGAAGGGCTCTCCAGACAGCCTTGAGAAGGAAAGCATTTCCTGGTCACAGCCCCTGACCTCACTCAGCCACTCACCAGCCCTGCTTTTGCTCATGCATTTCCTCCTGGTCCAGACCCACAAGCAAGCTCTCAAAACAGAGGTTAGGAGCTTCCCCCCAAGAAGCCAGAGGATGGGGTGGGGGGGGGGGAGGATAAAGACAGCCGAGGTGGGACACATACAGCACCATGACATACATGCATCATTTAGTTTTTTTTTAAATGAGGACCTGATTTTTAAAAACAGAAGGGTGTGGTGGTGCACACCTTTAATCTCAGCACTCTGGAGGCAGAGGCAGGTGAATCTCTGAGCTCGAGGCCAGCCTGGTCTACAAAGTGAGTTCTAGGAGAAGCCAGGGCTACACAGAGAAACTGTCTCAAAACAGACAAAACAAAACAAGACAACAACAACAAACAGAGGAGAAAAGGGAAGTCGGGGATATGTCTTTCATTATGCTTTCGAGAATCATGGGAGTGGGGGAATGGAAGAATAAAGAGGACCAGGTTCTAACTCCAGCTTTACTGTTTACTAATTGTATGATATAAAAAAAATCTTAAGTTCTCTGAACCTTTTTAAATAAAATCTATAAAATGAAAAAATAACCACAACCCAGTGTATGTTAAGGTTCATCTGAGCCCCGTGTGAAGGCTGAAACATTTAAACATGTGATATATGGTTATTATGGCTGAGGAGCTGATAACATGTTTCAGGAAGTTGAGAAAAACCCTCTTTGCCAATTAAGAAAACATAAGAAACATCCAAAAAAAATACTCAAAAAAGCTAATTGTACCCTCTGGGTCTTGTCATTAAAGTCAGTAAATGTTTTGTGACTTAAAACTGAAGAAAAACGGTCTGGAAAAATTTCTCATTAAACATTTTCTTTCACTACCATTCCCTGCTAGGCACCGAGGGGATGAGTGGGGGAACCTGACTCTTTCTCGGTCATAACGTAGCTTTCTAGGTATAGTCTATCTGAGGAAGAAGAAAGATGGGCTCTGTAGTGAAAGATCCATGTTCAAAACCCACCAGAAAATTTGTATAATAAATGCACAGGAAAAGAACCCCTGACTGCTCTCTGAAAAATTGTGAGGTTTTACATAGAAAAGGAACTTACAAATCTGTCTTCAGACAGTCATCCCACGTCCCCTTCTAATGATATTACACTACTTAGTCTCAGCAAAGGCTAAATACAATATTGTACTAGGGAGGAAAAGAAATTACTTTAGTCAATGTCAAAATGACAAACCATCAAAAATGTGGTTTATTCAGAAAGAAAAATCTCTTAAATAAGCGTAGACGGTTTGGCAAACTTCTGATTTTAATTTTGTGACACAGAGTAACAACAAAAGGCCACTGCAGCATATCAAGCCAATTTATAAGGATAGGATCAATATATTTGACATATTATTTAATTACAATCTTTAGTGACAGAGACAGTATGAAAATCTAGCATCAACATCCTGACAGTAGAATGAATAGATAAAATTATTCTCCTATCCACCAGATTGTAGGTTATAAGCCAGGCTGTAGATGTGAGCCCCAAGGTCACCATAATATAGTAAGAATTTGATACAGAACACCAAAGCGCCGGTGCCGTGCCCACTAAGAAGAACCAGAAGCTGGGGATTTCACATTCAAATGTTGAGAAGGTCCTTATTCCCACCTCTGTCTCCCCAAAGTCTCCTGTAGCCCAGATGATCTTGAACTGGCTAAGCAGCAGGATAACCCAGAAGTTCTGACCTTTCTCCCTCTGCCACCCAAGTGATTGCACGGTTTATACATGCTAGGGCCCATGCCCCAGCTCTGTTCATGCTAAACTAGACTAGGCATACATCTCTAATACAACATGAATACTGTGTTAACAGTTGTTAAATTATTTCACTTAGGGAATAATTACTAAAAATAAAGTCTTTATGCTTCTATGTAGATGCATTTTTCCTGAATATGAGCATCCATCCTACCAACTGAGTTACATCCTCAGCCCAGTGGCCAATTCTCAATGCATGCCCAGATCCTGTGGGGCTACTTAGGGAGACATGAGAGTTGAAAGTAAATGTATATTCTCTAAATCCTGAGCTCACAGCTTACATATGGAACAGCTTCAGAGCTCTCTGAATGCTTACATGGCCCTTCACAGTGCAGGGCAATGAGGACCAGAGGAGAGAAAGGAGATGCACAAGGTCACGTGGCTTCTTGGTATAAGCAGGTCAAAACCCAGGTTTCAGGACTCGTGGTACAAAGCTCTTTCTGTGCTGAGGTGGTCAGCTAGAACACAGCCAATATTGCTGTGGTGATTATCATGCCAACAGCAAGGAATGCACTTTCCAGCGTGGGCCAAGAGGAATGATGGTTAACATTTAACATCATGGAAGCAACTTCAAAGACACTCCAGCTGGACTCTAATAACAGGGATGAGAATGCTGAGACTAGCAGAAAGCTGCAGGTGGACAGCTCTGGCTGGAAATAGCATATGTCCTCAGAGCAGTACTCCTCAGAAGCCCACGCTGGCCCTTCTCAAGGGGCCAGAGGTTGGGAACTGGCCTGCAGTCTGTTTGTGGTTCAGTGTGTACTTAAGCTGTGCACCCCTTATCAATCTACAGAAGACTGACGAATGTCTGCATCTGCCACCTCGGGGAGAGTGTGGCTGCAGAGGACAATGGGAGAGGGAGACGGCGCTGCCTGGGTGGGCTTCTGGAAAGGCCAAGGATGGGAGGGTCAGAGCCTGGCAGTGAAATGCACCAATTAACATGAATTGTATGTAAATAGTTGTTAAATTATATCATTTAGGAAATAATTACTAGAAAGTCTTTATATTTTTATATAGATGCACTTTCCCTTAATTTGTCCATATGCATATCTGTCCATCCATCCATCCATCCATCCATCTATTGCTTTATGTACTCTGGCTGTCCTGGAACTCCCTATGTAGAACAACAGGTTGTTTGCTTTTGAGACAGGTCTTATACTGGATCCCAGGCTGGCCTTGAACTCATGACAGTCCTCTAATCTCAGTTTCCTTAGTGCTGAATTACAGGCATGAACTTAGCCTTTTTTTTTTTTTTTTAAATAAATTAGATTCAGAGGTAAGCCTTTAGATACTTATGATTCTCCTGTAATTCTAAAACTCTGGGAGATTTGAGCAGAGGAACTGCCTCAACTGCATGGCAAGTCTTCATCTCAAACAAAGAAAACAGAACTCTTAAGTTTCAAGAACACAAAGCAGTGGGAGTAAGTTTTCTATATCCTATATCCACCTCAGGGCTAGAGAAGAGCTCCCAAACTGTACCAGTATTACCAGAATCTTGTGCAGAAAAAGGAATTTTGGATCATGTGATAGTAGTTTCCTAAAAGGGCCAACAGTGGCTGGAGTTAGCTTCTTGTACAAATTGATTGAACACATGAGAAATTCCTTACAGGGGAAAACGGCAAAACATAACTTAAGTTGAAACGGTTAATGTAATAATCTTAAGTGGCAGAACTGTTGACCATCACCAGAGGAGCCTAGCCCAGCACGCAGCCTTGCACGCCAGTCTGAGCAGATGGGTGCCTGAGGAGAGGAGGGCACCGCAGTATCCAGCTGATGCTGGAGAAACACTCCTGTTCATTTTCTCCTCCTTCCCCTCTGCTTTCTTCTCAGAAACAAATGACATCCAGCTCTCAGAGCAGCCGTATGATCATGCCTTCTGCTGCCCTCGGAACGACAGCCAAAACCTTTCTTCAGAGTGCACCTCCCACCAGGGAAGTTAGGCCTGCAGCTCTGGATAAGACATTATTGTAGGCAGCAGACAATGGCAAATTAAAGGGGAAAGCCGAGCCCTGAAGGAGTCCAGAGAAGAAGAGACACGGCAGAGTAATCCGTGGGGGTAGGCGAGAGGCTCTGTGGGACCCTCCATGACTCTCAAGAAGGGATGTCACTTAGGGTGACACACGAAGGAGAAGCAGGTGGTGTCTGGCAATGGAAGGGAAGGTGAGGTCCAGGACATGGCAGGGGAAGTTCTGGAAACTGGTATAAGCAAAGGTAGGGGTACCAAGCAGGGCTGCGGGAGAGTGTAGGCTCCGTGTTGGGGAGGGCTGAGGATGGAAGCTGCGATGTCCTCATGGTTAGGGCAGAGGCTGCCCAGGATCCCAGGAGTCAGGGGCCTGGAATTCTGCTTTTCCATTAGTGTGTAGCATGGGGCCGCCTTTCCAGTGGGCTTCTTTGCTCTCTGGGAAGCCCACTGATTGAGGTGAGAGCAGAGACTGCACAGCTGGGCAGATGTGCAGGAGGGCAGCCCTGGGGTGTTTGGGAGAGGATTAAAGGCATGTCCTAGCAGAAGGAAGTGGAGCTCCTGACAGCAGCAGACAGATGGGTGGCTCCTGACAGAGTCTGCATCAGGAATCCCCCCTCGGTGGCTCAAATCAGTAATGCCTCCTGAAGGAAACCTGGATGAGGATGGTGTGTGAAGAGGATTATCTCCTCCCTGTCTACAATTTATTGGTCCCGAATATCAGGTTAGCAAGCTGAAGCAATTAAACATCAGGCCAGCTGTTTCAGGCAATTAGGTAACATTTTTCATTTAGAAGACCACACAACAGAGGAGAGAGAGACTAGAGAGATAAGACCTGTGTTTTGATTTGCTAAGTCTCTGCTGCAGATAAAGCCCAGCTTTTTGGAACCCTTCAGGCAATTACTATTTCAGGCTTGGCAAGAACTGGAGTCTGAAAGTAACTATTGGGCTTCTCTTGGCAGGACTCGAAGCCACTGTAGCTGTGTGAGTGTCCTAGGCAGTGGTAGAAGGGCAGGAGGAAGCCAGGAGCCAAAGAGCTATTAGGATGGCTGCTGCAGGCCCAGGACTCAGAGGAGGCCAAACTCGGTCCTCCCACATGTTCTTAGAAGGGAGTGCGGTCGGATGGTAGGGACCCAGCATGCTCATGGGGATTCTGTGGCTGCCTGCCTGGCATGTGCTCTCTGTGGCAATTCTTTGGGCCCTGCCACCCCTCTCAGCCTTAGTATCTTTTCTTTCAGAAGAGGGCTAAGGAGAACTTTCCTTGCCTGGGTTGGGGGTGCCAGAGGAAAAAGGGGTGATTGTTGGGATGCCAACTAGTGCAGGCTTAGCACGAAAGGGGAAAAGGTAGAGGGTGATGGAACTTTGATGCCCTCTCTGCCACTATTGGTTGGACAAGGCTATGCTGTTTTAGCTGCTAGGCCTGAGTAGACCTCAGTTTCCACAGCATCCAAGGGTGAGAAGCTGGACCAGCACAGATGACTCTGAAGAGGCCTTTAAGTTCTGACATTCTCCTGTTCTGAGATGCCAAGAGAGATAAATCAGCAGGCTGAAGGCAAGCAGGCTTTTCTTTGAATGGAAAGGGGGACAGGCTTTGTGCTGCCAGCTGACTTCCCCCCACAAGATTCTGGAGCTGGCCTGAGGCAGGGAGAGTGGGGCTGGGCAAGGAGACAGAGGGCCGAGTGTGGTCGCAGGCTACTCTGCCTTGGAACCTCTCTTGCCTGAGCTTTCCACTTAATTGGGAGCTTGCCTTCCTAGTTGTGTATTTTTATCCTGGGCCCCAGAACCCAAACCCTGAGGTTTGTAGGCAGGGGCCGCTGCCTGTTTTCTCGTTAACCGCCTCAGCTCTGGGGTGCTTCACAGGAAGTCATCGCCCAAAGCTGGGCCTCTCCAGCAAGCAGGCCTCTAGGGAGGATGCTGAGTGAGAGGCACTGGAATCCAAGAACTGTCCTCCAGCCTCGGAAATAAATCCCCCACACTGTCTGGCCCACACAAATCCCAGTTCAGCCAGGCCTCTCCTGGGGGGTTATTCTGGTAAGAAAATGCTTGAGATCAGCAATTCTTTTCTACTTTACCCACTCCCAGAGAGGAGCCAACTGGGCTATTCCTTAGGCTCCACTTTCTGTGTCTGAAATGTGGTTGAAAACTAATATTCCAGATGTTTCCTCAGATTTTAAGTGGAACCACAGATTAAGCTTCCTATAGGAAGACGGTCTGGCACGGGCGGGGAAAGACAGTCTTCGTGGCCTGCGTTTGAGCTGCTCCACCCTTTGCCAGCTGCTTCCCCTTCAAAAGGTGGTGTGGGATCTTCCAACCCTGGTTTCTACTACTAAAATAACAGCATTTTCTTTTCTACCTGGCAATGACCACTGCGAGCCCAAGGACCGTTTAATACCGTGCAGTGTAACACCGCTAGGTTTCTTAGCTACTGAGACACCAAAGCGCCTAGCATCACAAAGGCGCTGGAGATGTACCGAGGGACCCATCTCTTCACCCAGGTGGTGGGGTGCTCAGCGAAGAACAAGCCCTTCTTTGTGACTGTGGAAGCTACAGAAGGGCTACCCCAAGGGAGAAAAGAAACAATTAAAGTTCTCTCTGCTCTCTTTCTCTCCTTCCTTTCCTGTGGTATGGAGAAGAGCCCAGGGCCCCACAGGTTAAACAAGGTCTCTGCTGCTGAACACATATCCCACCCCTATTTTACTATTTTATCTTGAGCCAAGATCTTACAAAATTCATCAGTTGGCCCAGGCTACAGTTTGAACTTGCAACCCTCCTGCCTCAGCTTCCTGAGTATCTGGGATTACAGGTCTATACTGTTAAATCCAGCTTCAGAATACCTTCTGACTTGGCAGTATTATTTGCCAATGTCAGTGCTGACTCTGAAGCTATTGCTGGAGCCTATGCTGGCACTGGAAAAAGAGAATCAGGTACAAAGCCACTGAGGGTGGCAGGAGGGCCTTCATTAAGGCCAGTAGCTTCCTGGCCTTAGGGTCTTCCAAAGACACTCACACAACTAGACTGGGGCATAGAACCCAGATTCTTGAAGGCTGCTGATATACTAGGCCATTGTTCCTGGACAGCAGCAACTCACATCAAAATGGTGAGTGGGATTTTCCTTGCATTGGCTACAATACATATGTTTGTTCAAGGAAAAAAAGTTGGAGCAAGAAGGCCTGAATGTCTGCTGCTAAAGAAAAGCCTGTTTGTGCCAATTACAGAGGCAGATTGTTCCGAGAGCTCATCCTGAAAGTCCAGCTAGCCCCCAAAGCATGGCCAGGGTCAGTGTCAATCTGCAGTGTGCCAACCATTCCAGCCACTGCAGCGCAGATGTCAACTACACAGGGGACCTGCCTGCCGGGAGAGCTGCTGTCCACTAGCTTTGCTAGCCTGTTTGTGTGGATACCACCATTCTCTTTGTTCCTGGACATACCTGTCCAGTGAGCATCTCTGCAACATGCACATCTTGGACTTGTTTTATTGCACTGGATCCACTGTTACTGAGGGCCAGAGTGTCAGAGAACAGTGGGCTTTCAGAAAGACCAAAGGCCCACAATGATGCTGAGTGACAGGGTAGTGAGGGTGTAAGTTTCAGGAGCAAGAGAGCAAAGATTCTCTCCCTGTTTAATTTTGAGCAGCACACCCCAAGCCACAGCCATTCGCAGATGAGATGCAAAATGACCTATTTGCCTAATACTTGACTGGAAACTGTGGCCAGGAAGCTCTAGGGATCTGCTGGCCTCCGCCTCCCTGGTGTTGGGATTACAAATATGTGTCACTATGCCTGGCCTTTCTAATGTGGGATTTGGAGATCAGACTCGGGTCCTTGTGTTTGCAAGGCAAGTGCTTTGCGGACTGAGCCATGTCCTCAGCCTCATTTTAGGGAGATTTGAGAGCGGCTTCCTCTGACCCCTGCAAGTTCTTTAAGCAACAGAGAAATTGTTATAGACTAAATTTCTCCAGTGAACAAAGTGTCCTAATATGGACTTCAAAAACAAACGTGTCATATTTTCACAAGCCAGTCGATTTCAACAGAGATCCTAAATTTAGACAGCGAAGGGTATACATCCAGCAACCACAGCAAGATCTAATCTTTGAGATGTGCTATTGTCTAGAATCTCTCTCCTCTGCTGGAGTTAGTTGTTAAATTAAAATATTTAACACTATTTACTGTGAGTGAAATTTTTAAAAATTTAAATTTATTTTTACGTGTACAAATGTTTCACCTTCATGTGTATATATGCACCTGTGCATGCCCAGTGCCCTCAAGGTCAGAAGAGGAAGTCAGACCTGAGACTGGAGTTACACATGGTGGTGAGCCGCCATGTGAGTGCTAGGAACTGAGCCTGGGACTTCTTCAGGAGAAACAAATGTTCTTCACAGCTGAGCCATCTCTCCGGCCCTGCAAATGAAGATTTTTATGGGTGGGAACAGGCAATATTTTAAGTGTTCTGCACTTAGAAATCCTGGTAACAATGCTGGAATGAAGGTATGCTATGTTATGGATGCAAACATGGAAGCAAAACTAGGTAAAGCAACTTGTCTAAGATAAACGACTAGTAGGACTAGCTGGGAATGTCCAAATATATATGGAGTCCAAGAAACTCAAAGGGAAAGAACAAATGATAAAATTTTAAAGATGGGCAAATGACCTGAATCTGACATTTTTTAAAGAAAGCATACAAAGGAGCAATGGCACACAAAACCAAAAATGATGCCCAATCTCTCTAGCCATCAAGGAAATGTAAGCAAAACCATGATGGTTTCATTACCTCACTCTAGTGTGAATGGCTACTATCAAAAGGACAACAGAAAAATGCTGGTGAAGGTAAAGAGAGAGGGGAGCTCCTACACACTGTGGGAAGATAATTTAGTACAGCCGCTCTGAAAATAATATGAAGGCTCAAAAACAAACCCAAAAAACAAGAAATGCCATATGATTTGGTGTTTCTACTACTGGATTTGTAGCCAAAGGAAATGAAACTAGCACATCAAAGAGATACCTACAGTCTCATCTTTATTGTAGCCAAAACAGAGTCTCAACTGGGGTGTCCCCTGATGGGTAAATATGTTTTTATATAGACAATGACATATTATTCAGCCATGAAAAGAGCAAAGTACTTTCATTTGTGGTAACATGGGTGGAACTGAAGAACATGTTAAGTGAAATAAGCCAGGTAAAGAAAATCAAATGCTGTGCATGCTTTAAAAAACGTTCTCAGAGAAGAGTAGAATAAAGGTCACTAGAGTGTAGGAAGGAGAGGGGTGAGAGAGGATACAAAGGGGATTGCAATAGATTACAAAACATTGTCAGACAGAAGGAACTAGTTTAACATTCTGTAACACTGCAGAATAACTAAAGTCTACTCACTTTTCCAACATGGAGAAATGATAAATGTTTGAGGAGACAGAAATGCTAATTCCTCAGAATTATGCACATGCATCTAATTACCATAAATTATCATGCATATGTCTAAATATTATGTGTCATTAAAAAGAAAAAGGCAGAGCTGGGAACTGAAGTCCAAGGGGACTGCTCCAGGGCCCAGGTGTTGTCTACTAAGGAGCTAGAAGGTCCTCACAGGTCACTTGGATCCTAGCCTTCTCCCTTGGACACATCTTCCTCCTGGCTGGACACACAGCCAGACACACAGATCAATAGCCTTGATAGCCCGTCCTCTAGTAGAGGCTGTACTACCACCCTACTCTGTCCAGATGCCAGTGTCTGCAACTAGACTGAGAGGGTTGTCAGGCTTGGTCATCTTCTAAGTCACTCACACCTCAAATTGTTGGTTCATCCCCTGGCTCAATAACTGAGCTCATGGGGAAATATTAATTCCTAAGAGATGATTCACATGTAGGCTAGACAGAGATCTGAGATGGCCTCATCCCAGATCATTCAAAGGATTCTGCAGAGTGGGGCTGGCTAATGGACCAATTGGATGGAAATGTTTATGTGTGGTGGCCTAACAGAAAAGACTGGGAGGATGAAAGATAGGAGAAAGAAGAGAAGTGTCACCTTGTCCATCCCTTGGCAAGCCCTGGCCATTCTCACTGGCTCAGCGAACTACATTCTTATACCTATTTACCTTGTAAAGGCAATGATGAAATCCTACACACCACTGAAGCACAGCTTCCTTACCAAGGAAACACAAGGTGGTCCCTAAATGCCTTAACCAAGCCCTTGTCCTTAACCTTATACTTGTCTTTAACCATTCGGATGTTCTTTGACACACACACAATTTCCCTAAGCACATGGCCACTTGATCATGGATTCTTCTCCTGGAGTTGTTAAGTCGACAAATGGGAGGTTCCTGGTCTCCCTCTTGTTCTGACCTTCCAGCTCGAGCCATAATCCTATAAACAGGTCAACACTTTCTGGACAGTGTTTTCATCATAATTGTTAAGCACCTGGGGGTCATAAGCCCTTCTCAAAGATACATGGGAAGGTGGGTGGACTCCAGGAAAGGCGATAGCACCTGGCTGGTTCTTCATGGGGGAAAAAAAGGAATTATAGTATTTTATGCTGCGATGAAGCTGGCAAGCAGGAGTCAGTTCCATACCACATCCTTCCTGACATCCATGTGTGACCCATAGGCTTGACCCTTTGAATGGCTCCTGGCACCTCTTCGAGAAAGGCCAACCGGGAGTGGTTAGCATTCAAATGTTGAATAACCCCATACTTTCTCTAAACATTTCTTCTACCCATCCAGCATCTCTCATTATCATATACTGAATGTATATGAGAGGCTGGATTTCTTTTTATCTTGAAAATTCTGAGATGCTTATGAGCCAGTGGAGAATCAGCCAAGCCCCTTCTGCACATCCCCATACCAGCTAAGGCTCTTTCCCCCTCACACCCAAGGCAAGGCTGACAAAAGCATCCTTACTTGGGGTGGGGGGAAGGTGGGGGTGGGTGGCTTAACCCTGTTTGAGTCACAAATCCAGAGGCAATATGACTCCATGCTGAAAACGCTCAGATGATGGGACAGAAAACGTCCCCAGAATCTGCCTGAAGCCACACGGCTACAGAGGGGGAGTCACGCATAGAACTTCCCCGGCCTACTTACACTTTGGTACATAAACTTTATAAGTATAATGTTGGCAGATTCTAGTGCATAAAAAAGTAGCTAAAAAAACTCAAACCATAAATAATGCCAAGTAATAAAGGAGGTGAATGTTTCTGTTATTAGATTCTTTCATTGTATAAATCTATTTAATAAGCTGGCTTGGAATCTCTGATAGAAAACAGACTCAGTGTGGTGTTACAGACCAATCTGTTCTAGAAGGCTAGCACGGGGAATTCATGCCAAGTTATACTTCTCTGTTCTTAACCAACGCAACTTAAAATGTAATTGTTGTTTCCTGGTTCAGAAATGGAAACTGTCTTGGGAGGCTGTGCGTGAAGGGAGAAAGCACACTCGGTGTCACAGAGTGCTCCCTCCTGCTTTCCCCTCCCCCTGCCATCTGTAGCAGCATCCTTCTAAAGCACTCTACTGTATTTATAGATTCTGCTGCCTTTTGTCTTACTCACTGAGACGGGCCGGGGGTTTGTGCATGCCTCCTGGTTTTCAGAGTGTGATTTCTCAACACTTAATAGTATGTGTTTAGAAAAGTCCCTCCAAATAGCCTCCTTTGACCCAAGACCCATGGCAACCACTTTGGCTAGAGAACTTCACTGAATGCTTGAGGGAGTGTGATCGGATGAGGGGATGGGATGGGGGCCTCTGGGGTCACATTCATCTTCCGACACCATGGTTTCCAATGGCTTGTTGATGTTTGCTGGGGTTGGCTACTATCATTATGAAGGGCTGTAAAATGAAATGCTGTAAACCAACCCAAGGCCTGAGTAGAAATATTTGCCGAATGGCATAAGCAACACCACAGGAGTCCCCACACACTCGGCCACACTTGGCCTGTTGTGCCCACTGCTGTTTATGGCACTGGAATGCATAAATTCCGTCCCCTGGCCAGTGTCTGACCCAAATTCTCTGGTCCCTATTTAGTAGGCGCACACCACTCTCTTCCAAGTGTTTGCTAAATAGGTAAAACAAAAAGCGATGACAGGAAGCATCTTACTTACTTGCTCAATGCCATCCCTGCCTGGAAGCTGGAAGCTGAATGGTATAAAAGTACATTATTTAATGGGAGCAGCTAATACAGTGGTCCTCAACCTTCCTAATGGGTATCTGATACATGTCCCCAATGGGGGTTGACACCCACAGGTTGAGAACCATTGGTCGGTCTAACACTAGGTATTAACAATCAGGTTTGGTGGCTCATGCCCAGAGTCCCAGCACTTGTAGGGTAAAGGAGAGAAGATCTGGTTAGAACCCAGCCTTAGTTACATGAGACCTTGTCTAAAAAAAAATAAAAAAATTAATAAATAAAGAAAAAAGATATTAAAAAAAAAAAAAAGACACTGAGTGCCAGAGAGATGAATGGCCCAGCAGTTAAGAGTACATCCTACAGCCTGGCACACTGGTACAAGCCTGTAATCCCAGTACGCAGGGCAGCAGCGGCAGACAGATCTCGGAGTTTGAGGCCAGCCTGGTCTACAAAGTGAATTCAGGACAGCCAAGGCTGCACAGAGAAACCCTGTCTCAAAAAACCAAAAGAGTACATACTGCTTTTGCCGAGGGCCTGAATTCAGTTCATGTTAGGTGACCTCAATTGCCTGTAACTCCCTCTCCAGAGGATACAATGCCCACCCACACTGTATCCTGTACACAAAATCATGCATATAGACACACATACACATACAATTAGGAATAAAAAGTAACCTGGCTGGGGGTGGCTCATGACTGTAAGCCCAGCACTTTAGGAGGAAGAGGCGGGCAGATCTCTGTGAGTTTCAGGCCAGCCTGGTCTACAGAACAAGTTCCAAGACAGCCAGAGCTACACAGAGGAACCCTGCTTCGAAAAACCGATAGATAGATAGATAGATAGATAGATAGATAGATAGATAGATAGATAGAGACAGAGTCTTAAAATTTTCTAATAGAGGATAATATAAAATCAAAAGTTTGAATTAAATACTTTATCTAGTTATTTCCCAAATTAGCTATTAAGTCCTTATCCAGGAATGTTTGGGGAAAATGTAGAACACATAGACATGAAATTAGCCAGAGGCCCCTCCACGCTTTCTCAGAATTACAGTTTCTTTTATTTCTGAGTACTTCACTAATGTACTTTGGCACACTCCCACTGAGGAAGAACAGGATTATTTCACTTACACAAGTAGACAGACATCAAACACAAAAAGATGCAGTTCAAAGGGACTGCTTGCATCTTAGCTGGAGGCTAGACAGAGGCAAGGCCGCTCTGATTAGACTCTCAGCTGTTGTGAACCCCCTGGGAAGCAAAGGCTAGACTCTTCGCCACACTATACCCCCAAGCACTCAGGCAAATCCTACTGTCTCTCATTAGAGAAGCAAGAAAATGGGAAGGCTTCTTTGTTCTTCAAAAAGAAACCTGAAAACAGTCAGAAACATTCCCTTAGAGCTGCACCCAGGATTGAGGCAAAGGGCAGCGGAAGCTGGGAAGCACAGGGAACAGATGCCAGCTCAAGCTAGGCCCTGGACTTAGCCCTTCCTTAGCCCTTAGTGGGATGGCAGGTTCTGAGAAAGGTTCTGAGAGGGCCCTGCTGGGACCTGCTCTCTCTGACCAAGCCATCAGGTCTTTGAGAGAATCACAAAAGCTCCTGAAACTGGCCCCAGACTCTCAAGCCTAGAGCTGTTCCTAGAACAATCTGAGGCCAGAAAAATAACAGAGTTGGAAATAATCATTTGATTTAAGCCTGAAGAAAAACCCAGAGTTCCATTAAATAGCAGTTAGCAGTAGGCAAAGCTTACCTGCAAAGCAGTAACTTAGCGAGCAGACTTCTCGGATTGCATTTTAATGTTGCATGTGGTAATGCAGAAGCCAAATTTTTGTTTTCCTTTAGAAGCCAAACAAGGGGACTGGGTGCTGGTTCAATGATTTTTAGTTTGCTCCTCTTTCAGAGGACCTGGGTTTGATTCCCAGCACCCACACAGAGGCTCAAAGCTGTCTATAACTCTAGATGACTCCCTCTTCCAGCCTCTGTGGGCACCATGCGTGCACACTGTGCGTAGACATACACATAGACAAAATATAAAAGAAATGAACAAAAGCCAAAGAGTCTGCAACTCTCCAACAGACTGTACTCTGACTAACAGAGCTGCAGCCAAAGGACCACAACCGTGCCAAGGCACTCCAATTTTAAGTAAAGTGTCCTCAGGGAAGACTTGAGGGGATCAGCCTTGGGGCCAAGTTCAGAGGCACCCACAGACCCAAAGAATATTCTTATTTCATCCACTGTACATTGACTTCCTGTCAGAATAGCAATACAGGGAAAGTTGCAGCAAATGCAGCCACCACACTTACTCTGGCTGGCAGTTCAGTGTGTTAGATTGTATGCACATTAACACACTGGGAGATGGCTTAAGGAGCTAACCTCAGGTCTACATGTAAATCGAGAAAATACGGTTTTGAACCCAGGTCTGTTAGCCTTTTAGAGTCAGTGACACAGGACAGGTCAACGGAAGCCAAAGTGAAGGTCAGAGAGATCTGCGAGTGGGCTGGCCGGGCAGCTCAGCAGGTAAGAGCACTGGCTGCTCTTTCAGAGAGCCTGCGTTCAATCCCAGGCACCCACAAGGAGGCTCCTAACTCCAGTCCCAGGGATCTGATGCCCTCTGCTGGTCCTGGAGGGCACTGCATGCACACAATGCGCACACATTCACTGGCAAAACCCCCACAATAATAAATTAATAAATAACAAATAAATAAAATAATAAAAAATTAAAGCTAATTTTTACAAAAGAGATCTGGGAGTGGGGAGGAAAGGTGAAAGGGCTAATATAACAAGTATTTGAAGTGTATCTAACCTTTCGACATCATGACACTACTGCTAGCCACAAAGAACTGCACAAGTCACACACACAAAACTACAAAAACAGCCCAGGTTGGTAGCTCACACCTGTAATGCCAGCACTCAGGGAGACAGAGATAGGTAGATCTCTGTGAGTCTGAGGCCAGCCTGGTCTACAAAGTGACACAAAAACCCTGTCTCAAAAAACCAAGGGGCAAACAAACAAACAAACAAACAAAAAAACTACCCCAATGAAACAAACCTGACAATGTTTTCATTAAGTGCATAATTGTGTTGGGTTGTATTCATAGTTTCTCTGGGTGCACAAAACATAGAGGCTGAAGGTTGGGCATGTTGAAGAGGAAAGAAAAGGTAGCAGGAGTTGGGGGTTTGTTGTATGGAGAGGCGAAGGAGGAGAGAGCGATAAGGATGGCGCCATCTTTCCAGTTCTGCTGACAGGATGGGCTTCAGTGCTATCAGCTGGGACTGGGATTCAGGGCACTGAGGAGGGCTGGGTAATAATTAGAACAAGGAAGACAGAGATATTACATCTACCCTTCACCCATCCACTGAAAATGGTGCTGTTTAGCCTCAGCTTTCTAGGAACTTAGGATCTGGCAGGTCAGAGACATTCACAGAAAACCATAGCACACGGCACTATGCAGCCAACACAAGGAGAACCAAAACGGATGGGAAACACTACTGCCGTGTCAGGCTGTGCGCGGCCAGAAACCGGCAACTTGTACCTGTGCCCTCTTTCTCGGGGTTGGCCAGGTTCCGCTGTCCCACTCCCCTAAAAGGAAGTTGGGGCGGTAATGAGAAATGACAGCAGGAGGAGAAAACACCAGCGTCCAATGAACAACAGGTGGTGAGGCTGTCAGTTGAAATCAGCATCCCGAAGCCAGGCAGGGCTGGAGCTCCAGCAAGATGGGTCTCAGACACAAGGGGATCGGTGACACTAACGGCCCGGAGATGTTTGTGGGCTCCTGTACGTTTCTAGGGCGGTTCAGAAGTTTCGGGCTATGGCTGCTCCCCAAGCACAGGCACAGGCTCCCATTCTTTCCCCCACTTGTGTTTAGGCAGCATACAAGATGCCGACGGAGCAGGGCTACTACAGCAGCCTGCAGCTCTAGCTTCCCATCAATCCTCTTTATTTTATCCCAGTAAGATGACATTCAAGTGCCATCTGGAAAATCAATACTCTCTGAGCTTTGCCGCATCAGCAGGACCACTCAGGGCCTGGGAGGCTGGCCACTACTGACCTGTCTCAGAGGCCCACTCTCTGGCAAAGTGTTTGCTTTCACTGGGCAGTATGAAAGGTGGGCACATTGGTACAAGTTGGGCTGTCTCAAATCTCTAAGAACCACAGCTGATCACATGGCCCTGGGAAGGACTTTATGGATGTTTTTCACTCTACAAGTCTTCAATTTGTAGAAAAGGAAGGAAGGAGGCTGGGTGGTGGCACACACCTGTAATCCCAGCACTAGGGAAGCAGAGGCAGGACCAATGTGAGTTCGAGGCCAGCCTGATCTACTAAGGAAGTCCAGGATAGCTAAGGCTACACAGAGAAACCCTCTAAAGAAGCTAAGACATGAGGAAAGACTTTGGGTCAGGCCAGGTTAGTGTACAACACAATAGCTTATCTATAAAACAAAACAAAACAAAACAAAACAAAACATAGGGCTGGGGAGATGGCTCAGAAGTTGAGAGGACACAGGTCCAGGGGATCTGACACCCTCTTCTGGCCTCCATGGGTACCTGCACTCAAGTGTGTAGACACATACTCCTAAATGAAAAATAAAATATATCTTTTTAAAAAAGCAAAATAAAATAAAATGAGCATAAGAATATTCTGAATCAACTTCTGGCTCTAAAGTCACGTAAATAAGAATATTCCTATGCCCAAGAGACTAAACTGTGCTGGGCAAACCATGCACATGGTGCAATACTGGCATGACTGCTATGGGGTAACCAACTGCTTTCTGTTTGAATCTGAGGCCTGCTACATAGGAGGGAATTCATGCCTGGTATTGTAAACCTCGCTGGGGAGAATGCACGCCCTAGGAGAGGAAGCCGTTACGGTTGTTTTGGTAAACGGACAAGCTGTCAAATGGTCGTCTAAATAATTTATGTCTATAGCTCACAGATGTGTACAGTTTCCAACCTTCATTAGAGTGGCTCCTTTATGTGGTGGGCAACGGTTAACGAAGAGATGTACAACCTGTCAAAGTGCTGAGAATAAGAAACAGTAGAATACTCATCCCTAAATGGTACATCTATATCAACCCCTACAAGGCTCAGGGAACATCATGAAAGAGGGAGCAGAAAGAATATAAGAGCCAGAAGATAGAGGCTGGAGAGATGGCTCAGATGGTTGTTCTTCCAAAGGTCCTGAGTTCAATTCCCATCAACCACATGGTGGCTCATAACCATCTATAATGAGATATGGTGCCCTCTTCTGGCCTGCTGACACATATGTAAGCAGAATGAATAATCTATTAAAAAAAAAAAAAAAGATCCAGAAGATAGGAGGAGTGTTATGACATGTTATCTTCCGGCCACAACATCATGACATGGCCCTTTCATTTATGAACTCACTACAAGATGCACACCACATTAAGCCAGCCAAAAACTCCAGCAGGAATTTTGGAGAAGCTCATGAGGCTCCAAATCTAGCCAAGACATAATTGAAAATTGGTGGCTGCTGGGGGAGAGGAAGAGTCATTTTCTTTATGGCTGTGGCCACGGGTAAGGTACCCATTCTCATGAAGGTAGCACTGACTGGACCCAGTAGATGAGAGAGACAGACAGACAGACAGACAGACAGAAAAGAGGACACAAAAGTAGAAGAGGTCCAGGTGGAGTGAGAGAGAGACTTGGGGGTGGATGTGATCAAGATACATTGTATATATGTATAAAATTGTCAAATAATCTTTAAAAAGTCTAAAATGAGCATATTATGAAGCAGACAAATTTGCATTTCATTAGTGGAATGGTACAGTTGGCTGAAAGTTCTATTAGATGGTACCAATTTTCACATTAGGTGGACGTGAGTTATTACTAGAAGAGTTCCTGAAGGAAAAAGACATCATAGCCACATAAATGGCAAAGCCAGGTTCTGTGGTCCATCTCGATGTGACATTTAAAAAAACAAAACAAAACAAAACAAGACGAGCTGGGCACGGTGGCACACACCTGTAATCCCAGCACTAGGAAGGCAGAGGCAGGTGGATCAATGAGTTCGAGGCCAGCCTGGTCTACAAAGCAAGTCCAGGACAGCCAAGGCTACACAGAGAAACCCTGTTCTGAAAAACAAACAAACAAAAAAAGATGATGAGAAAAATCAAGTTCTATATCAGAGAGGACAGTAGCAGCCTGGGAAAATTCTGACCTTCTCTTCTGGCAGGGGAGGAACAGGGTGGGCGTCGTTAATAATTATGTGTGTAGAGAATCTCAAGGCTTTTCTTTGTGTGTGTTCCTGTGTGTGCATCTATGTGTTGGTGTATGGACCTTCGGTGCAGAAGCCAGGGGTCACGTTGGATATCTTTCTCAGTCTTATTTGTTGAGACTGGACCTCTCTGCTGGGCTGACTGGCTAGTGAGCTCTGGGAATGCTTGGTTTTGCTTCCATAGTGCTGGGATTATAGGAACAAGCTCAGGTTCTCACATCTGTGTGGCCAACACCATACTGACTGAGCCTGTTCCCCAGGCCCCAAACTCAAATTTTCTATGTGCTGACTGATAGAACTCATCTTCAAGGAAGATAGCATCTTTGGATAGAGCTCACATCCAAAGGGGTGCTGCTCATCCAATCCTAAGGAAGACTTGGCTTCTTTTTTACTTACTACCTAAAACTCCTTTATATGAAAATATGCCAAAACCTGGGAGAGGAGTGGAAAGGTGCAGATATTTTACATGGCAAAGGAATGAGTGACTTCCTTCTGCTAAAACATCCACTGAACTGTAATTCCACTTAGAAGTCCCTAACCCAGGATCATAGGCTTTCAAGGAACTGTGAATGGAATTCAGGTGGTCTCAGATGGAAAACAAATCACACCTCTATTTTCATCAGCTTCTCAACAAAGTTGAGCATTAATATCACTGATTAACGTGGGGAAACCCAGTAGCTGGCGGCCCCGGGACTGTCAGCAATAAAAACTGTTATGTTTATTGCACACTATTATTGTTGCAATTTAAACCAAGGATCGGGAAGTTATTTTTTTTTTTTTTTGTTTTTTGTTTTTTCTATAAGAGTCCGGGTGGCAAATATTTTAGGGTTTGAGGACTATACTGAACTCTGCTCTTGTAGAATGAAAGCAGATCTAATAACATACATAGATGTGTACATGGCTACACTCCAATAAAACTTTATTTATAAAAGCAGTCTGTGGATGATTGTTTGCTCATTCTTGGTATTCACAAATTACAACTTTGAAAGTATGTCTGTAATTAATTCTACTCACGTATGATATTAAAAAAAAAAACCAAGTGCATATATTACTACGACATGAATACGTTGTTTAACTATTTTCGTAAACATGGTCCTACAAATTTTGTTTTATTCATTTAAAAATATTCTGAAAGGCAAGGGCTACAGCTCAGCTGGAGGAGCTCCTGCCTAGCAGGCAAGAACCCCAAGTTTGATCTCTACCGTTACAGAAAATCAGGTATAGCCCATCACTGGAGGACTTGAGAGGTAGACGCAAGAAGTTCAATGTCACCCTTGGATAAAAAACTAGTTTGAGGATAGCCTGGGAGAGATGAGATACTGCCTCAAAAGGTCAGTAACAAGTTAGTGGCTAGAGAAGTGGCTCAGCAGTTAAAAGCTCACACTGCTCCAGAGGACCAGAGCGTCCCTGCTACTCACCCCAGGTGGCTCAAAACCACTTGCAACTCCAGCTCTAGAGATCCCGACACCTCTGCCCCCATGGGGACCACGAGTGCACTCATACTCCTCCTTGACATACACATAATTTAAAAATTAAAAAAAAAAATTATTGCAGGGCATGGTGGTACACCCCTTTAATCCCAGGACATGAGAGGCAGAACCAGGTGGCTCTCTGTGAAGTTGAGACCAGCCTAGTCTACAAAGTGAGATCCTGCCTCTAAATAAGTAAATACATAAATGAATAAATAGATACTATTCCAAAAAGAGTTCCATAGTTTTTACCAGCCTGCCAGCAGCTCATGGCTCTAGGATGAAGATGCCCTGCCTTATCACAGAAGGGCTTACTTACAAATGACTGCAGGCAGAGAAGTGACAAGCAAAGATACCACAACCAAACCAGAGTGGTACTAGGCAAGCAGCTGAAGCTAATTAGACTGGAAAGAAAAACTTCTCCAGACTTTCTACGAAATTCTCTAGAATTTCTATGAAATTAAGAGAGAGAGAGAGACAGAGAGAGACAGAGCAGGAATTCTTTCTCTCCTTTCAGCAGCTGCACCAAGTCCCACCTCTTGTACATTTCTTCTCCCTCTGCCCTGCTAAAGCCATGCACTCTCCCAGCAGATTTGTCTGTGCTGTTAGGTACCACATCCTAGAGATCCCAAATCAAAACCCACCATGCCGAAGACTTCTTGCCTCCAGAGTCACCTGAATAATGTCTCCAGTAGGCTGTGGGAGCTGAGGGAGCCAGCTTACTCTCTGAAGGGGTCAGGAAGGAACTGCAGGGGTGGAGGGCAGGCATGGGGACCAGAGACTGTCTCTGCCTGATCAAGGGGAAAGCCATATGAGCATATCCTTAGGGTTTGGGACAGTAAAACCATGTGGGGCCAGTAAGTCCCACCTTTCTCCCTGAAGATTGGCTCTTTTGTCTTTAGCATAGTTGTATTTACTTTTAATAACTCGACGGCAAAATATAATGGGAGGAGAAAAGCACCTTCTGCCTGGAGCTGTACTAAACAGCTCTGGATTACATTTACAATTTTAATAAACTGATTTGTCAAAACTGTCAGAATCAAGGGAGATCATCTGGATACCAGATGAACGAAAATATCTGTAATTATAAGTTGTCCATTTTTCTCTTTCATCTTCTATATATGTATCTGTGAGTGGCCACATATTTTCATGCACGTACATACACATAAATTTTACATATTTTTTTAAACAAACCTGTCATAATAGAATTCAGCAAAGTAGAAAATACAGTTCTCCTGGGAGAGCAGGGGACTTGAAGACTACACTGTACTCCACTTCTGAGGAATGACATGCCTTTCCTGAGAGATGCCGTCAGAGCCCAAATATTTCAGGGTCACTACTACCTGGATCCTGATGATGCTTTCTGTGCAACCACAGGCATGTAACTACACCTTTCTGGACCTCTGATACATGTGAGACAGGGCAGCTGCTACCAGAAAGTGACCATTAATGGCTTCTTTGGAGAAGAATCCCAGGCCTTCTAAAGATGGAGATACCCTGTTACATGAGTGAATCCAAACATTCTTCTAGCTTTACCCAGAATCCCATCTTTTGAAATGTATGTTTTGTCTGTTTGTTTCTCTCCCTGCCCCCTTTTCTTTTTGTAGACAGGGTCTCACAGATCCCAGGCTGCCTTCAATTTACCATGTAGTTAAAGATGACTTCTGGTACTCCCGTCTCTGCTTGAGGACTAAGACTACAAGAATCTACCACTATGTCCTGTTTGCAATGTTAAGTCTTATATGATGTGACTTTTAACTGGCAGATGACCTGCATTTGAGGACAATGAATTGCCTGTTGCCACGGAAGCAGAGGAGCAATAAGAAGAAATAGGGAAGAGGCACCCTTAGATGCAGAAACTGAGAGGGCATGGAAGTCTCTCTCCAGGGAGGCCTGGGTTCTGAATTTCCTCTGGAGATCCTTCCCCTATACTGGTTGCTAAATTCTGTTCATTTGTTTTTATTTAAACTTTAAGATTATAATGGAACACAGTCCCTACACAGAACTGGTTAGAAATCTGACTAGATTTTTTTTTTTTAGGGGGGTACAGTTGATTTTAACCCTAGCATCCTAAATGAACCATGGTGGGTTCAAAACTGTGCTGTCTGTGGAGGCTTCCCAGCCCCAGTGCATACCCCTGCATACCATATGCACAGTTAGTGAGGTGGTCTGCTGATATCCTGGCCTGCATCTCTGCTGAGAAAGGAGAATCTGCTGTTCCTAGTGAGACTCATGGACTTTCCAAAGCAGATATGACAGATAGGAATGAAAGCATTGAATATGACTCTAGATGTCTGCTGGGATGGGAGATTGACTTTTTGAGGAACAAAGCGAAATCTTCAGAGGATAACTGACTTGCCCAAGGCCCTGTCTGGAGTTAGGAGTCCATTCTCCTTTGTGGAAATGTCATCAATAGTTTCTCTGAGCACTTGGAGACCATCTTTTTTGGAGGGTTAGCAGGGTTTCACCTTTGAGTACAGGCTGTCTTAAACATTTGATCCTAGTGTCTGTTCTCTGAAAAGTTAGGCCCACGCCACACACATATAGCCACATGTTGCTTGAACACTTTAGAAATAATTTATTTTTCATTTCTTGTGTATGGGGCCTGTGTATTTGTATAGGGGTCATAGGACGCTGGCTGTTTCGTTGCTTTTCAGCGTGTTTCTCTTGTGGCTTGCCAACTTGTACGCCAGGCAGCCTTTGCAGAGTCTCTGGCCTCTGCCTCATCTCCAGGCAGGAATGCTGGCATTACAAACGCCCACTACTGCACCCAGTTTTATGTAGGTTTCTAGGGTTCTGAACGTAGGGTTCTTCTCACTTCTGTGGCAAACACTTCACCCACTGAACCGTCTCCCTCGCTCTAACACTGCCTTTTTAAGTGCCCCTTTAAAGTCCCCTAAAATGATTTACTGACGATGTACAGACGGATTCTGAGTGAACACACCTGCACCTGCTTGTACACTCCCTCTTCAGCTCTCCCTTTCTGATTCAGCTCTGCCCATCTGCCTTCAGGGAACCACAGCAGGCCAACCTCTCTACTAGTGAGAACACCTGGGTAAGGCTTTCAGCTCCCACAGGGGTCTGGGTCTAAGCTGGCTGCTGCTTTAATCATTTGCTAATTGGCTTAAACATCTGGCCAAATTTTGGAAAGTAATCTCAAGAAGAGGGTTTATGCTAACTTCTCTTAGATGCTGAGAGTTCCCACATGCCCTTCTCTATGCCCCACCCCCAACACAGCATAGACAGTCTACATCAATAAAGAAAAGTCAAAAAAGGTGCGTGACTTTGGCTTCTATTTCTTTTAGTAGTGCTGCTGGTGGTTGCAGGGCTTTCCTTCTCATTTGTTACAGGGCTGAGTAAGGAACCCACAGTCCCAGGAATCTCACACACACTGAGTGCTCTGCCACAGGCCTGCACCCTAGCCCTCTTAGTTCTGCTTTAAGCTCTTTAGATCCACTGTGTTCCAAAAATGTCTTCCCTCCACTCTCTTTCTCTATGCACACCTCTGCTGTCTACTAGGCTGTTGAGCCAGCACGTCACTTTTCTGGACTCTTATCTACAGGGCCTGCCATAGCACAGGCTTTTGTGGATCCGTCCATGCTTTGGCACATTTGGCACCTACCTCCTGTCCATTCCTACAACCACCTCTTAACTTCAGGCAGCCATTACTCTCCACCAAGTACCGGGCAGATTTTCTGGATTCAGTCTCACCTTCTTTAATGCATTTTCCCAAAACCCTAGTCAAAGTAGGTTTTGTGAAACACATACATAATATCATCATGCTTAAAATCCCGTAAAGCCTCCTAAAGCCTCACCACATGATATCTGAGCACCTTATGACCAGCTTGTTATTGTCTTATTGCTCCTCCCCTAACTCCTCCCACTACAAGGATGTATACCCTGCAAACTGGAGTCAACCCACAGACACTGTGTATACCCTGCTGGGCCTATTTAACTGCTGTCTGGCTCATCCTAGCTTGTCCTTCAGGATTTGTTTCAAGCCTCAGTTTCTCAAGGAAGCCCCTCAAGGTTCATGACTGGTGCTTAACCAATTGCTGCTCAATAAATGTATGGACCAAATGAAAAGGAAGACACATTCTAGTAAATACTTTTCCTTCCTACAGAGACAGGGCAGCTGCAGAGGGAGGAGAGAGCAGACAGACGAGGAAGGAGCATGCACCTATGCCACAATCTTTCTTTTCTTTTCCCTTAAAAGGCAGAAAGAACCCTAAAGTACGAAGGTCTCTCCAGAGAAGACCTGAAGTTTGGAATAGCAATTTCACACAATGTTAGACACCTCAACGAGATTAGTCTTTTGATTCAAATGGCAGCAGAAATGGGTTCTACAGTAAAAGGGTAAAGAACTGGAGGGTCAGGAGATGTGCCTGCTGTATTAACATGGGGACTTGAGCTTAGTTCCCCAGCATACTCAAGGCAGGTAACGAGCTGGGTGGGTGGGCCATGCTGTAGCCCTGGGGCAGAGATAGGCATGTGTCCTTGAGGCTCCCTGGACAGAACCCGTGCACTCCAGGCCTAGTAAGAGATTTTGTCTCAGAACATAAGAGGAGGAGTAACAGAGAAAGTCACTAATGTCGACCTCTGGCCTCCACATGTGCCACACCCCTAACCACACACAAAGATGAGGAATTAGACCTCAGAACTTCCATCTGGAAGGTGCTGCCCAGGCTCTAGAGTGGCCAAGAACTGACACAGTAGCTTCCCCCAGAGAGACACAGTTAGTTCTCCAACAGAACTCTCACCCTGCCCTTCACCTTGAGGACAGTGCTAGGCAATGGTAGTCTCAGAGACGGAACTCTCTAGCCTGGTTCTCCCCACAGGAGGCAGACTACTGCTTGCTGACAAAAGTTCCTGTCACCTCTGGCTGAGACCACCTGCTCCTTGGACAGCCCTTCCCTTGAGAATTAGGTTTGGAGAGGATGGGATCCTAACTAGACTGCACCATCACTCCAGCTGCTGTGGCTCATGTCAAGGGTCTTCCTTGTCCAGACTGCCCACCCCCAGCAGCTTGCCATGATACATACCCTCTGAAGGTTAGAACCATATTCCAAACAGCACAGGTGCCATTTAAATGGTGGGATTCTCAGCTTGTCTCCTTCCTAAAACAGTGGCCATACTCTGCAGCCATGACAATCCATTTCGGCTACATGGGAGGAAGTGCTCTTGACTTTCTTTTTGACTTTCACCAGGGTGGCTGAATAATTACCTGCTTTGCCATTCTGTAGACTCCAGTGGTGCAGAGTGGACCAGCAAAGGACTCAAACTCAAGGAACCTGTTTCAGAGAAATATCTTTCTATCTTGGTAAGTCTCACTTCATTTAAACTACATCAAACGCAAGCTAAATCGAAATGGGTGGGACTGGATGCCCCCAACTCTATTCTGTTATTCTTATTCAAGAATTCTGACACACTGTGGGGCAGGAGAGACGAACCACAGGAGTACCCGAGGGGACCAGCCGCTGCTGCCACTCAACCTGGGTTTGAGATCCATCTGTGCTTCTCAAGGCCTTTCAAAGCCAGCTTGCCCACCAACACCTGAAGCAGTTCATTAAAGCAGCACCAGACAAAAGCTCTACTTCTTATCCCTGCTCAGGCTTCCTGAACCCAAACGACCAGTGTGGAATTTTTTAATAACAAAAGGAATTCTGAATACCATGCTGTGGCTAGCATAACTCTGCTTGTTCCTCATTGGGCTCAGTCTGATGTTTAAAGAGACTTGGGATAGGTGAGCCTTTCCAGGCTGGGAGGATGCTCTCTGTCCTTCAAACAGGTACAAGACCTCTGAGGGTAGAGACAACACCACAGTCCTACGGTACACCTGGGGGCAAGAATAAAAACACACAGCGTTCTATTTTAGAAATGAAGTTTTCATCTTCATTTATTTAATTAAAAAACAAAAACAAGAATTTATCTAAAGAAGACTTGTTTTATGTGTATGAGTGTTTACCTGCTTTTTATTTATGTGACTGTAGAGGTCAGAAAATGGGTGTTGGATTCCCTGGAACTGGAGTTACTGACAGTTGTGAGCCACCATGTGGGTGCTGAGAACTGAACCCAGGTCCTCTATAAGAACAGCAAGTGCTCTTAGCCTCTGAGCCATCTCTCCTGTCTCTATTTAATTTTATGTAGCTTAGGCTGACCTACAATGTACAATCCTCCTGGAAAAACCTCTCAAGTAGCTGGGATTAAAAGCACGCACCTCCATGTTTTGCTCACTCCTTTTTTCATACAGGCCTTAATGTGGCGGTTAGAATTCTGCAGTGCGCCACCACGCTGTCTTGATCACAGACACTGTGACCTACCAAAGTGCAATTTTCAGTTGACCTCCTGGATCCTACTGCAGATGAAGGAACAGAATCATGGCCACGTGCACTTCTGCACACTGTCTCCCCAAACCATTCTTCTCTCTGGTGGACTTGACCATTGTCGATCCCTGACCACATAGAAATGTCCTGAGGGCATGTGAGTTAAGATCTGACCAGGCCTGGTGCCAAGTGACAGAATAAAGAGACCTTGCTCTGTTGTCTTCTGCATGGGTGGAGGCAAGAGTACCAGAGGTTCAAAGTCAAGGTAGGGCGTGGCTGGATGGGTAAGAGCACTTGCTGTGAAAGCAAGAAGACCTTAGTTCAAATCTCTAGAACCCATGTAACAGCCAGTACACACCTGTAGCCCTAGTGGTAGGTGGCAGACAAGACAGGCAGAACTTGGGAGTTCGTAGGCCAGGCAGCCTCTCCACAATACTGAGCTTCAGGCTTCAGCGACAGAGTCCGATTCAAAACCAGGGGGGGGGGGGCAATAGAGAAAGAGCCCAGACATCCTCCTGTGGCCTCTGACTGCACATGCATGGATATGCACTCCTGCATATTAATGTGGGTATACACTATAACACGCCCCGCACAAACAAAAGGAATTCAAGGCAGTCCTTGATTAGATAAGGTTAAAGTCAGACTAGTTTACATGGGACCCTGCCACAAACAAATGGAAGAAAGTGACCACTGATGGTCTGCCTGTGCTTCAGGAAATAACCTTCGACTCATGCTCATGTAAGCAGCAGTCATCACACTCAGTGGGTCACACATACACAGACTTGAAAGTGGTGGGGAGAAGGGCTTCAGTGAGAGAGGGGGTGATGAGAGGGAGTTATGGGGTAAACGTGAATCAATTAGACATGACTGCTATGTGGTGGTGGGTGGCAGGGGGAGAATGTGGCAGTGGTTGATTTCTTTGTGTCTCCATCTTCCCATGTCTGAGGAGTGTGCAGCTCTCAGGAGTCGGCGTGGGGATGGTGTTTAGACTGGAGGATATGAGGAAAGGAAGGAGAGAAGTGACCAGACTCTCCTGGGTTGGAAGAACAGAAAGGGTTTCTTAGACTGTGAGACAAGCCCCGTCTAAATATACACTGTGATATTGCCACACCTGCATATTAATGTGGGCATACACTATAACACACCCAGCACAAACAAAAGGAATTCAAGGCAGTCCCATTTGCCCTCTGCCCACAAGGCTGGGGCCACATCCCTTCAGGGCTCCATCAGTAGTCACTCCGACATGCTGCTGCTTGCGCACAGACTCTCAGGTCACAGAAAAACTCCCAGCCAACAACCTTCATTCTTTGGCATTTGTTCTTTGAGGAAGCGCTATCAAAGATTTTTTACACACACACCCAATAATGCATTTGTCAAGAATAACCTGTCATAAACAGCCTTTCTCTGGCTTATGTGAACAATGGCCATCGCTTGACCTTATAGGACTTAGCTGGAAAAACTTAAAGTTGAGGGGTTCAACTTTGCAAGTCCTCTCCATGTGCTGATGAAAAACAGACACCCCAGGTAGACTTCACAAAAACAAAACTTGTACACTTTGTTACTTTCATGACGTCATGCAAGAGATGGCTTGCAAACTTTGGCAACTTGTTCATTAAGTGTAGGCACTGCAGGCAATAGTAGGGGCGGGGCCTGAGTTCTCCTAACCTACTCTTACCTGCCCAGCCCCCAAACACACATGATCTTTCTCTTCTCTTTAAATCAAACTAGGGGGCTGGACGCTCTTAATTCTCTCAAACCTACCTGAAAACAAAGGAGAATACAAGAGCTGCAGTGAGAGTGGGGTAGGAACTTATCTGAGGAAAACACTGGGTGACCCTGGAGCCTCCTCCCTGCAGGGGGAGGGAGGAGTCTGCGTCTCCACTGAATGGTCCCGGCAGCTGCAGTGTGTTACTTGTGGCAACTCTTTTAGGATCTCAAAGGGTTTCAAGTCCTGCTGGCAGCTGCCTCCTGTCGCCCCACTCTGTAATGATTGAACCTCTTGTTCCTTTTATAGACTTGTTCTCTCCTAATAAAACACTAAATGCTGCTCCAGCAACTGTTCCAGGATGGTTAGATGCAAGCCTCCCTCCCTCTTCCTCCTCACCCTCCACACCCGGTATTTGCTCTCACAATGGTCCCTGTGTAAGTGGTCCTATCACGCACACAGTCACATGGGCGCTCACACAAGCATGCAAGCGAGCACACAAATGTTCATGCAAGCGCCTCCAAATCCCTTTAACTAAACCTGAACTCCACATCCATTTCCAGCTATTTTAAGAGCTGCTACTTTAAAACTGGGCAGCCATCCTAGACCCATGAAAGCATACATGAAGCACATCCCTCCATGAGCAAAGAACCACAATTCACTGTCAGGAATCTGCAGAAATGGCACCTCCAGGCTGTCTGTTAGAAGAAAGAGCTCTAACCTGTCAGTGGGCGGATGGGAAAAGCTGCAAAACAAACCATCCCCCTCCCCCTGGCAAATATGAACCACATTTGCAAGGTGTGAACTCTTTCCACACTTGAAAATGCAGATGGAAATCGTAGTCATACCATAACAGTGCAAGAATCAGCTCAAAAGAGTTCACTAGATCTAAATACAATTATTCACACATGAAATTACCAAAGACTAAATAAAAATTGAAGAATAAAAATCCCTAGCCCCTTTGAAGTCTCAA
Organism: Psammomys obesus; assembly: GCF_907164565.1. Taxonomy (NCBI): domain Eukaryota; kingdom Metazoa; phylum Chordata; class Mammalia; order Rodentia; family Muridae; genus Psammomys; species Psammomys obesus. The sequence continues at coordinate 10,677,255 of NW_026595981.1, read as the reverse complement.
CTCTTTCCCCAACTATCATCTGGGATCTACACAGAGTCAGCAGTCTGTCTCCCTGAATGGAGTATAGGTATGGAAAACTGACACTTATTTTTAAAGCTTCACTGTAACTTCACATTTAAACTGGGTTTTTCTCTCCTTTGAAACAGCATCTTGCTTGTAGCCCAGGCTGGTCTTGAACTTGTGATAATCCTCCTGCCTCAGCCTGTCAAGAGCCAGAAGCAGGCTGTCTCATCACCCGCAGCTGGCGAAGTGTCTGGTGGACTAGTGGTTGTTGGTCAAAAGTTTGTTGAATAAACAAATGAAACTCTTTTAAAAACAAAATGGACTTAGCTTATGGGTACTTGGCTACAACAGGCAAGCCAACAAAGTCCCCTGATCACGCCTTTGTCCTCAGACTCTGAAGGTTTTAATAAGGAATCCTGCCCTCTTGAAATAATTCTGCTTAAGTAATTGCCATTTGACTGAAAAGAAAAAAAAAAAAAAAAAAACACAAAGAACCTTTAGACTCTAGCAAGTAGTTAGAAAATTAGAGGCAACCAAATTCTTTGTGTGGCTTTTGTTCATCCTAAGACTCCTCTGAAAGTATAAATTAAAATGCTATAATTGGTGATTTAAGATGTTAGCTCATGCTAAGTTTATTTTGCATTTAGTGCTAAGCATTTTATTCAAACTGATTTATTTTTCTATTATGACATTTTAAAATATCCCTAAGCAGAGGGAATGGCATAATGAGGGCCATGCATTCATCATTAGCTTTACAAATTAGCAGCTCTCGGCACTCTGATTTCACCTATGGAAACTAGTTCCGGCTTCAGCTTTGGGACAATGACATTGCTGCTGGCCAATTAGTTTATAATTACTATGGACTTCTAGGTCTCAAGAAACCTCCCACTTGGAAGGTAGAAGTTTTGAGCCAAAATATGACATCTGACATGGTTGCAGCTGCTTGAAATATGTCTTCATTAAAGTCAGATGAAGGAGATAAGCCTAGCCTCAAACCAACACAGTCTGCATTTTTTCTTTTAAGTACAAAAGTAGAACTCTTTCCCTGACTGTACTCCCCCACCTCAAGTCCCCTCTCTTTTTTCCCTTTTCCCTTCCTCTCCTCTCTGCGCCCTTCCTACTTTCTAAAACATTTAGCCACAAGTATGCTCCCAGACACACTATTTTGGTCTCATTAACGTTCACGCCATTTTTCCAGTACCCCAGATCACTCTTTTAAGGCAAGGACCCAGGGTGACATAAACTCTCAAACAAGTTGATTCTAAGGAATGGACCTTTATGTCTCTCTCTCTCTTATGGCTTAAGATGGTGCAAAAATGTTACTTACTCCCTAAACAGTTATTAGTCTCCGTAATGTAACATAACAGATACTTTCTAAATCCTTTTAGCCTTCTCCCCCTTACTGGAAAGATCATCTTTTATATATATATATATATTTCAAAGTGGATTTAATAAAGAAAGGAGTGCTGTTAAAGTACTACGTGAGGCTTTGACATTAAGCAGCGCAACCCTGCGGAGTCGGCAAGAACTGGGCCTCTAATCTCCAGTGATTTATAGAGGCTCTTCCTTCATCTCTGCACTTGGGGAGGGCCAAAAAGTTTAGAGACAGCCTGGCGTCCCTCGTACTCCACACCACTAACTCCTGCTGGCCAGTCTGCCTGCTAAAACTTTTAACCCTGGAGCTGCCACTACAGCTGAGCACCCATTAAAGCCGGTTTATTTGCTTTCAAAAGACAGAGTGGTTTCGTGTTGCAGTAATGCATGGGGAGGCAAACATCCACGCTGGAGGTTGAGAAGTTACACATACAGAGCAGAAGGGAAGCTCAGAATCGAATGGGGGCTGGAGACGGTCAGAAGACCGCAGCCCGAATGAGACCCGCTCTGCGTGCCCACCCCACAGCCACCATCTCAAGGGAGCCAGCAGAGGCGTGGAGGCACATTCTCTCCTCCATAACATTTAGAAATATAACGCAAGGCCAAAGCTAAAGTTCCAGAATGACATTAGAAGGGCCAGAGAACACAAACAGTCAGAAACAAGTTGTTCTACCAAATGGACGAAGGGGTGGGAAAGAAGGCAGGCTTGCCCCAGGCCTTGCCCAGGAGGGAATGTGCAAAGCTGAGGCGGCGGGGCTGTCCTGTGTGGTCCTTCTAGCACACAGAGAGATGCTAGGAAGCAGACACTGGGGATTTTAAACGTTTTGTTGGCTGACAGTGAACACCATGAGCTCCTTTACTTCTCCATACCGCCCATACCCTTCAAACGCTAATCTTCTGGGCCAGGGCCTTTAATACCAAGGGCCCTCCAAACCACCAGTGCCTCACCAGAATCTGGCGACTCGGTGCACACAGAGCCTGCTGTGAGGGTTGCCACTCATAGGCCCCTTTGAGAGCCCTGCATTAAAACCATCAGAGAAGCATCCTGAAGATTGGGTTGCTCATATGAGTGACTGCTGTGCACTTGGCATCTTGTCTCCCCTCCTTCTGTCCCTCCCACCCTCCCTCCCTCTCACATGGTGTCTTGCTACATATAACATAGGCTAGCCTTGACCTCCTTTCCCTAGCCTCACTGGTACAGGAATTGGAGATGTGCACGGGCTGTCTCTACTGTTAGATAAAGGAACACCCCTCCTAACGCACCAGGTAAGAAGCAAGGTCTGGGACCCAACTGCACCTCTTAAAAGAGGAGAGTGCCACTTCTGCAGTAAGACCTGGCACCTGAAGGTGGAGGTGCATGCTGGCCTGAGCCCCTTTAAGAGGCTTTCTGGAATCAAGCGCACGGGTCAAGAAGACTAACAAAGATCAATATCGCATACTTTATGCCAGGCAGAAGGCAGACTGAGATCACAAAACTCACAGATGCGGCAGCAAGGGCAAGCAGTGAAAGGCCTTCACAGTCTAGGCAACGTCTCATCTGAAGACAGAACCTCTGTAGAGACCGGGAGTGACTTGCTCAAGAGGCCATGGACAAATTGTGAGAACATCAGCCCATCACTGCTCAAGGAAGAACAGTCAATACCAGGCAGAACTGTAAGAACTGAGTTCAAGCCCCAGCTCCTCCACGTCTGTGGGAACACTGGTGAGTTACTCATCCGTTCTGACATCATTGGACCCCTTAAAACAGGAATAATAATTACACTGGCTAATGCTCTGAAGTCATGAGGGAGAATGAAAGAAAGTGCAAAGAACATTACCTGACACATCTGCACACCGAACAGATGTTAGGATGGTGTTTTATGACAAGATGGGCCCAGTCAAGGACTAGCAAGCAACTCTTCTGGAATAGCACATGGTCCTGAGCTGACTCTCAACTGCTTTGAAGCGGTGCAGTGTGGCAGACAGCAGCTCACTACCACAAGCTCCTAACTTCTGCCACAGAGCGCACCCCACATTGAGTTGTTATTTTTCTCTGCCAAAGTCTATCTTCTTCTATGAGATGAGTCTCTAGGGATACAAACCAGAGCGCATTCCTAGCTGTATCTCTAGGCACTGGCTCAGTAGGTGGCCCATAAGCAGCCACTGAATGAGAAAGAAGCAGATGGAGTTTGGTGGGCCTAGAAAACACTCCCTGTCTTTGCCAGCTCTGGCCAGGATCTCCGCTGTGTAACCCTGCCTTCTCACTCAAAGCCCAGGGCAGAGTTTAGAGACCAATTTATGGCTCAACCTCCTCTGAAGGTGACACACTCAAGGAACCCTCTGGCTGCTCTGGGAGACACTTGAACAGGGTGTAAAGTGAGTAGTTAACTCGCCCTGCTAACAGCATTCCCACCCATGCTGGCAACTGTTAGCACTCTGGCATGGTGTGAAAATCCCTAGCCATGCTGGGTTTTTGGGCCCACACTAAGCAGTAGCATGCTAATGTGCAAGAGAGACCTGGAGAAACCCCACCTAGAGCTAACTGTAAACGGCCTCCAGGGTCATAAACACCAAGTCACTTTCCAGCTGCCCTCTTCCCAGGCCTTTCCTGGGACCAGTCTTCCCCAGAACAGAAGGAGCCTGCACCAATACACAGGGAGCTATTGCTGCTTCAGCTGGCCACAAATGCAGATTCAGAGACCAAATGAGAAGAAATGTACTGTATTTTAGGCAAAGACACACACAGAGGCAAAGAGCCACCCTTTGTGCAAAGCCATCCTGGATGAAGCTGTCTGGCAGCAGCCTGTTGACTCACACCAGCCGCTGGGAACTTCTCTGGGGAAGATCTTCCCAACAGTTGCTTCCTCTTATGAAATGTTTCTGGTTCTTCCTGACAAAAAGGCATCATGATGTTCTGACAGCCAGTGCCCGGCGCTGGTTTAGGCACCAAGGGCTCACAAGGCAGACTCCAATGCACCACTGCTCCAATTACTTATTTACTTACTCAATTAATTTTAGGGCCCAAGTAGCACAGGCTGGCCTTGGCCTGACTGCATAGCTGAGGATGACTGCGCACTTCCTGCTCCTCCTGCCTTACAGGCATGCACCACTACACTGGGTTTAATTTATGTGGTGCTGAGGATGGAACCCAGGGCTTTGGGCGGGTCCACCAGGGCAAGCATTCCACCAACTGAGCTCAGCCAGAGGTGAGAGCAGAAGTAGGAAGGGAGATGTCAAGAGTGTCAGCTGCAGATTCTTTACCTTTGGGAAACTGCAGATCCCAGCTCTCGCCTCAACTCCTGGATAAACAAACCTTATCGGCCACCCAGGGTACTTCAGTTTGTAAAAGGGCTTAGGAATGTAAATCACACAGGAGTGAAGTGTGATCCTAATTTGCACTTAATCAAAGCCAATTAGAGATACATTATTTACACAAAGCCCATGCATCTCAATTATGCCTAGTACAGCCCAAGACAGTCCTGAGCTCAGACCTTAATTCTGCTTAATTAGGGAAGTAAACATTTTCACTGAGTCGATCCCTCAGTCTGCTCTAGAGGACGAGGGTAAACCAGACCAAGTTTGTGGTGTGTTTCCAATCAGGGCCAAGGAAGTTGAATGGATACCTGTTGAAAACACCTGCAGAAAACAAAGAGAAGGTCTGGCCTGGGAAGGTACCGCTTTGGTAGTCCCGTGCACCTCTGGCTTGCACTAGTAGCATTTGGTTCCATTTCTGTATTTGCCAGGAAGGTAGGCAAATCAAAGAACTCCACTGGTTCTTTCCGGTGCTACAGTCCGTTCCGCTCATCCATCCAGGGCAGCCGAGCTGGATCACTAGGTGGCAGACCATGCCCTGAGGTCAGTGCCAGCTAGTAGCCCTCGGGGCCACAGCACAACAGTGGAGAGGACAGAAATTCGGGACAACAGAGCTTTGGGAATGCAAAGCCTCATAGACTGGAGAGTACTTTGGTGACAAGGGCTTCAAAGCCCCTCTCACTCGTCCACTTAGCAAACAGACATTAGCTAGGCGCTGGGAAAGCTCCTGCTGCCCCTCAGAGGAGGCTCTGGGTCCTTGGGAGGCCAGTGACTGGGCCCCAGACAGATGCGCTCCCTAGACTTGTGAGTCTCTGCGACAATAAACATGGCCTTGGGAACAAGTGAACTCGGCAGGCGGGCTGAAAGGCCTGTGAGAGTGAAGCCTGAATGAGGAAGCGGTGTAGCCATGGTCTGCACTGCTAGCTGCAGAGCCCACAACCGAGTGGCAGCACTGCTTCAGGTCTCCAGAGCTTTGTACCATTCGCACAATTAAGGCTGCCAGGGGCTTGCATTGACTTCTTACTTCTGCGGCCAACATCTGAACACTGGTGTGCTCTAATTTCATTTGGCCACCCCTTTGTCACCCACCTCCCCCTGAAGAGGAACAGCTGAGTGTGAAAATAAAGCATTAAAAAGTGTCTAGCATAGGGTGGGTGAAATGTTTGGTGGATGAACTAGTGGAAACCAAGACTTTGGATTCAGTAGTACTGTTCTGGCACAAATGAACTCAGCTGCGTTAAAATGTAAGCGAAGGAAGGAAATGGGCAGTACTAGCCAATGTCCTGGCTGCCCAGAGGGTTCTAATACACAGAGGAGCAGAGTGCAGCAAAATCACCCTGATTCTGCGCACTAGAGTACTGTTTCGATACAGTGTACAACAGGTTTTTTTTTCTTTTTTAATGGTTTATTTATTTTTCTTATTTTATGTACATTGGTATTCTGCCCACTTGTGAGGGTGTCAGATTACCTTGAACTTGAGTTACTGATAGCTGTAAGCTGCCATGGGGGTGCTGGGAATTGAACCCAGTTCCTTTGGAAGAGCAGCAAATGCTCTTGACTGCTGCCATCTCTCCAGCCCCAACTGGCTTTCTTTTAAAACTTTTTTAGAATGGCAGGATGCTCAGATGCAGCTTGGTTGACAGTGTGCCTAGCCAGCATGCACTAGGCTCTGGGTACAATCATCCCTGCCACACCCAACTGGGCATGGTAACACTGGTCTCTAATACCAGTACTTTCAAGGCAGCTGGATTACAAGGTCAAGGTTGTTCTCAGCTGCAGAGTGAGTTTGAGGCTAATTGGGGTTAGAGACTCTGAGGAGGGGAGTGTGCAAGGCAAAAATCACACACATTACAGCTTGTTAGAGTTGACAATTATAAAGTTAGTTATGCAAAAATTTTTAACTCAGATACAATGCCTACAATGGACACTTCTGGTGGATAAAGATAGGATGTAACTTGAGTAAGTCATTGATCTGTGATAGATATGAATAATGCTCCCAAAATGAGATCTGAGAGACTTGTAAAAAGGGCCTGGTCCATGATAGCCTGTGTTGACCGCATCCTTCTCTAGTTAATTATTTCACATTTTTGTTTCTTGAAACAGGGTCTTCCTATGTAACTCGGGCTGGCTTGTGATCTTTCTGCCTCAGCCTCAAAAGTGCTGGAATCCTGGTCACATCACACCACATCCATCCTTTCTTTATGCTATTTATTTACAAGGATCAATCCAAACACAATCTTTAGCTTGGGTGTTCAAGCCATCTTTGAAATCTCCACAGGTCAAGCTGGAGAATGTTCCCTCGTTGACACAGGAAGTCCCATCTCAGAGTGACCAACTTCCCAAGATCCTGCCTTTGAACTCTTCCAGCAAAATAAAAACAAACCCAGCTCTCTGATCCTGAATAGTTCCCAAACGTCCCACCCACTTCTCCTGACCTCATCCAACTCTGAAGAAGGCCCAGCTCTCAGGAGAAGCCTCTAATGGCTCAATTGCTCCTCGTTTTTCAGCTTCCACCCAAAGCCCAAGAAAACCCTCTGATTGGTAAGGTAGTCCTATGAAAATAATAAAAGAGATTTAACATTTGTGAGAGTTGCTTTTTTCTAGAGACAAATTTTACTTCAACCCTGAGACCAATTATGGCAAAGATAACAAAATCATGTGTGATTGTGTTCACTAAAGAATGCCCCCAACTAATTCGTCAGATGGTAAACGCACTTTCTCATACACTGACTTGTGAGAGTTTATGAGCTATGTACAGAAATTGAAGAGCAAAAGCGTGTGTGTGTGTGTGTGTGTGTGTGTGTGTGTCCATCAGTACAGTTTTCAGAATTCACATCTAATGTTTCTTTCCCTACAAGAACAGCCTGGGTTGAAATGGCTATTTTTGAATATGGACTACATGTGTACTGTAGTATTTCACAGTTGTTTATTGTTTGTTTGTGTTTGTTTGTTTGTTTTTTGTTTTTCGAGACAGAAGATTCTCTGTGTAGCGTTGGCTGTCCTGGACTCGCTTTGTAGGCCAGGCTGGCCTAGAACTCAAAGAGATCCACAGGCCTCTGACTTCCTTAGTGCTGGAATTACAGGCATGCTGTTTGATTGTTTATTTGTTTGAAGTAATGAACGTTGGAAAATCATCAGTGTACCCAGAAAGACAGACAGGTGTTTGTGATATTAAAATTCACAGGTTTACAGGTGTCAGGAGTCAAGTTTTGACTCCCAGTAGGCAGGCAGGACACAGCCAGGAAAGAATTGAATGAGATACTCAAGTCTGCCTCTGTCATGTGTAACTGCCCCAGGGTTCCAGAGGAAGGTCTGTTGTAAGTTGTCATAAGCCTAGAACAATGAGGTACAAAGCAAGGATCAGGAAGGGCTGCCAGTGCTTATCTGAATTCACGTGGGGCTTGGAGAAACTCTCCTGGCTTCTTTTAAGGCTGGTTCCAAAGCTCATTCCAACTATAGGAACATTTTAATAGCGTCTGTCCTTAGAATTAACACAACTGAGCCGGGTGCAATGGCACATGCCTGTAATCCCAGCCCTCAGGAAGGCAGAGGCAGGTGGGTCTCTGTGGGCCAGCCTGGTCTACAAAGTGAGACCACAACAGCCAGGGCTACACCGAGAAAACAAACAAACAAACAAAACAAAACAAAAACCAACTATGAAACAAACTCTAGAAATCATTAAAGTTACTGAAAATTTTAAGGGCAATTATTTTAAAATGTTGTTTGGCAAAAATCTTAGAAATATGATCTTGGACAGTGACCAACTTGAATGAAGTTAATTGTGTAGAGCAAATTAAAACAATTTGCTCAGTTAAAGAAAACTCCTTCAATCAACATAAGACCAATAAGCCCACAGAACAATGGATAAAGGCTGGAAGGATGGCTCAGTGGATCAGAGCACCACATACATCTCACTGCTCAGAGGGGTATGCACGAGCGCAGCTAACAGAGTATCTGATGGAAAACTACAAAAACTATTGTGTGGTCACATGTCTTTTGACTTGTGAATTCTGCTACTAACAACTAACTGTAGAGTTGTGTAGATGTATACAAGTTTGTTATAAAATAATACAAATACTCAGACCTGAATAATGATGTACTTGATAAAATGACACCCAGGTAGTACCACTCATTAAAAAAAAAAAAAAAAAAAAAAAAGGACTGAGTACTCTGTATGTCCATACTATTTCTGAAAAATAAAAAGAAAATCTTATAAATACTAAGAAAAGGAGAAATTTCCAAGATACACACACAAATGAAGGGGTGTTCACAAGTGTGGTGTTTCATGCCCGTGGCACTGAAGGTAAGAGGTTTGAGGCTATCCTGGGCTACAGAGTGAGTGCCACATCAGCCTGAGCTAGTGTGAGACTGCCTCAAACAAACAAACAAACAAACAACAGAAGAGACCACAAAGAAGGAAAGAGTGAACAAGCTAGGATATCCTTTTAATACGAAAAGCTAACGGTGATTCAATATGGGCTGGGTACGGGGAGGTCGGTTGATGTTTTTTCATCCTATGCTGTTATATGTCCAATTTTCTTCTTTTTTCTTTTGGCTATATAGGTCTTCCTCCTTCTTTAAAAAGCAGAGAGAGCATAGGAGTCAAGGAGCAAATGAGTGGGGAATGCCCCGATAAACCTCCAGCTCCGCCTCTGATGCCATGAGTGAGTCTGGCAGAACCCTTCTCTCTGGCGCTACCCGTTTAAGAGCTCGTCTGCACGTCAAGGGCCCCCTTGCTGGCCACAAACATACACAACCGTCTCCAAGTGAAATGCCTTTCATTTCAGGTAACAAGAAGCGTTTGCACCCGTCATTTCATCAAGTCTATAAACCAGCACCAACAGTTCCTTTTGTCACAAAGATCTGGAAAGTTCCTCACTCAAGACATAAAGTGTCTAAGTGGCAGAGCTGTGAGTCCAACATAGACAAGACCAGGCTAACAACCTCACATTCCCTTCCGGAGACCAACCTGGTAACTCCCTGATAGCCGGCCCGCGGTACCCAACAGCCCTCTGTGTAAGGAACACAACTGCCTTTGAGGGACGCTACTGCTTATCCTTATCTTCAGGGTGCCTTGCAAGTGGCTTCAGCATGCTCATCCCCTCCCCGCCACACACACACTTTAAGACAAGGTCTCATGTAGTCCAGGCCAGCCTTGAGTTCACCATGTAGCTACAGATAACCTACACCTTCTGACCTTCTTGTCTCCAGCTCCCCGGTGCTAGCATTCCAGGCTTGCGCTACCACACTTGCTTTTGTGTGGTGATGGGCATTCAATTTAGCGCTTTATGTGAACTAAACAAGCACGCTACCACATCCCCAGCCCAAATTCCGCTCTTCAAGAGAGCCCACTTGATCTATCTATCTACCTATCTATCTATCTTCTATCTATCTATCTATCTATCTATCTATCTATCTATCTATCTATCTATGGTTTAGAGGTGTAAAGAGGGGCTGGTGGTACAGCTCAAGTGTTGGGTGTATGTTTAGCATGTGCGAGAGCCGGGTCTGATTCTCAGGGGTCTGTTAAAATAAAGCGCTGTGCACTATTCACTCTGCCGGAGGGATGTGGAGCGGAAGCCAGATTTTACTGCACCAATCTCAGCTTTACCTTAACTTGCTGGGGTGAGGCGGACCGAAAGGGTTCTGAGGTCCCTCACAACTTACTCTTTGTTAAGCCACAGTGTTTCTTGAGTTCTGCTGACAGGAGAGACGGAATCAACAGAGAGATGAACATTTCACTAAAGGGACGTACTCAGCTCTGGAGCCAAGCTAAATAAAGAGTTAATGAGGGGAGGGAGACAGGGGGAGGATGTGAGCCAAAGGAGGCTTAGTGGTCTGCCCTGCCACAGCCAGCCAGGAAGCTGGAACAACCAAGCCCAGCTTGGCTTGTGGTGACCTGCCTGGTTTCTTTCTTTTCTTTCTTTTTTTTTTTTCTTCCTCTTCTTTTTCTTCAAAACTCAAAAGGAGGAGCAGTGCCACCTCACCACGGAGGCCTGATGTGGGCTCCCTACTTTAAGCATGGTTTGTGGTCTGTACCGGACGGACTGAACAGCTCTGCGTGCTTCAGGATTAGGACGGAATGTAATGTATGCTTATCCTAATGGCAGCAATGGGCACTAATAAACAGACACAGGCCACATCAAAATTAGAACCACAGCTTTTCCTAAGAATAACCTCTGCCAACACTCTGGGGAGGACTCTGCAGAAACATGAAGCTGTGGGTGTCTTTGTTGCTATAGGCTCTGCTGAAGCACCTTTCAAAAGACACCAGCTGAAAGGGGTCACAACCCCTCACCCACTTGTGTCCATGCACACAAAGGGCAAAGCTAACTGAGGGTCAGTGATGAAATAAGTAAGAGCTTTTATCCTGCTCGGTGTGCCACCTTAAAAACCCCAGACTTTCTGGGACAGAACTTACCACACACTTTATCCACTTAAAACAGCGTATCAGATATTTACATTATGAATCGTAACAGTAGCAAAATTACAGTTGTGAAGTAGCAACGAAAATAATCTTATGGTCAGGGTCACCACATGAAGTACTGTATCAAAGGGCTGCAGCATTCGGAAGGTTGAGAACCACTAATTTAGAAGCTGCGAGTTGAGCAGACATTACCACAATCTAGCTCTGAACATTCAGAGCACCCTAAGGAACACTGTACTCCTTAGCTGGCACCTCAACTTCTGATGCTCCAACTGTAGGCAACAATCAATCGCTCACCCTTTCTATTTCTATAGATGTGATGTTTGCTGCACTTCATAAAGCTGGAACCTATAACACGGTGCCCTTTGTTACCAATGTCTCATTACAGATGTTGAGAGCACTCATCTAAGCAGTGACTGTGTGAGAACTTCATTCTTAGCAGACTGTGATGGCGCACACTGTAATCCCAGTCACTCAGGAAGCCGAGGCAAGAGAGGATCTTGAGTTTGAGGCCAGTGTAGACAGCCTACTGAGACTTTGGTTCAAAATAAAACTAGGAGTGGGAACACACCTGAGCGGTAGGTGCTTGCCTTGTATGCACAAGGCACTGAGGTCAACCCTCCTTCCCCCACACAAACATCACACTCACACTCGCCAAAACTTTAAAAACTGAGCTTCATTCCTTTTCATATAATAATGTTCCACTGTAGAGACAGAGCACATTTTTGTTTTATCAACTGAAGGATATTTGGGTTGTTTCTATCATTTGGCTACTTCACACCATACTGTAACAAACATTCCTGTACACACACACACACACACACACACACACACACACACACACACACACGCCTGATTTCTGTGTCTACTTTCAATTGCTTTGGGTATATCCAGCTGTCAGCCTATGGGCATGTGTTAGCTCTTTTGAGGTATTAGGATTGATACTACCCGGAAAATTCACACACAATTTCTGTGTGGGTATGTGGCATGTTTTAGACTGTTGTATAATTTGGTAACTCTCCTTACCCATTTTAGGAACTGCCAGAGAGTTGGCTCAAGGGCACAGCACTTCACATTTCTGCCAGTAAACCATGAGGGCCACAACTTCTCATCATCCTTAACAACATCTGCCACCAGCTGTCCATCTTTTGCTCACAGGCACTGGGGTACCAAGCTATGGTACCAGGGAGTCTTCACCAATGGCTAATGATGTTGAGTAATTTGTAATTTCACTTTTTTGAGAACTTCACAGATTGTTCTTTTTAAAGATTTATTTTTATTTTATGTATATGAGTATTTTGCTTGCATGTATATATTGCACATGTGTAATACATGTGAGAGACTTTTAATTCTATATACTATATAGTATATATGTATATATATACTATGTATTTTAATTCTATATACTATATAGTAGTTAGAATGTGCTACTACTAACTGAACTGCTTTTAAATTTCTACTTCAGATGGCTGATACCATACAGACATCTTTGCTAAGTTCTACTTGCTAGAATAACTTTTAAATATATATATTGTAAGATCTCCCATGTAGGTAAAATATTATCACACTTTCTCTCTGTGAACTGTAATGTTTTTTTCTCCTCTTATTGCACTGGTTAGAACCTCCAGCATATGACTGATTTAAAGTGGTGAGAATGGGGACTAGAGAGGTGGCTTAGTGGTTAAGAGCACTGGCTTCCAGAGGACCAGGGTTCAAGTTCTAGCGCCCACATGGCAGCTCAAAAATGGTCCATAAGTCTATTTCCAGGGGATCTGATGCCCTCTTCTAGCCTCTGCGGGCACCAGCACTTATATGGGGTACATGAGGGTGAAACACCTGTACCCACAGATGTGGTGCAGATGCTGGGGTTTTGGTTTCTTTGAAAAGACACAAAAATGTTACAGGAAAATGTTTTCGTTTTAATCCCAGGTGAGGGGTATGGGGCTGCTTCGAAGCAGCTGACTATGATTTACCTCGTGCTCTAGCAGAGGTGTGGTTTTGCCAGCTGCAGAGAGTTTCTGTGATTGTGTGTCATTTGGAATTCTGGAGACCTTTCAGAGGATAAATGCTAGAGCCCTGATAAATGGATTGTTGTTGGTTGTGGTTGTTAAGTAGTCATGTGTGGAGGAGGAGGAAGAAGAAGAGGAGGAGGACAACAACAAGAAGAAATTAGATAACCTGACAGTGAAGATCAAACTTGCCCCAAGTAACTCAGCAATCATAATCAGCAGGAAGTAGTCTCATCTCCTTTCTTGCTATCCTTTTCCCTGCTATCTAGTGCTGGGAGTTGAAAGGGTAGAAGAAGAACCACAAAGTAGCAAACGCCGGACACTCATAATAAATTAAAAAAATTTAAACATTTTAAAATAAGAAAGTGGTGATAATAGACATTCTTGCATCTTTTCTGATCATAGAGAAAACTTTCGAATTTTCTCCATTAGATATAGGGTCTACTATAGGGTTTTCAGAGGATAGGGTCCCAATAGTATTTAATACTTGTTTAGAGATTTTGAAAGAACACAATGAGGATACACAGGAGATACATAACTTTAGAGAAGTGAAAAGTTCACTATATAGAGTCAACAAGTGATTAAACACTACAGTCAGGAGGATACAGAACAGACATATGCAAACAGGACCACAGAGACATAAAACCAGCTTACAAATAAATACAAACAAGAGGAACAAAAGGCCTGGAGATGGTCCCAGTTGCCAAAGCATGAAAGTGGACTCCTCGGAAAAGTGCTAGGTATGAAAATATTTGAAAAAAATAAACATAATACTCTAAAACTTGATGAGAATTATAAACACAAAAGCTGAAGTCCAACAAGTTGCAAAAGGGGGTATGCATAAACAAAACAACGTCACGGCACATCATCAGAATGCTAATAACAGGTAAGAGAAGCCACAGACAACAGAGGGAATGTTATACAGTTGAGGTTCTGCCGGAATCCATCATATCACAGACAATTTCACACTAACAGGGGCTTCCTACATGCTGGAAGTACAGCGCTGTTGGAGTGGCAAAGGCAAGGACAATAGCCTGTTCTCCAAAAGACTCTACTAATTTTGTTTTCCTGTATTCTTGGCCACATCATCAACTGTTTCTGAATACACCAGGAATTTCCTACGGAAAACAAAGATAGTCTAGTTTCCTTTAAAATAATAACCTGAAGAGGATCTCTTCCACCAAGAGTGACGGCAAAACTGGCTATCGCACATAAACCTTCCAAGTTCAATGCTTTCCCTACACCACGGACAAAAACCATCTTAAAAAAATGCATGAATGGTCTACAGTAAATATCAAACAATAAAGTGACTAGAAAACTTCCCTGAAGAGAAGCTTTCTATCACTGGATTTCTGATGTTTTTTGAAATACGACATCAAAAGGATGGGTGACAAAAGCCAAAGAGACAAATGGGATCACATAACATTCAAAAGCCATGTAGCAAGGGAAGAGTGAAACCCAACCTGTGGGACGTGAGCATCACACCTGAAGCCCTGTAGCTGACAGGGAGCTAAGGATACAGAATCCATAAAGACGTACCTTTAACAGCACAGCCCACTCCCAGATAACTGTTAAAAAGCAAGCAAAGGATTCCAGGGGAGCTGAGTGTGCAGTACAAAGCTACAGTCCCAGCTCTGGGGGAGTGGAGGCAGGAGGACCTAAAACCTAAGGCTAGAAGCCTCACTACACAGCAAGTCTGAGGCTAGCCTGGAGTCCATGAGACTCTGTCTCAAAGACTAAATAAATAATATAGATATAAATACTCTTTATTTAGTCACAAAGAATATAAACAAAAGGCCAACAGGAATATGAAGACACTTAACACTAATAATTAGGGAAATAAAAATCAAAGCCACAAAGATATATCATTTCCCACCAATATCAAAAAATAAGCAAGCAAAACCCAGGAAACAGAAGGCACCCATGCAGATTAAAGAAAGTGAAACCTTTATGCACTGTTGTTAAGAATGTAAAATACTAGCTAGGCTTGGTGGTGCACGCCTGCAATCCAAGCACTCTGGGAGGCAGAAGCAGGCAGATTTCTTTGAGTTCGAGGCCAGACTGGTCTACAAAGCAGGAGAGCCAAGGCTACACAAGGAAATCCTGTCTTGAACTCTCCCCCCGCCCCCAAGAGAGAGAGAGAGAGAGAAAGAAAAAAAAAAAAAAAGAAAGAGAATGTAAAAATGTAAAATAGTTTCAGCACAGGTCCTATGGAAAACAGTATTAAAAAACCATAGCACTGCCATATAATCCAGCAAGCCTACCAGCAGGCAGGCAGCCAAAAGAACTGAAACGGAATCTTAAGGAACTAACTCACACACTGCAGCACCACTCTGCAGCCAAGATACAGAAACCACCTACCGCCCAAGTGCCACGGGCACACCGTGCACTATTATTCAGCCTGTAACAGGGAGACCCTGCCGTGAACTACAGCACGAATGAGCGGACCCCGAGGACATTATGCAAAGTAAAATAAGCACGTGGAACCTTTAGATGCATCCACAGAACTCAAAACTAGAATGTGAATTTGGGGGACTAAGGAAGGGGAAAAGGAAAACGGAGAGTTGTCAGTAGGTACAGAGTTTTGGTGTGTGGTATATATGATGAGTGTCTTCTGTCACACTCCCCCTTATCTTTCGAGAGGGTCTCTTATTGGAGCCCACTGATTGGCTAGACTGGCCAGCACATGCTGGGACCCCCAGCACTGGGATCACAGGTGTGTGCCACATTGGGTGTCTTGCCCGCATGCTAGGGATCTGAACTCAAGTCCTCATGCTCGGGGAGCAGGATACATGTCACACTCCCCAGCCCTACAGTTTCCAGATTTCTGGATGAAAATGTTGTAGAGATCCATTGCCCAGCAACATGCATATGCCCTACTGCAGCTCAGGTTAACCTGGTTAAGAGTACATTTCATGCTATGCTTTTAAGAACACAGCAGCATTACTTTGAATCTGGTACAGGAAAAGGAAAAGAAGAGTAAAACCTGTGCTTATGATGGCGGTGAGGAGGCAGTGATGCTGAGAGGGACAGACAGACAGACAGAAGCTGTCACTACTCGAAGTGAAGGAACTTGTCATTTCCAAGACCAAATATGAATAGCTCAGCTTATAAGACAATAAAGGATAAATGAATGGATACAAACCAGCCAACAGTGGAAGGAGAAGTGTAACGAAAAGGACCGAGGTTAAATATGACTGAAGACACTGGATCTGTAGTCAATGACAACATATCCGAGGCCTGAGTGACATCTATGAGGCACAAAATGTAGGACATGGCATTAAGAATTCAAGAGCTCCATGGCCTAGATTTCGGTTTTGGTGGGGGTGGGGTGTGGACATCCAGCTAGTTTTAAGCACAGGCACACCTATGTAGGACAGGGTCTCCCACACAGAGGAGGACATCTGGAGGGAGCACAGTCTTTCAGCCCGTGGTCAGGTTTCAGGTCAAGTGTCTCTTTCCCGATGCTTCCCGACTTCGTTCTGGAAAATTCCACCTATCACTTCCTTGTCACTTTCTCTTGAGTTCTGAATCCAGCAGTCAGCCTCCCTGCCAACGATCACACCTTTCAGCAGCCCGGCATTCCCTCAGTCAGTCACTCGTTCCCGATCAAGTGTAGTCAATAGCTGGAAATTGAAGGATAAGTGAAGCTTGGTCACTGCAGCTGCTGGTGGCGTCTGGACATGTCTGTGCCCAGACAACCACTGTTTATTTCCAAAGAAATGAAAGCCTTGGTATCACCGATCACTGTGGCAATGGAAAAAGTCAGCCTTCCTGCCTTAGGTGAAAGGGCACAAGAAGACAAGGACCCTGCTTTTGTTAATTCTGGCTCCACAAAGAAGGCTCAGAGGGTGAGCTCTGACAGTTCGTCTCTGGCAGTGCAGGAGTGTGCGTGTGTGAGGACACTGTTTATTCTGGCCCTTCTCGCAATTTACAAATTGAAACAAATAGTAGTGGAGACATTTGCAACTATGGAAAAAGGGTGTTTACAGAGTGGGAGAAAACAGACTAAATAGGCTTAGATGACCGAAAATTTCTAACACGACACGGATGGGCTGCCCAACAGAAGGTGCAAAGGGCACTGAGTCAGCCTCTCTGCGGCAGCTCAAGCTTTTGAGGGAGTCCCAAACATGCCTGTTTCAGAGAACTGTATCTGCATGTGAGGTCGTCTGGGTAAACCCGGGGGACACAGACAGGAAAACTTTCCTAAGCCTCCTGTTTCATCTCTCCACTCTTAGATACTGCTTCTCGGATACCCGTCCTAGCTGAATGCTAAATCATTCAGGCCCAGGGTGCTTCTCACACTTTCCTCTGGAAACTAATTCTCCAACCCCTTTTCACAAATGAAAGTGCTCGGGAGAAGCCTGTGAGACACTCACTGGCCATTGATTTGTTCACTAATGGGCAGACAACAACCAAATACCAAGGCTTACTGGAGATGATGAAGGGAACTTTTAGGGAGGCTCCGTGGGAGGCCCCGTGAAAGCGAGTGGGCTTTCCCAAGAGGCAGGCTTGCTTCACAGAGAAGAGCATGCGCTCGCTCGGCTAGCAAGTGGGGGTGCACGCCCACAAGCGCTTATTCTGAAGATTTTGAGGGGGAAGGTACAGACCATAGGTACTTAAACTTTTTTACACAGAGGCCCTAGCAACGCTGTACACCAAACACTGGGAAATGTGCAGCTTCCTAGGGAATAATGGGTTCATATAGTGTGATCTTGAAGTTCATTCCTTTTTTGTTTGTTTGTGGCTGTGTGTGTGTGTGTGTGTGTGTGTGTGTGTGTGTCTGTCTGTCTGTACAGAGAAGGACACTGGATGCCGTGTTCAGGCACTCACACCTTTGAGACAGGGTCTCTCACTGAAGCTGAACTAAGATAGTGGTCAGCAAGCCCCAGATAGCCTTTTGTCTCATTGGCGTCACACACAAATGGCTACATCTGGCTGCCCACATGGCTGCTGGGAATTGAACTCAAGTCCTCATGCCTGCACGGCGAGCACTTTTATCCACTGGGCCACCACTTCAGGCCTTTGAAGTTCATTTCTTCATCACGTGAACTTGAACTAAAGTTAGGCATGTACCAGCAATCCTCCCTTATAGTCAACATGAATCACAGCCAAGATGAGATTGGAGAAACCAGGCTCACAGAGGCAGAAACTCACTTTATAGCATTAAGGAAATGTCGATTGGTCAAGCTCCCACATTCAAGAAGAAAAGAAATGAAACAATTACTGAGTATGTTTTACAAATACTTCTAGTGACATGCACTGCTAATCTTCAAAATGTCCCAGTGAGGTTCCTGATGTTAAGAAGCACAGAAGTGGACCAGCGAGATGGCTCAGTGCGTAGAGGTGCTTACTGCCAAGGCTTATGACCTGAGTTGTCAGAAGCCACATGACGGAAGGGAGAATCAACTCCTAAAAGATGTTCCCTGACACATGCTATGCCATGCACAAATGCAGACCCATATATGCACACAAAATAAATACATTTATTATTAAAAAGTATAGAAACCGTATAAGTCTATATAGCAAATATAATACCAATAAACAGTGGAATTCAATTGAAGGCTGTCTACACCTTCAAAGACCATATTCTTCTACATGGCGGTTTCTAGCATTTCTAATCTCTTAAGGGCTTGAGAGATGGATCAGTGGTTAAGAGCACTGGTCGTATTCACCAGGAAGCAGGTTCAGTTCCCAGCACCCACATCACAGGTCACAGTCCTCTGAAATTACAGTCCCAGGGGATCTGATACCCCCTTTTGGCCTCCATGGGCATTGCACACACATGGAACACAGACATACATGCAATAAACAGACAATAAAAGAATATTAAAAGCTCTCATATTTTAAAAGCCTGACCATAATTGCCTGGCTTCCTCTATTTGTGGCTCATATTTTAAAAAACAAAGTGTTAAAACTCAAGTGTAATGAAGTTTTACAGATACAGGAGAAAACTATGCATCCCTTCTTCCTTCCTGTCAGAATATTCTTAACGTTTCATATTCTCAATGTGTTTTAAGATTTGCTTATTCTACTACATACAGTCTAGTTTTTCTCATTTTTCCTTCCTTCTTTCTTATTTTTGCCGTCACAGCCTAGAACTCCCCATGTAGCTGATGATGACCTTGAACTTCTGATCCTATTACTTCTACTTCTGGAGTGTTGGGATTACAGGCATGTGCCACCATGCCAGGTGTGATGTGACGATGGGGATCTACTCCTGGCCTTGTGTTTGTTAGACAAGTACTCTCCCAACTGAGACGCACCCCCGGCCCACAGTTTATTTTTTCCTGCTATTCAATAAATACACCATTATTTTTTAACATACCTCTTTGTCCATCTGTAATGAATATTTTGCATGGGTCTTCTTTAAGATGCACAAGCCAGTATTTTCTTTGGATTATATATGTGGGGTAGAATGGCAACTATCGTTCTAAGCTCTTCATGCACCTTAACTCATTTAACATTCATAATAACCTTATGCAGACTCTGCCCTTATCTCCATTTTATGGATGGAGAATTATGTGGTTCACGTCCACTCAACTTTAGCAGACATTGTAAGTCATTCTTGGAAGGGATGGCACCTGTTCATCTTTGTACCAATGGAGTGTGCTTCCCACATCCTTGCAAACTCCTGGGGTCAGCTTTAAGTATTTGTTGTCCTAATAGGGAGATAACCCCCTGTTCCAGCACAATGTGCTGGATGGATTATCTTTCATTGTGGTTTGTGAACCTCTCCTGTATCAAGCTTCTGTACATATGTTGCTGTCATTTCTCTATAACTTCTTTATAGCGACACCATCCTGAAGCTTTGTAAGAAGGTTTATGGGAGAGCTCCTGCTGCTCTTCCAGGCCCACCTGCTTTTCTCTCCTTGCTGGGCGAGGCAGTGGCTGAGGAAGGAGAAGGGGAGAAACAGGCCAAAGGATCTCTTCCTGGCTCCTCACCACTGTGTCCAGGTTGGCAGCTCTCTGTGGCTCTCAGGGTGCTGAGTTCTGATAACTGCTCCCAGCAGCTCAGTCCCGAGGGTACTGAGGATTCCTGCTTTTGCTTACCTAGGCCACTTCCTGGTTTCTTTAAGGTCTAGCAACACCCGAAAGAAGTCTAAGAACCTCTTCAATATAGTTTTGTGTTTGCTACTGATTCCTGGCCAGGACTGTAACTCAAAGCCTTATTATGGCCTTTGTCTAGTATGCCTGAGGCTCCAGGTTCGGCCCAGCACTACAAACAAATGAGTAACTAAAATCCTCTTCTGTTTTTTTTTTTTTT
The DNA here is from genome assembly GCF_907164565.1 of Psammomys obesus. NCBI lineage: Eukaryota > Metazoa > Chordata > Mammalia > Rodentia > Muridae > Psammomys > Psammomys obesus. The sequence goes on along the minus strand of NW_026595981.1, from coordinate 10,656,884 downwards.
TTTTTTTTGTGTGTGTGTGTGTGTGTGTGTGTGTGTGTTGTTGTTGTTGTTTGTTTTTTTGGGACAGAATTTCTTTGTGTAGCTTTGGCTATCCTGGACTTACTTTAGACCGGGCTGGCCTCAAACTTACAGAGATCCTCCTCCTTCTGCCTCCCTCAGTGCTGGGATTACAGTATTGTACCGCCACACCTGGCTTCTTTTGCGGCTTTTGATTACTACTACAAACTGGATCTAGTCTCATCCTTTTACTTTGGGATTTTCATTTGTTACATAGGAAACACAGCAACTCTCTTGAATTATTCCCCGGGGTTATCCATTTATGTATTATCACTGCTGTGTTAGAAACAGACCTAACCCAGGACTCATATGTGCTCAACAAGTGTGGACTGCTGAGCTTTGCACCTGTCTGTGTTCTCCTGAATTTTCCAAGGAGCAGCCAACTTCTCAGGCCAGCTGCTGCCTGGTGTGGCGGTGCCCACCTGTAGTCCCAGCTCTTGAAAGGCAAAGGTAGAAAGACTGAGAGCTCAGCCTTGCCCTTTCAACTTCTTTTGTTTGTTTTTTGTTTTGTTTTTGAGATTGGGTCTTCACTTTGTTCCCATGACTGGCCTAGAACTCACAAATACATGGGGCTGGCCTTGAAGCCATGGAGATCTGTCTGCCTGTCTGTTTGCTAAGTGCTGGGATTAAAGCCCCCATGCCTGGCTCCATTGCTTTTCATTTATCTCTTATTCTCAATATACTGTATTCCCTGCATAGAAATGGTATGAATAGATCCTCATTTCATTTCTTTTCATAAAAGAAGCCTCACATGCCAGGTGGTGGCAGGACGCACCTTTAATCCCAGTGCTTGGGGGGTAGAGGCAGGTGGATCTCTAAGTTTGGGGCCAGACTGGGTGAGCTCCAGGATGGCCAGGGCTAAGAGAGAAACCATTTTTTGAAAAAGCAACAACAACAACATAAAACCAACTAACCAAACAATCCAAAAACACCTCAGGCTTCAAAAAAACAAAATCAAACAGCCCACCCTAAACACTAAGGCTCTGCCTGTTTCCTTCTATCTTTAAATCATTATACATAAACTAAAGTGCTAAGGAGTCAAGCTAACCACACACTAGTTGCCACATTACCTGCAGATGCCCCAGGGAGAACGACCACACTTGAACACACAATGAGAGGTTGGTTGTTTTGTTTTGAGATAAACTGTCATGTAGTCCAGGCTAGCCTTAGGTCTTAAACTTCTGATCCTCCTGCCTCAGCCTTCCAAGTGCTGGGGTTGTAAGCATGAGCCTCTGTGCCCAGCTCTTAGAATGAGAAGCCTTGTCAATCTCCAGCACCAGTGAGCTGTGAGCCCTGCCTTGGGCATAACTAACTTAAACACTAAGGTTCAAGTCCTGTGTGTGTAGGCAATGATCCGCACGTAGACCAGAGATCATGAAGATGGTCACATCAAACACAGCAACAGTTACCATTTTAGGTTTTGAAACTAAGGGGGAAAACATGCAGAGAAGAAATAAACAGCTTTTTTTTTTTTTTTTTTTTTTTAAATGAATGTAATAACAGAAGAGTAATGAGGTTGGAAAACAGATGTGGACAAGAGGGGAAATCTTGCTACAGTGTGGCCCACACAATCTGGGGAGGAATGATAAAAAGAAAAACAACACAACTTTACAAGCTGTTTTGAGCCTGGAATTAAAAGGAGTAATCAAGCAAGGCTGCCTTATAAAGGGTCAGGGGGTAGCATCCCGCAGCGGAGAATAAGCAGAGCTCCTGCTCCTGCCCAGGCCCACAGTCTGGGAAGAAAGGGCTTCCCAGGCAGCAGCTTCTCACAGCGGATTCTAGATTCAGTGTTTAATAACTGCCATCTAACCTCCTTCCCCTGCCTACCCGCTCCCCAGGGAGGTACTTCCCTAATGGGTTAGCCCTTTTTAGTCTGGTTTTAGTCTCTGGCTCTTTATATTCTGACGGGAGGGGTGGGGGTGAGGGCCTTGGTCTATTTCTGTGACTTCCAGGCAAAATGTGTCAAATTAGATAAATGTGTGATGCTGGGTTGAGAACACACTCACTCTTTAAACGGTTTCTTCCCACACCCTTTCACCATGCCTGCCTCTCAGAGTCTACTCCAATGTGTATAAAACAACTGTAGCTAAATCCTCACGTGGGGAGTCTGCTTTTTAAACCTCACCAGACAGGTCACATTTGGGGAGCAGCACGGAGATGGAAATGCAGCCTGTGAGTATGAAGCCTGACCCTGTTGCTCACAGGAAGATAACTTCCTTCTACTCCTACGGGCCTTGTTACAAGCAGCGTTTTTTTATGGAGCAACAGTTATGACACTCATCAGTTTACCAAACTGTGTTAGTCTGTACAGAGTGTCTCCCGACGTGGGACTGTGAGAAAGCAGCCCACTGCAGTGGTCTGACGTGGCCTCTGAAAGCCTTCAAACTCAACTACTGAAGTCCAGCCAGTGTCTAATTTTACCCGTGAGTTCCAGGAGAGAGTAAAGCTGGTGGGAAGATTACAGAGTTCCTTGAAGCCCTGACCTTCAACAGGAAGAGAGTTGTCAGCCTTCATGTCTCTCACCCTAAATTCCAAGGCAAACAACAGTGGCTGAGCGTTTTATAACACGTTCCCATTGTAAAATTGCATATTCCAGAAACTTGATGCCGGCTCCCTCATTTTCCATAGACCTCATGTCAGTACCAACGCCTGATCTTAAACTGAATATTTTTACTTCAGCTTTTCGCTTCCAGTTTGTTGAATGTACTTTGGTTTCTCTGGCTGCCCTGTAAAGCTGTGGCGATCTGTTTCCATACTGACTAATTCTTGTACACATTCGGCTCAGATCACTGAATTAACAACCTGGGAATCTCTGAGAGCCCTAGTGGAAAAGAAGCTCCACAGGGATTTCTGGGGCTTTCTGTAAACAGGGAGAGAACGAGATTTGTGGTTCTTTCAATCTGGGCAGACAGAAACTGTTTAATCCTTTAGCAAGTTACTTCCTTTCTCCTCTACTACCTGTGAAATGGGTACAGTACACCCACCGGCAGGGGCTGTTGTGAGGATTAATGACAACCTGCTTTGAGGGACCTGCACAGTGCTTAACACAAAGACAGACAGTTATTGTCAGGTCTGTTCAAAGTCCTGTTAGGCGAGATGCCACCCAGTGGCACTCCTCTGGACAAAAGATGACCTCAGGTGCCCCTAAAAGCGCTAAGGGGATCAGCCAGCGGGAGAGTGGGAGTGATAGCGAGTGTCTGGTGTCTACGGGAGATCTCCAACATGATTGTCCCAGGCCAGGAATGGACCAGTGCCCATTTGAAGTCTGGTGCTCTGGAAGAGAACATGAGCCTCTTCTTAGAAGTAGGTTGATGGAAAGGAAAAAACAAAATGGCTGGAAAAGTTCAACAGGTTCATTAAGATCCAGAAGCTAACCAACCAGCTTTCTTGGGTAGCACCTCACATTGTTGCCAGAGACCTGTAAAAGGATGGTAACAGACAACCTCGGCTTCGAGCGTGGGACAGATCACCTGGGCTCAACCGTTGCAGCAATTACTGTGCTATGAAAGGCAGAGCTGGAGTCTAATAAGGAAAAACAAAGCACCAACAACCCTGGAACATTTTGCAGACCTCTGGGTCATTATCTGGCTGGAATTCAGTGTTCTCCAATTCTGTGTGCCCTCGAGAAGAATGGAGTTTCACACAGGTTAGTCCTCTGGGCACTGCTTATTCTCCTCAAGCTCTTAAAATAAAAACACAAGTAAAACATGGCATGGGGGTGACACCTGTAATCCCAGCACTCGGGAGGCAGAGGCAGGGGGATCTCTGTGAGTTCCAGGCCGGCCTAGTCTACAAAGCAAGTCCGGGGCAGCTGCGGCCACACAGGGAAACCCTCTCTCAGATAAAACAAAACAAAAAAACAGAACACCCCCCCAAAAGTAAAGTAAAACCAAGTGCTATTACTGAAGCGCTGATAGTGTCCCAGGTGTGAGTGCTCCCACACTACCTGTGTGCAAGAAGGAAACATTTAGCAAGGGCTCAGATATAGAAAAGTGCCATCTGGTACCCAGCAGAGAATAACAAGGTTGCTTCTGGCACTCAAACAAGCTGTTTAGGAAAGAAGTGCGCGCGTAGACCCTCAGGTTTAAGAAAGAAACCGATCGTTTAATCAGAAATGAATCAAGAATCCCCAAGAGCTCAAGGCTCCCTGCAACATCTGTCCGTTTAGGGTGGATTAATAAAATTGCAAGGGATGGGAAAATCTCATCTCGGAGGAATCGCAAATACGAATCCATATGCTGCAATAGGACGGGGCAGTCAGTGGTCAATATTTGGCTTAGGGTCTCTACTTCCTTTCCTGTAAGACTGGGCTTTCTAAACACAGGACAGAGGATGCAGCCCAGTCCTGTCACGTTAGGCGAGTCTGATAACATCTGTTATCACGAATTCCCCTTGTTAGAAAACCACGGCATAAAAAAATGAGCATCGTTCTAATAGAATACTTGATCCATGCTGTACTGTGATCACCGGAATATAGGGGAAGAAAGTGCTGGAAGGGGGCTCAGGGGAAAGGGACTGTGAGATGGTGAGAAAGGTAAAGGGCATGCTAGAGGGATGGAAAGTGATTGCATCTGTCACATGCAAAGAGTTCATCTAAGCAAGATGTGGGAGGCAAGACAGAAAGTATCAGGACCAATGGGAAAACAGAGTTTGGGGAACTTCTGTCTCCTGGATCTCTATGGAGTGTGCACACTGCGTGTGCGTTTCACTTACTAGTCACGAGGCCCCTCTGAGCAGTTTGCTGCTCACGTTTGAAAAGATTAAGCCACAGGCTAAGTGAAGGCCACATATTTGCTGCAAGGCTGTTATATCTTGGATTGTTTGATTGGTCCCAGAGCCAGTTCTTCCATCATACTTTAACCAAGACATTATGTGAGAAGGTAGCGACATGTAAGTGAGGTGTACTTCTATTCTGTTTTCAACTCTAGGATGGAGCCCAGGGTCTTGCACATGTGAGGTATATAAACCCTTCACTGCTGAATTATATCCCAAACCCTTGGCTTTTAAAGACACAGCGTATGAAGCTCAAGATCCTCCACCTCTGCTTCCAGAGCTCTAGACTTATGGGTGTGTGCCACTGTCTGGCTTCACTAAGGCTCTTAAGGAGAAAAAAAATGCTTTGACACAAGGAAAACTTCAGTTATATTTTGGTAAGATTCTCACATGTCTGCGGAAGTGTTCTAGTTAGAGGAAGAGGAGTGTATTTGTGAAGAAATGATCGAGTGTATTTGTAAAGAAATGACTGAAGACATGAGTCAAAAGCCAGAATGCTTTTTTTTATCAGCAATATCATTTTTAGTGCTTTAAAAAAAAAAGCCTTATGCCAAAAATCTTGAGTTTTTTGAGACAACCTGAGGACTTTCACGAAACCATGCTTAAGTATAGTACTGAGTTCTTCCCTTCCTGTGGGGTGAGGTTCTTGGGCTATGTGATGGAAATAGCCCCCCCCCCCCCCCGCCCAAGTTCCTTTTGAAATGATTGTTTTGTGTGGCTCTATCTCCAATGGCCATTGTGATTCCACTCCTCTGTGCCTTCGTGACTCAGTGTCTTCAAAGGCAAGAGGCAGGCATGGACCTCCAACACCCTGAACTCCATAGTTGAAGACATCCAGAGAAACTGCTTCTGCCTTGAAGGCAGGAGACCTAATGATCTCTGTAGGATGGTCTAGGTCAGGGCCACTTGTAAATCTCAGACTTTTCTATCAAAAAGAACCTTGGCTACATAAAGTCATCCTACCAGCAGAGGCTGAGGGCATGCTGGGTAACATCCACTCACTATGCCGGGTTTACAAAAAAAAAAAAAAAAAAAAAAGCCAGAAAATAAAATCTGTAGGATACAATTGTGATTTGGAGGTTAAAAAAATCTGTTTAACTAGGATCCTTTTTTAAGGCAAAAGGGTGGTATAGCCTTCCTGGTCCTTAAGCTCTAAGAGGAAATATGTATACAGTAGCTTGCCAAGAAAACCATCAAGAACTCAAGTTTCCTTCAAGTCAAACCCCATCACTTAATAAAATAATAAGGTATCGTTCACTGAACATCTAAACAAATTGCTAGGACGTTACCACAAACAGCTCAGGGAAAAGAACGGTGTGGTGAGTTTCCCTCATAAGCAGCTACAGCAGAAATTCCCAAGTCTCCAAGCCCTGCACACAGTATGGCTAAGACAGTCTATAAAAGAATTCCAAAGAAAGACCATTCCTCTGGACAAATTCCATTCTCTACAAACACAGCCCCAGAGCCACCCACACAGGCAGAGGCGCCAAAGCCAAGTCTCTCAGATTTTTAGGGACGCTGACACCTCATCCATGAGGATTTGCCCACTGTGGGCCCAGAAGTAAGGAGACAGAAGTCTCCAAAGCTGCAAGTGATGCTTTGGAGACAGTGATATGGAGAAGAGACATAGGAGAGCAGAATGTAAAAACTAAATAGAGCTTAGCTGGTCAAAGAAGTTTGGGTATGCTATTCCAACAGTCCTTCTCCCCCGTACCCCCTACCCCCCCCACCCCGTTCCCCTGAGAGGCTCGTTGAGACAGTGTCTCAGAACACACCTGGGACGGGCTTTAAGGCCTGACCCAACGGCAGCTTCCATCTCCCAGCTGTGGGATTACATACCCACCCCAGCACATTCAGCCTCAAGGTCTCTTCTTACCTCATCCAAGGGTAACCCTGAGGTGCGTGGTGACCCCTGTGCTTCGGTTCTGTTCCTTGGCAAACCCTGAGTGAGATTGGCTTGGGGAAGTATTTTTGACAAGTGATAGAAAAGGGAAACCGCTGATATTTTCATCCACTTCTGGGGTGGAGGAGAAGGTGAAGGAGCTTTGCTGATCTCTGGTAGTTCCCAAGAGAGCAGGCAACACATGAAACTTCAATAAGTCATTGTGCTCCTAAGACAATCACAGCTCTTTGAAAAATAAATGCCCACCAGGGCCTTCAGAACAACCTGAGATTAATGGAACAAGAGGCCCACAGAGGAAGGGATCAGGAAAAAAAGTGAGGTGACAAAATAGGGTCATTTCACTGTCACCAGGCAATATAGGAATGGAATGATTTAAGATGAAAAAACAAACACGTTCTCACTGAGGTCATATGAACTTGTAGTTGTTTTTTTTTTTTTTCTTCAGGTAAATGGTGGCATTGTTGTTGTTGTCAGGGAGTGGTAGAGGAGGGAAAAGAATCCAAAGGGAAGATCACAGAGGCATCTATGGAGGGGACTATTCTACTTTCTAAACTTTTCTTGTCTTAAAGAAGAAATATGCTGCTCGTAGCTGTGTAGGCAGCTAGAAAGTAAGTCATCTTCAGAGTGGAGTATTAGCACAGGCCTCCAGGGTCCTGCTGAGGGAGGCCGGCAGCAGCCCAGCAGGGCTAAGCCTCTTCAAGGTTTTAAATAAAAAAAAACATCCACTTAACTTTTATAGGGGATTGTTCCCTAATAACACACAAGGAAGGCGGCTGGCTCTCTTGAGTTTTCCAGCAGGCTTGTCTCTGTGTGAAGGAACAAGGGCACAACTGCCAACAGAGAAGAAAGCCTAAAGGATTTAGGTCTTAGGGGCATTAGCTGAAGGCTCTTTATCCAGCAGAGTTCCTTTTATATGTAAATTAGGCAGGACTCCATTCAATGACCAAGTTAGGCTGGCAGAGGTAAGGCCAGTCACTGTCTGAGCCTCGGTTTTCCTAAGAAAGCCAGGGAGAATGACTTACAGAAGACACACCATCTCTTCGAAGTCTCCTACAACTAAAAATATTAAAGGAAGTTAGCAAGAGAACCAAACAGGACCGTAACAGGGAGGAGCTCTGGGAATCTGGGCTGCTCGGATGGCATCTGGTCACAGGACTGACTTCTGGTGACTTACTCCCCCTTTACTCTGCCCTAGGCAACCCCAATTCTGTTGGTCTACTCACTAGTCATGCCATGTACCCAAGGCCACATTCCTGAAGGTGGCTCCGAATATTGCAACTGCAAAAATAACAGTAGTGAAAAAACCCGCAAACAATAGCACAGTGGGGATGTTATCACTACTAACTGACACTCGGAGCTCTGACTTCATGCCAGGTGCTGGAACGCTCACACGTGCTTGTTTATTGAACCATCCTGACAACTCGGTGGAGCAGATGCTGCTGCCATGATGTGTTTTGTAGATGAAGAAGCTGCGGCTGAGACAGAGCAGTTACACAGGGATGATACAACAGGGATGTTCTCACTGAAGTCACATGAACTTGTAGTTCATTCTTTTTTTTTTTTTTTTTAAAGGTAAATGATGGCTTTATTATAGCATTGTTGTCAGGCAGTAGCAGAGTGGCGATGAAAGCCAAACCAAAGAGGGAGAGGACCGGAGAGAAAGCAGGCTTCATACTGAGGGCAGTACAGAGCTCTTAGGACACCAGGCTTTTAACGCAGTGACTAGAAGCAGTGCTTCTAGGAGCCAGAGAACTCAGAGATAGGGACTCCAGGACTGTTCCAATGTCCCTGCCTAGAAGATGAGGACAGAGGATGAGATAACCTTTAGGGCCCTCTTCACCCCTGACCCTCTAACACAAGGGGCCCTATTCCATAAGGATCCAGGAACTGTTTAATTCCCAGGCTTAAAAAAATGTTCTTCATTTCTATTTTAAAAAAATTGCATGTTCCCGTGGCCCTGGAATGCCTGCCTCTGGCCCCTTTGGAGCCCTGGGTTATGTGAAAGCTGCTGTGCCAAGCTGGTCTAGGGGCGGGGCTGAGCCTTCCTGGCTGGCTTGTGACATGCTCCTGACGTACTGTGTGGTCAAGGAGCTGGAACTGGGGGGGCTGAACAAGGGCCAAGCCTTGCACTTCAGCTTCCTGACCTGGCAGCCATTCAGAGAGACCCTGCTAAGTGCTATTTCCTAAATACACTCTCTTTTCATAACAATCTTACCACATTGCTTTCCTTTACAAGCGCTCTTAAAAAAGGGAACTGGAGTCCTTCTGGTTAATCTACACAGACTACATTTGGAAACCATCAGAAACTGAACTCTAAACAAAACGTTATTAATGTGTTGTAATCTGCCCTCTATGTTGCAGATGAAAAGAAAATGTTTTATAGTTTTGGAGCATACGTTTTAATTGCCTTTTAAGAGTGCATATACTTTTAGTACTTCATGTTATAAAACTGTAGTATCTGTTTCTTGATAACTGTTGAGTGATCTCAGCTATTTTTATTAGCCCCCCCCCCCCATTTTCTCATCCTTTTCTCCCTTTTTCTCCTCAACTGCCACCCATGGGAAGTTCCTTTAGATCAAGCTTGATATGAAGCTTGCGTATTTGGGGTCTTCATTATAAATAGCTTCTTTACAGCCTCCACCTCACAGTAAAACACGTGTGCCTGAAAATGAGTTCCACAAAGATGGACTGGGTGGCTTTGTACAATGACCCAGGCTTGCTGGGAACCCAGCAGTCTAGCCTTTTCCCCAGTTGCAATGGCTTTTTTATGGGGGCCAGATGACCTGCTGAGATCTGATGCTCCTGCTACTTTTCTCAACTGTGCAGCTCTGTCCCGGGAGACTAACACATCAGTCAGCAACCCGGGAGGCTTCACAAGCAGAGTCTTGGATGCACTGTGATCCAGTCTTTTTCCAGCAGTGAATCCCAAATTCATTAGAACTGGGCCCAGCATTCACAAAATTTCCACCAGCCTGCCACAAGGCTGACAGACCCTAGAAAGCCAGGTCACATGCCGGTGTCTGCAGGAGCCGAGAGTTTTGTTGTTTTGCCTTCCAGTTAGGCTTACAGTACTAGTGATCTGCGCCTGGCTTACAGGAAATGACATGGCTGCTTTGGAGGAAGGGTTTGCTGGGGTAGGGCCAAGGCTTGGAAGCAGGAATGGCTGTGTGTCGGGCTCCTGAGTCATCCCTAGTATGAGGCTCGCCCAATGCCCTGAACATCTCTAGGTAGCCATCGGTCATAGACACTTTCTGAGATCATCCAATATGGGGCTCATGTTCAGGGGCCAGATTCACAGACTCCCTGAACCAGAACATCACTAGTGATTGTCTGGCCTATCACTCACTCCTGGGTTGGGGTGCAGAATCTGAGATGGGCAGGAACTCTCACAGAGCTCTGAGTGTTTCTTATGATCCAGATCTGGTTTAGCTCAGGAGCCTGGCTTTCAGCTCTCTCCACCAGCTCTTCACCAAATCCACGTATTCATGGGAACTCTCTGCCAGGAGTGCCCCAAGATGGTCTTAAAAATGGGAGGCTGCTTTCTTTCTCTTTCTTGATGGGTATAATCACCTTTCTTGTTCTGAGGTCTCCAGCACTCCCTAATGCTTTCTGATGAACTGGGCATTAATTAGACCTTGAAACAGCAGAAGTGCTCAGTGATGGCCTAGTTCTCCAAAGCAGAATTACTCATGGTGTATGAAGGAGCACTTGTTTGTTAATCTTTGGTTTGAAATTACTAGAACGTGTGTTTAGCTTTTACTGTTGTTTGCAGGCAGGGCCTCATGCATCCCAAGCTTGCATCAAGCTTAGCCTATGCCCAAGGCTGGCTCAAAAATGATCTTCCCTCATGCTGAGAGTACAGGCCTGCAGCACCACCACAGAATTCGTGCGTTAAATTAGATTTCCTTCCCTGTCCTTCTTTTAATAACCTGGTACTTTATAAATGTGCTGAGGAAGACAAATGAACTAGAAACACATTCAGCCACAAGGGAGCATCTCTCTACAGGGCCCAGGCTATGAACTCTCCTTAAAGTTCCTCCCAACAACCCAAAGAGAATGTTAGCCCATTTCATAATCTTCTTTCCTTCTACAATGGCTGCTGCTACTCCTATTTAGTCACTTTGATGTGAGTGTGTGGCGGGGGAGGTGACCCATCTCAACTTTCTTCATGTAATTTCAGTTGAGAATCTTTGTTGTGGGTGATTTCTTAATGCCTAGGGTCATCCCCATAGGAAGCTTCAAGAGCTTCACGTATGGTTGGCACTATCCAGTTCTAGACTCTCAGCTAGAAATAGAAGCCCTTCCTTCTGGACAGACAACAGGTTAGTTACGCCACTGCGAGCTGCATATGGTGGATCCCAGGAAGGAAGGACTGCCATGAATTCAAGGCCAGCCTGGGCTACATAGTGAGACTGTATCTCAAAACTCCCCAAACCAAAACAACGGGCAGAGCACAGCCACCTAAACACTCATGGCCATAACATTCCACCATTTTATAAAGTCTTGTTAAGAATTATTTTCTGAAATTCCTGAAATAATACAGGGGTTTGGGTGGGGGGCTTCCCCCTACAGCAGTAAAGAGAGAATGCTTCCATTTCATAACGTTTGGATTGATGGGGGCTTCTGAGACAGACTCGCCCAGTCACAGTTCTGTTGGGACACAACTAGCACCTCTGCTTAGGATTTTAGCAATACCGTTTTTTGGGTGTGCTTCATGACCTTTTGTTCTAGCAAATAAGCCCTTGGAGGATTAAAATTAACTTTTCTCATCCCAGTTTAAGGAGAGCTCTGTTCTGGGAACAAAATAAAGTGGAGAGGGCAGGCCAGAGGCATACAGCAGTGCAGCAGGGAAATGCAGACACTGCTTTAAGGTCTGTATTTTTAATAAAATTTTACAGAAGTAGCAGAGAAAAAAAAAGGAAAATATTAATCTAAGAAAGGTCATTGAAGAAGGAAGCTTTATGTTCCCAGTCCTCATAAGCACACATTTTTTGAGGAGGTTAATTAGGAGACTAAACATAGAGGACTCGTGCTTGCTGAGCTGCATCTCCTGCCCTCCTAAGAATGCTGGAAAAGGGAATGTTGTACTTCAAACTCCCTGATCTATGCATCCTAAGTAGCCCCTCACCATATCCGATGGACCTCAGACAGAACACATAGAATATTCAATGAGGTTCTGGTGTCCAGTGTGGTTAGAAGGCTGATTACCAGGCTATCAGGACTGGTCATCTGCCTGCCACAAAGCTGGCTAGATCAATTCCCACAGTGACACGCTCTTGGAACTGAGTGTCAGTGCCCCTTCCTGTCTGCGGAGGGAGCACAGATCAGGCACATTCTCACCACATGGCCTCTGCCCCTGATCCTATATCTAACCCTTCCTCCCAGGCCTGAGGTTCCGTGGGAATTCATGCCACACTTTTATACCCTTGACTGCTAGTATCTCTGTATTTTTCTTTTCTTGAAAGGTCCTGGGAAACAGCCTGTAATTATCACAGGTTTTCTTCCTCTTCCTCCTCTTCCTCTAGGTCTTACTAAAGAGCTCCCACTGTCCTGGAGCTTGTTACATAGCCTAGGGTGACCTAGAACATCAAACTCAAGGTCTCCTTGGGAGCTGGGATACGCTAGACCCTCTGTCTTCCTCCTACTGTTGTAAAGTGCCAGCCAGAGTTCACAAATCCACCCCTTATCCAGAGAATAAGCACGTCGGAACAGCAGCCGGTGTTCAGAAGCACCCTCAGAGGTCCCGCCTGCAAAGAGGCTCTCTTAGGCTGTGTCAGTTTCCTTCAGGTCACCAAGAAGCAAGGTTTAAGTGCCCAGAGAGGCTGAGAGTTCAAAAGCAGCTAATTCAAAAGAGATTTCCAAGCCTGCCTCCAAACCAGAAGATGTGGAACTCAGGAAAGCACACTAAGGAAACAACCCAGCAAACGCCCCCGCTCCCCTCGTCAACCCTCAAAGGGAGAGCGACGTGCCAACGTGACAGCCTTTTAAAGCAGCCGGTCCCAACCGCAAGTGTGGCTCCCTTTCCAGCACAGGGGTGGGCAGGGGAGCGAAACCAAGACAAGTCTGAAGCCTGCCAAGTGAGACGCACGTGACTAGAGACGGGGCCAGACAGAGCCAGCCCGCAAGAAGTGGCTGCGCTCTCCAGCCATCCTCAGGTAGGGTATGCTGCCCTGTGTGCAAAACTGCTCAATAAAATTTTACTGCCAAGGCGAAAGGAGAAACATCTGCTCTGCTCAGGAGCAGCTGTGGTCAGCAATACGGCAGCTGGTCCAGGGCCAACGCCGCCACTGCTGGTGGATGGTATTGTGGTCACTAGTAATTACTTTGGAGAATTTCATGGAGACAAGGATAACCAAATAGACAGAGAATATTTTTATTTTACTTTCTATCTTTAGCCCCCAAACAAGAAAATGGTGACATGTTACACAGAAATCAGAAGCCCAAGGCAGTCCACATTCTTCATGGTGGAACTTTTCATGTTAAATGACTAAAATTCTTTAAATGGTACGTGCCTGATAAATGACATCCTTCACCCCCATCATTTCTGACTAGAGAGCTCCTATAGACTGCATCAGCTTTTTTAAGTTTTTCCTTTCTGACATAAGTTTTAAAATATTGTAAAAAAAAATATGAAAATTACATTTAGCAAATCAAGAAATGGTTCAAGGTTTTTAAAAACCCCAACTTAAAGTTTATTTATTTTCAAAGGTAAATGATTTGCCCTGTGGTGGAAAGTGCAGTGTAAATAAATGTCTGCTTAATGTAACAAGTTGTCACAGTTTTTCATGGACTGACAACTGTCAGACAGTAGCAGTTAAATTAATATAGACTGTACTTAAAAAATTAAACACTTGAGAAATAACCTTTTAAGCCAGTGGAAAATGACAAAGTCTAAGACATTTCAATCAAGTTAATTTGGGTATCAGAAGCAATGCATTTTCCCACCAGAAACTATATGAAAAATGAAATTAAGCAAAATGGGTCTCTGAATGCTAGGATAACACCGGGCAGGGGAATGGGCACCATCGCTTGTCAATTAGGTTATTACACACGCACAGTCCTTCATTTTAAATCATGCCAGAGCCGAATGGTGGATGTTATATCAAAGTAAGACAGGACTTGCCATTTACAAAGAGAGATTTTACTCCCTGCCCTCCTAGACAAAGGGTTCTGCTGTGTTTCCAGACTGTGTTGGCTCATTTCCTAGACTCAAATGAGTCTCCTGCCTCAGCCTTCTGCCCAGTAGCTGGGTCTACTGAACAAACTACTGAGCTCAGAAATTCTCGTTCAGAGGGAGCCCTAACCTACAGCAAGTAGTCTGATGAAGCCACATGGGTTCCCATGAGGCCATGCCACGTGAGCCATATCCAGGATGTTCTAGGGTCTTTCCCTAGTTCACCCCGGAACACTCCGCTTCCTAGAACACATGTGAATAGTCTTGGAGGCAGCAGAAGAGGTCAGGAGAACATTTTCAACCGGCTCTGACTCCACCTGGGGGAACCCCAGCATGGACACAGAGCAGCTTCGGGGTCTCCGTAGCTGCACGGCCCACCCACCTGGACGGGAAAGGTGCTCAGGCCCAGACTTCTGGGCACAGTGGCACCTCAGACAGCTTACTTGATCCTCGCCCCTGCTTCCTTTTCTTTCACATGCCAAGGTTTCGCCTTGGACTTGAGCCCCCACCACACATTCCCCAGACCCTAAAGAGCCGCCCACCAACCCACATGACCTTGCAGGAAAGGCAGGCATAGGGTCCTCTTGCTTTTGTTTTCAACCACACCTTGAGACCAGGAAACAGAAGAAGCAACTTTAGGGCTCCCTCAGGAGCTGATGTTTTACAAGCTCAGCACCTCACAGTTGCTAGGTTAAAGCCCTTCATCTGAAACTGCTGAATGCAGGCACACAAGAGCCCTCTGACTTTGGTTTGGGTACATAAAATTTTGTACTAGAGAGAAAAATTGATTGACACCAGATGGTTTGAGGACAACTTTTTAAAAATAAGCAATGTTATATAGATCAATAATATTTGATTAAATACTTCCTAAAATTGCAGTCTGTCATGCTCCCCTGAGAAAGACAAACAGCAAATCAGAAACAACAGCAAATGGGAGGGAGCTCTAACATCCTGCTGCTTCTGTGTATATCCTCTGGCCTGCTCTTCAGGATGGAGTCTCAAAACTCCAGGCTACCCCAAAGTTCTTACATCCAAGTGTTGGAATTTACAAGCATTTGCCACCAAGGCTAACGTAATACCTTTGTCTTCTAAATGCAGACTAGGGGCTGAAGGGCTGGAGGGAGGGCTGTTCTCAAGTCACAGTGAGGCTTGCACAGTGACAGTGGCTGAGGTGAATCTGAAGGCTTATCCCCTCGCTGAGGCCCACCTCACCAAGAAGCTGCTGGACCTTGTTCAACCGTTGAGCAACAACAAGCAGCTTCAGAAAGGAGCAAATTTGACCACCAAACTATTCCACAGAGTTCACGTGATGGCAGTAGACGCTGAGGCCTTGGAGATCATCCTGCCCCTCCCACTGCTGAGTGAAGACAAGAACATCTCCTACATATTTATGCACTCCAAGCATGTTTAGGACGGGCCTGTGGGGTTTCCAGGCCTGTCACTGCCTGTTTGGTTACCATCATAGAAGGTTCTCAGCTTAAGCAGCAGATCCAATCCATCAGGAGTCTACTGAAAGACTCCTGGTTAGGCCAGTAGCCTCTGCCCTTTCCTGTCTACTCTTACCCTATTTGTACAGCATATTGTCTGTTAGCACATAGTGTTTTCCACCAGTTTCTATTGTAAGTACTGTGCTACAAAGTAAAAAGAAGCACTTAAGAGTACTTGTTGCTATTTCAGAGAAGCAGAGTTCAGTTCCCAGCACCCAAACAGCGGCTCACAACTATGGGTAACTCCAGTCCTGGGGATCTGACACCCTCTCTTGGCCTCTTTGGGCACTGCATCCGTATGAGGATGTACACTCACACACTCAGGTATAAAGTAAATTTTCAAAAAAGGTAGAGCTAAATGAAGGATATGAGAATGAAGCAATTTTAACACAAAAATAGGGCAATTCTCTGATTTTTTTCTGTTAATTTTTTAATAATTTCTAGCCATTCTACTTCCAAACGAATTCATTTACTCTTTATTCATTCTGTTTCCAAATTCAGTCATTTACTTAGACTGAATGGGTTTCTTTATTATTTTTCATCTTAACCTATTGAAAACCAATTTCTTTGTCTTTTAGTTAGTACCGTTTAAAAGACTGGCAAAGGAAATCTTGTTAATAATTACATACAATGCAATATTGCCAAAGGAATCATAAGTAGCTTCAACTTCCTTCTATTTGCCTCTATATTTTTCCTACAATAAATGTTAGTTGGGGGAAAATGTAGCCTAATTGTAATTTAATTGCTGTTCCCCCCAACCCCCGGCCTTTTGTCTTATTTTCATCTATCTGCCTGCCTGCCTGCCTGCCTGCCTTAACACACTTCTCTGGGGGAAGCACGGGAAATGTCATCTCCCAGCTCTACACAGCAGAGAGCAGTTACTCCTTTCGCTTTTGAAGTTTCAGGCAGTGGATGAATCCATTCAGGTAAAGTAAAATCCTGAAGGTCATGTCAACGGTGCTTCACTCTAGAGCACTTGCTTTTCCATCTTCAAAAAGAAATGTCTGTTTTATTGTTGTTGCGTGTGCTGGAGTTTTATGTCAATTTGACACTAGCTACAGTGTCAAGCTACTTTACAAGAGAGAACCTCAATTGAGAAAATACCTCTATACAACTGTGCTGCAGGCAGGCAAGTCTGCAGGACGTCTCCTGTATTAGTGATCACTGGGGGAAGGCAGTGGTCGGGGCAGTGGCCTGGGTTCTATAAGAAAGCAGGCTGAGCAAGCCCTGAGCAAGCCCTGAGCAAGCCAGGAAGCAGCACTTCTCCTTGGCCTCTGCATCAGCTCCTCAGCTCCTGCCTCCAGGTTCCTGCTCTCTCTTCCTTAGTAATAGACTACGATGGGAATGTGAGCCCTTTCCTCAAGCTGCTCTTGGTCACAGCAACAGTATCCCTAAGATACTGGATTTTGCTCCTGGTACTGGAAACTGAACCTAGCACCTTACTCATGTTAAGCACACATTGTACCCCTGAGCTACACCCTGAGCCGAGTCTGAATTTTCTTGAGATACAACTGTGTAGAAGTCTATGCAACAAACTGAACTGAAATTAGAATTCAAGACTCTGAATTTGGGTCTGGGCCTCTACTCCCAGAAGATTTTGATGGAAAATAATTTCTTATCTAATATGAAGTTTAGGGAGAATCTGCTACAAATAACTTGGGATAAAAGATGTTAAGATTATAAATTAATTTCTCAGTTAGAATGAAATTGCACCAGATTTGGTAGAACATGCCTTTATTGCTAGCACTTGGGAGTCAGTGGCAAGCAAATGTCTGTGAGACTGAGGCCAGTCTGGTCTACATAGTGAGTTTCCAGCCAAATATGAAAAAACTTTAGACTCGTATGTACCACACACAAAAATCACCTCAAAGTATAAGACTTTACACAGGGCCTGAAAGGCAAAAGTTCTAAAAGAAAATGGGAAGCTGCTGTGGGCACTGACCTTGGCAATGAGGTGCCGGATGTGACTCCAAAAGCATGGGTAACAAAGCAGCAGCAACAACAAAGGGAGTAAAACAGGACCTGAAAGCTTTTGGATTGCAGCTGTTTAAGACATGCTCTTGCTACATTTACAGGCGCTGGGATTATAGGTGTGTGCTACCACATTCCAACTGGTTTGATTCTGTAATTCTACTTCTCTGGAGACTGAAGCAGGAAGATGGTGAGTTCAAGGGCACCCTGGACTTCATAGTGAAGCCCAGTTTCAAAAAGAAAAATGGAGCCATCAGTGGTGGCACATGCCTCTAATCTCAGCACTTGGGAGACAGAAGTAGAGAACGACAGCCAGGGCTACATGGAGAAACCCTGTCTCAAAAAACAAAGAACCCCCCAAACCCAAATAAGGAAAAAAATGGGAACACAGTCCAAGAATGGATTCATGGGAGGGGAACTCTCAGTGCTTATGAGAAAACTCCAAGATAACAAGAGTCTTGTGAGCTCAGTTTCTTCAAGTAACACAATTCCTGCTCCTCCCAGGTGTAGTGAAGAGGAGTTTACTGTGGTTGTTGTTACTTATATCCTGGTGATTGCATACAGTGTGACCTTTTTAACCTTCAGGATACAAATTAACCTGATAATAAATAAATAATAAATTTATTTCTGAATAAAGTTGGCAATTGCATGAAGCTTTTTTTTTTTTTAAGATTTATTTATTATTTATACAACATTCTGCCTGCACACCAGATCTTACTATAGATGAGCCACCATGTGGTTGCTGGGAATTGAACTCAGGACCTTTGGAAGAACAGTGAGTGTTCTTAACCTCTGAGCCATCACTCCAGCCCTGCATGAGGCTTTAGTCTGCTTCATTTTTAGTCCCCTCCTCATCTCCCAGGTTGGTAAGTATGCACAGAAAAGACTCACTGTAGACTGCTAGTGGGGATGTAAACAGATACAGTGTTGAAAACAGCATAGGGGTATCTTACCTTTTTTTTTATAGATTAAAAATCTAGCAGCTACACTTTAGGGTACCCATCAAAAAATAAAAATAAAAATCTGGTTCTTGACGAAAGACCCCTCTTCCTGTCTTTACCTTTGCATTTGTCACAATCATCAGAACACAGAGGCAAAATGGATGTCTATTTATAAACAAATGGATAATGAAAATACAGTATATAAAAAAACATCCATCTCTAAAAAGGAAAGAAATGTTGCTAGTACAAACTTGATGTAAGTTTCACAGAATGAGGTAAGCTAATTACAGATGGGTAACTTCTATCTGGTTCCATTTATCTAATAGAACACTGAATCTAAAATCTACAAACACTTACAGAAAGAAAGGATGGTGATTACTGTGGCCCTAGTAAAGGGAAGGTTAGGAAGCATTAGTCACACCCCTTCCATTATGAAGGATGAGTAAGGGCTGGGGATGTAGCTCAGTGGTAGAACACTTGGCTAGTACACACGCACAGTAATAATGTAACATTGTGTTACATTAACATTTAAATACTTCAAAAGTGTAACATCAATACTTAAAACTCTTGGGACAGAATACTATTATGGCGAATGTTTTCACACACACACACACACACAGTAGAAAGTAACTTATGACAGATTTATGGTATAGAGCTTGCTTCTTGAACTGTGGTTCACAGCCTAGGGATCGTGTAAATGAATATATGGATTGTAAAATATTTGGCAACAGTAAAAGCCTCCTGAATGTGTAAAAACTGAAGTTTAATTCAACATCAGCCATGTAACAAATCTGAAGTGTTTTCTGTCAGCACTCACCTGTGTTACATGGTGAGGTTTCATGTGAATTTGCCTCTGAACAGTGAACATGACACCAAGGAACACTGCCTGGAAACCTCAGCTCAGACTTCAGCCTACCATGTTATGGTATGCATCAATTTTAATGTATATCTGAAGTGTTCTACTCTTGGGGGAACGTAAGTGTTTAACTGCAGAAAACAAAATGTAGTATTTTCCCACTATTATTCTTTCACATACAAGTATGTATTAATCTGTCTTTGGATTGTATTATGTTAGAATGTTTCATTTTAAAATTTAAGTCATTGAACTGAGTTGAATTTTAAAAATTAAAAAATTTTTGTTTTGGGATTAGGAAAGAATTTCTGCTAATCTTTAAAAAACACTCTTGAGGTTCTCTAGAGGAATAGAACTTATAGAATGAATCTCTCCCCCCCATGTGTGTATGTATGTATGTAATATATATCATATATTATATATGATATATATACACACACACACACACACACACACACACACATATATATATATATATATATATATATATATATGTATGGGATTTATGAGAATAGCTTACAGGCTGTGGTCCAGCTAGCCCAGCTATGGCTGTCTTATCAACAGAAGACCCAACAATACAGTATTTGTTCAGGCCACGAGGCTGGGTGTCTCAGCTGGTCCTCATGCTAGTGAAGGAATGGACCTGCTAGCAAGAATGAGAGCATGCAGGTATGGAGAAAGCTGGCTTCCGGCTTCCATGCCCTTCGTATAGGCGGCCGGCAGCAGGTGCGGTCCACAGTAAATGTGTCTTCCTCCTCAAAGATCGCGATTAGAAGTGGGTCTTCCCAATTCTAATATTTAATAAGAAAAAAGATCCCAGGGACTGGAGCTATGGCTCAGCAGTTGAGATCACAGGCAACTGTTCTCAGAAGGCCTGGAATCAATTCCCAGCACCCACATGGCAGCTCTCAACTGTCAATAACGGTTCCAGGGCCTCTGACACCCTCACACAGACATACATGCAGGCAAAACATGAATTACCATAAAATAAAAATAAATTATACATTAAAAAAAATTCCCTCACAGGTGTGGTGTCCAGCCATTTGAACTTTAGTTAATTCCAGATGAAATCTAGTTGACAACGAAGAACAGCCATCACAGGCCCTAAATATAATTCTGCCATTCTGTATGAAATAGCATTCTCAGCGTTGATTATTATAAAGTCAACACATGGATGAACTCTGAAAAATATTGCATTTAGTTGACATCCTTTAGTATCACATCCTCAGCCAAGGTTTAATTATTTTATGAAAATTAAAAAGCACAGCGATCTGATTCATATGGAAATTTGATTTTAAAATATTATAGACAGAGTCTCCTACATTCCAGGCTGGCCTCAAACTATGTAGCCGAAAATGACCTTGAACTTCTGAACCTCCTGTATTCATAAACCCAGACTTACAGGTTTTATGTGGTGCTGCCAACCAAACCCAGGGCTATGCACACAAGGCAAACATTCTACCAACTGGGCTACTCCCCCACCCCAGGCTGCTTTCATCTGTAATAAATTATAAATTCTATGCACACCAAAGAATCACTCGGTGTTCAATTATTGATAAACTCAAAAAATCCCACATATATTAAAATGTACAACTCACCAGGTATGGTGGAGCACGACGTTCCTGTCTAAAAAGAACTGCCCCCACCCCAGCCCTTGAAGGGGGGGGGGAAAGAAAAGAAAAAAGAAACGAAGATAATAATGTCTCAATAAATCAGTGGATTTTAAAAAAATGTTTGGTTTGAAGGTGTATTAGTTACTTTTCTGTTACTGTGATAAAGTTCTATGTCCAAAAGCAGGCTAAGAACTAGAGTTTATTTTGGATAATGGTTCGGGACGAAGGAGCTCATCATGAAGGGGAGGCATGGCAGCAAGGACAGATATGATGGCAGGAGAAGAAAGCTGAGAGATCACAAGCTTAACCACAAGCATGAGGAATACCAAAGGGACAGGGCTTTCAACTCTCAAAGTCCACCCACAATGACACACTTCCTCCAGCTACGCCGCAAATGCCTAGGCAGTGGGAGACATTTTCATTCAAACCACTGGAGGAGAAACCCAGGCTAACTGAAGATAGTGGATGAAGCAAGACTCCCTGCAGGAAAAAAGTGTAAGCACAGATGTTTAAAAAATATTTTATTCATTTATTATTCATACAGTATTCAGCCTGCATGTGTGCCTGCTTGCCAGAAGAGGGCACCAGATCTCATTATAGATGGCTGTGAGCCAACATGTGGTTGCTGGGAACTGAACTCAGAACCTATCCTCTGAGCCACCTCTCCAGCCCAGTAAGCAAAGATCTTAAACTGGTTTTACCTCTAGCTATTATTAGGCTTGTTTGTTTGTCTTTAATTTGTCTATGTAGCCTTGGCTGTCCTGAAAGTCACAGAGGTTCTTCTGCTTCTGTGCTGAGATTAGAGACGTGTGCCACCACTGGCTGGCAAGCGTTATTGACTCTTACATTTCTTCCTTCATTAATACAGTTGGCTGTTATTGATGCTGCAATTTAAATTGTAGCAGGAAACAAGAAGTAGATGGCCACAGAGCCAAAGACAGACAGGGATGCCTAGTGACCACACAGGATCATACACTGGTCCTAACACCTGCTAAGCTATACATAAAAAAAACAAAACTCCTTACTGACTTCTGTAGTCATAGCTAGTCACAGCCAATATTGAGCTCGCCTATTCACTGACTGAGTTGTTGTAACTGAACTGTAATTGCCGGCTACCTTTTTGAAGCAGGCCTGGGGAGTGAGCTGAAGTGGAAGGAGTCGCTATCTCATGGTAATAATCTTTTCATGCCGCAACAATGGAAAATTCCCATTAGGAGCAGCATGCTAATCTAATCAAATGCCTAAACCATTTTTGCCTTTGACTTCATCAAAATCATTTTAACAGAACCAGACCCTGGTACTTTCTAAGAATGCTCCTTTTCTTAGGATGAAGGTTTTGTTAAAAATCTACTTTGGTGTATTTAAAAACCAATTTTAAAGAAACGGGCCCTTTACATAAATGGCTCCATGACAGGTAAATACATTGTAGCAAATAAGATGACACTTTTATTAACTTCTTAGGCTATGTATAATAAGAACCGATAAATCCATCTTTCATACTTTGAGACCAAGGCTGGTCCTAGGCTCCTGACCTCTTGCCTCAACCTCCTAAGTAGCTCAAACTACCCTGTGCACCAAAGTCCAAACACCTTCCTCCTCCTCCTCACTTTTTCTTCCTTCTTATAGGCAGGATGTTCATGAGGCTCAGGCTGGCCTCAAGCTCTGACCCTCCTGCCTTAGGCTGCCGAGTGCTGAGACAACAGCACTGTAAGCTTAAATAAACAGGAGCTCAAGTGTGTTCCTTTCAATGCCTTCTGCAGTGAAAAGCCTGTGGATTCGAATCTCTAGACTCCAGCTTCAAAGTCTGTCCCTACTATGTATCCTCTTATAGCTCAGCCTTATCATCTATGAAACAAAAATATTATTCTACCAAGCAGGATTATTGCAAAAATAAGAAACTACACACAAAAGAAGCCTTGTGTGTGTGTGTGTGTGTGTGTGTGTGTCTGTCAGTCTGTCTGTCTGTCTGTCAGTCTGTATGTCTGTGTTCCCTGCTGTGTACATTGCTTTGTTGGTACGGTCAGAGTTTCCAGACACCCAGAAGGTATTGGTTCCTACCCCAAAATGCCAGGAGAATGTGATCTTCACACTGAGCCCCAAATAAAACATATTTTCCAAACATATTTAAGATGCAACCCGAAATTTAGGGCTGTGAATTTTCAACACAACAGTGATGGTGTCACACACCTGAGTGTTCTCTTAAAGAAACATATTCACATTTAAAAGGTCAAGTTGTAAAGCCATTTGATTAAAATAGTAATAAAAGAGTAAACATTAACCTACAATTTCTCCTTTGGTCTTTACTGTTGCAAGTGTATCACCCCCAGAGTAAGCTGCACCTTAAGACATTTAGGATTATCTTGATTAAAATCTTTGAGTTCTTAATTTTGAGTAGGAAAAAGCTAATCTCTGAAAGCCAAGTTTAATACTTTTGGCATGATTTAGATCTTAACAGTTGCATGTTATCCTCTGCTACTCCTGAGTGATGCTGGAACATGATCACCAGAGGTAATGAAGTCCTGTAGGTTAATCCTGGAGCCGCCGGTAACACAGAGAAGGTAACTTCATGAGGGAAGGTAACTCATCCTCACACTACCGCATTCCATCGGCACTGCAGGACACCAGTGCTGCTCCCTACACTTTTAAAGAGGAGCTTTTCCAAGGGGCTCGGAAGCACTGATTAAAAAGCTTTTCGGACTGAATCCAGCCAAAAACCCAAACTCGGAAATCTGTAGAGCTACAGTCAGCTCAGAGCCAAGCCTTCCTTGGCTTGTCTTTGATGGGCCTGCCATTGAAACTAAGACTTGAGTTCCAAACTCCATGTGCAGGGAGCTGTCCTCTCGGAAAATCAAAGATAGCGGTGTCCGTTAACCACGCCTATCAGTTCTCTGGTGGCTCGCACTATCAACTTTTCCAAACCGAAAACCAGCTTTAAAGAACTGTACCCTACCATGTCTGTTTCGCAGAGGAGAAACTGGCTTGGAGGTATGCTAGATTGCTTTAATTGTGAAAAAAAAAAAAAAAAATCTACCGATAAAAATGTAAAACCTTAGGTTTCCAAGCTTCTGGACATTTTACTTGCTTTTCTGTACCCTGCAATATCCATTTGATTTTTGCTATTTCTATCCCATAAAACCATCACAGGAGGTTGGCCTCAGGGCTCTGAGAGGAAATCTGGCTTCCACCTCTGGGACACACGTTTCAGTGCTTAATTCTCACTGACCCTGCCAATCACCCCTCCCAGAAGCCATAGCCTGGCTTACAATAACAGAGTATATCAAAGAGGACAGGAAAGAAAACAAGACAGTGGCAAGGTCAACAGAGGACAAGAATATGGTGACGGTACTCTATGGAAGAGAGCCATATACTAACGACCTCAGATGTATTTCCCAGAAAAGGCAATGCCATAAAGGCTGATAACCTGCCCAAGTCAGCTCTTACTGCTTTAAAGTCTCTGTGAGAAGTAACGATACAGACTGCCTTCTTGTGAGAGTCAGCCAAGTGGAAGCACTTTCCCCAGAATCTCACTGCAGCCCACACGTCTAACTCAGTGCAGGGTGGCAATCATCACGCCAAGGTCTTCTCCAGCGTGGCAATCATCCACACATGGAAATTCTCTCACACTCACCCTTCTGCGTAGAGGCCTCCGCACGGAAGCACACCTAGTCCACTCTGCACTTTGATCATAAAGTCAGCAGGATTAAAGGGGTAGAGGCTGGTGCTGAAAAGTCAGGATCTGAAGTTAATCTCAGTTTAAAATACCACTCATGCGCTGATGGACTTGGGAAAGCCGCTAAATTTCTTTGAGTCTCTCGGAGAATTATTTTGAGAATTAATGTTCTGGCATAGGGTACGTTTCCAACATATGTTAATTTATGAAAGACAGCAATGTCAAAAAAAGAAAGGTAACTTTCAATGCTCACTTCCTCCTGTACTAAGGGCAGCTCTCTTCTGACACCCTAACCCTGTGCATACTCTCACTGCACTTTTCAGTCTTTTCTCACTACTCACCCTCATCATTGTTTGTATTTCCTGACTCAGTTCCTTTGCTCTCGCTGCATAAAACTCCTCTGGTCCTACCTTTGAAGGCTGGTCTTACCTTCAGTCTACATTGGCTCAAACCCTGCTCCCCAAAATGCTTATCTTCATCACCACATCACTAAGTGACTCTTACTATTTTTTAGACATTTTGTTGTTGTTGTTGAAGAGAAGGTCTCACTATGTCACCCTCACTGGTCTAGAACTTGCTATGTAGACTAGGCTGGCTTTGAACACAGGTATCTGCCTGCCTTTGTCTTTTAAGGGCTAAGATTAAAGATGTGCACCACCACCGCCCAGTTTTTGTAAGCTTTTTTAGTTTTTTTTTTTTTTTTTTTGTCATCTATTGTGACCACTTACATAAAATACAGTAACCAGTGTGGAGCCTTCTCTATGATAGCACTTAATGAGAGCAGTTAATGGACTATTTGAATAACAACTATTCTCCCTCCAAGACAAGATCTAAGAAAAAGAACCACCAGCTCTCGCCCTCCCACCTTCTCACAGAGCAGCAGTAAAAGGCTGCTGGTCACTACCTCAGGCACTGCACGATGCAGGAGTTGCCCGAAGTCCAAACGATGATAGTGGGCACACTGTTCCAAGGAGTTAAACGGAGTCCTGGGGAGATAAAAATCTCTGGTTTTATTGTTCAGTGAGGCCGCATGACACACGAAGATCCAGCTGCAATTGGAACGTTCCAAGCTCACAAGGCGCCAAGTTTTACTAACCATAATTTAACGGGTCGGACTGCTGCAGTCCAAATTCTTGTTTGGATAATCAGCCTTTGTTTGAGTATGCTCACAAACAGCACAGGCTAGCATTAGCCTCTGAGGATTCATGTGAGCTGATTACCCCAGCTCCCAGTAGCAGAGACTCATACACGGAGGAGGATTATTTTCCTGGTATTACTGTTAGCTAACATATAATCAGCACCCACCCCAGTCTGCAGATCTCTTCTACAGGGCTCCCCAAATGACCAATCCCTCCACTTCTCTCTCTCTCTCTCTCTCTCCCTCCCACCCTCCCTCCTTCTATTTTTCTCTCTCTGTCTTCAAAAGTCTTCCAAGTTCAAACAAAGTTGAAGGGTGAAAAGGTCAAGAAAGTTTCGTGGCTGTGGCTGCTTAGAGAGAGGTAGGCTGAGCCAGGGTCTCACACTCCACAGCCACTAAAAGCTCAAGACTCTCATATTTCACTGTAGTCCGCAATGCGCGGGCGCCTTGACACAATCTGTTTGGAATGAAATTAAGCCCTTGTTAATAAATTTTAACATAATAGAATAACTCCACCTGCCAAACCATCACATCCGTGCACGAGCAGCTCAAGTGGCTAACTCATTTGTCAAAAATGCCAAATTCTCAAAATTGTACACTTCAGACAAAAGACACTCACTTGGGATCAGCCAGCCTGCCTGTCTGCAAGCTATTGGCTATAAATACCCGAGAGCGATTGAGGAAACCCTGCACCTTCCTGTCCTCCAGCCTCCACCCGGCCATTCACAAAGCCTGGAAGAGTCAACATGTCGGAAGTGCCCAAGACAGAGTATGGCTGACTTAGAAAACACAGCATGCGATATCACGCTTGTGTGGGGAAGTTTTGAGTCAGATATGAGGTTCTCACAATCAATGCAAAAGCTGTTGGCTGGCCGACAACACAGCTCAGGATGAGCCAGAATCATCAGCCACAGGAACACGGTTGATACAAATGACTCAACCAGGAAACTGTGAGTGAGAGCGCAAGGCTGGTCTGGACATGGAGGTATTGGCCCACTCCCTGCAGCTCCTGCATGGCAGCCATGGGGCTCCCCAGAGGAGGAAAGCCGTTTCCTCCCTAGGAAGGAAAATGCTGGCTGCTGTTTCAGTTGACAACAGAAACAGAGCACGTTGGAAGTCTTCCCTGGAAGACTCAGATTGTAGTATTATATAGCAGTTTATGAGAGTCTGAGAGGTCTTTTCTGAGAGGAATCAGAACACGTCAGCCCTGCTCCCAGTCACAGAGGGAGACACAGGGAACCAGGAAAATTTCTTCTAGGTCCAAATTCCAAAGTGTTCCACACTGCTGTGACTTGAGAGAACAGAGAGAGCTGAGCTGAAAACTAGGACCAAGTTGAGCAAGTTCTGGGGCACACATCTCCTCTTTTATTCATGGAGGAGAGGGTTTCTGCTGCAAAATTCAATGACTTCCACATGCTTAGACCCATGCTAGTCCTTTGATGATTCACAGCTACTACAACCTTAAGTCACAGCACAATTCCAAGACTTTTTCGAAGTCTCCCTGATAGGAGGTAGAGAATAAAAAGTAAAAGTACTAAGCCTCGATGCACAGTAATTGGAATTGTGGAATGCCACCACTGGAAGAAAGCTCTTCTAAACTGGAGCAAGAAAGCACCCAGAGCCAGCAGCAGAGCCAGAAGGGATTCTCCCAGCAGCCGCCATCAACCAAAGCATCCCCTCGTGTCTGTTTTAGATATTGTGGTTCCTGCATACAATTTTATTAGAACATAGCTTCTTCTATTTTATAGAAAAGATGAGGATGCAGGTTTAAAAAAAAAAAACAAAACTGAAAGCACTTTCACGACCATTTCATTCTGTGGCTTGGCCAGAGTCCCTCGGTGAACCGGGAAAGGGTTAAGAAAACCTTCTTCAGTCTGCACTTAGGCTGCAGGTCTGCACCAGGTGGGCTTGCCCCTCACTTTGGGCCTCTCTTTATTCAGTTTGGACAGGGAAGATAAAGTTGACACAGACACACTCTGTAGGGATATTTATCTAGTACATGAGGCCACACTAAAGTCCAGTTTTAGAACTGGATGCTGGCCTAAGAGGAGGTGGGCTGGTAGTGGCCTCAGCTATAAGCTCATTTCTGCAAAAGCCATTAGCCACACAAGGATCTGGGAAACTCAGACTCTACTAGGAAACCTGTGAAAGCCTGGGGTCAGAACTCTCCCCTGGTGCTCAAAGGTGTGAGGCTCCCAAAAAAGAGGCTCAGGCATTCAGAACCCACCCCATCAGCTCCAGTCTTCACTACCCCCATGCACTGGCCCCCAGGAGCGCTGCCAGATAGTATGGATGGGTGGGGAAAACGGTATTTTTAGAGCCTTCTTAAGTAGGGACAAAGTTTATCACACCCTTTACTCAGTTGGTGACCCCTTCAGCCCCAGGGAGGGTTGCTGGGCTGTAGACCACTGCAAAGCAGTGGCTTCTCTAACGCCTGAAACAAGCACAGAGGCACCTGGCTCCATCTGGAAACACAGTCAGACTCAAGCAAATTCCACGAAATTCCCAGTTGAGGCAGGCAAAGTAATTTTCCTGGCTCACGTCTTACAGTAGTGATATGTTAAGCAGATACCTGGTTCTCAAATAACGATAAGGAAGGTACTATAATAATGATAATAGCCATCATTTCTGAAGGAGGGCACCACTGGGGTTCAAAATGTGCATAAAGCAGGAAGGTGAGTACCCAGCCCGACTGGAAGGAACCTCCTGTCATTCTGGTCCCCAGACCCTTTTCTGGGGACAGAGTCTCATGTCACCCAGGTTGGCCTCAAATTTGCTCTACAGTCAAACTGTCCATCTTGCTTCCAAATTCTGAAGTTAGAGGTCTGTGCCATCAGGCCTGGTTTATGTCGTGTCGGGGATGGAACCCCATGCTTCCCATATGCTAGGCACCCTCAGGCCTTTCTCTGCTTAAGAGAACACTGGTCCTGGGGTGTCAGAAGTTAGGAGCCTGTACCAGGGGCTAGGAACAATGTAATATCCAAGGAGTGGCAGAACTAAAAGTAAAATAATCCTCCACTCTGTCAGATAATAATTTTGAGGAAAATTACCCTTTTGTTGAAGTGTGTCTAATTCTAAAATGCTACTTTCAGTCCCTACAGTTACACAGAGCAAAGAGCCTCTAGGCTCTATGGAAACCACAGCATGCTGCACAGACAACCCCCAGCCATCAATGCCTCCTCACCTCTTAAATGCCTAGCATGGTTCTGCATTGCAGATCTGGACCTGAAGGAGGGACCGGGTTAAAAATGGCTTTGCCACCTGTAAGGCATTCAGGCAATTCTTAAGAACTTTATAAACCTGGTTTTGCTCCGTGAAATGGGGCAACAACAACAAAGGCAATAAAAATTTAACCCTATGTGTGTGTATATGTGAAGGTAAGTTAGTATCAACATTAATTTTTAGAACACTGATAGCAGGCTGTGGTTTCAGAGCCAGGGGCTGGCCAAAAGGGGCACAGTAAGGGCCTCCCCACTACTGTTTGAGCTACTTAAATGAAGACTTCAGAAGCGTAAGAAAGTGATCCACTAATCTGGACTGGAGCTGCCTTAAAAACATGATAAATCATGGCTTCCTGGACAGGCAGTGTCTATTTGAGATTTCAGCATGCCCACAGTCTCCATAGCCTTTTCAGTATGGCTGAGCTTAAGAGAATCTCAAAGCAAAACAGTAAAGCATTTCCCTATCACCAAAGCAGTTCAGTTAAAGCAAGGTCCTTCTAATAGGAGTCAAGGTCTGGGGCGAGGGTGGGGAGGAAAGACAGACAGAGACAGATACAGAGAGATACAGACGGGGGTTGGGGGGGAGAAGGAGGGCGGAAAAGGAAGGGGAAAGGAGGGGAGAAGCTAAGCGCGAACTGGAGAGAGATCTCTGCACAAAGGCTTAAAATACACTTTTTAACTTGGGATTTTACCAGCATGCATGTATATGCACCATGAGGATGTCTGATGCCTAGGAGGGGTGAAGGAGTCAGACCCCCTGGAACTGGAGTTACAGATGGTTTTGAACTGTCATTTGGGTGCTGGTAACTAAATCCCAGCCCTCTGCAAGAGCAACAAGTCTTCTTAACTAGTGACCTCTTATTCTAGGTTAAAATATTTTTTTTTTAAATTATGTGAACATTTCTCCTCCAACTAAGAAAATAAAACCCCTAAACTATTGGCATAGTTTAAATTCTTCTAATATTGCTCCTTTTGGTGGTAAAACTGGCTGGATTTACTTGAAAAGCAGGTAACAAAGAACTAGTATTTCCTAAATTCTCTATATTTACCTACAGACACACCTGAGGTAAGCAGTCAAATTAGAGCTGCTCATTACATCTAAACACAGAGGATCAAAGTAGGAGGGGCATGTGATAGAGAAAAAATGAACCTGTTTCCTGTGTCACCTAACACACCTGAAGCTAAGAACAAGATGGGTTGTCATGTGTGTGTGTGTGTGTGTGTGTGTGTGTGTGTGAATAATTCCACATATAAGGAAAATGTTGAGTAGCATGCACCTTTAATCCCAGAGTTGGGGAGGCAGAGCCAGGCAGACCTCTGTGAGTTCAAGGCCAGTTTCCTCTATAAAGCAAATCCCAGGCTAGCAACAGCTATATAGTGAGGTCATCTTAAAAAATAATAAGGGTAATAAATTCTTTGAGCTATTGCTAAAAACTAATTCCTTTCTTCTCAGTCCTGTTTTCCCTCTATTAAAATAAAAATAATTACTCTTTTCAGCACCAAATTTAGGCCAAATTTAGGTCAAAAAGACGCCAAGAGAGAGTAAACTAATGACATGTGCATCAAACACAAGGACCCCTGAGCATTTCTGAATGACACGGCTAGGATGCCCTGAGCTTGCTGCAGCTTCTTGATCCAAAGGGATTTAGGAATCTGTTTTCAATTAGATGCTCTAAGCTGGTAAAATGCTCTAAGCTGGTAAAATGTCATCCATGAAGACACAAGTTACAGAAAGACTTAAAAATAATCAAGACGCCAAAGAAGCTGATGTGGTCTGTTCCTCTCACCTCTCCTTTGTCCCCCTTTGCTGTTATTTTACAAATAAAGGCCCGTTTGATTTTATGAACAGATTAGCGCCCGCAGAATCAAACAAGCAGACACAGAAAGATCGTGGCACCCTGGACACCATACTGAGAATCTCTGTGAGGAAGTGTACCAGTTCATGACCTTTGACACAATAGCCACTGGCTAAAACCAACACAAGTGTAAAAGGTAAACTTTAGAAGTGACTGGAATGAGATCAGTGCTGGCAATTCAGAAGGTCACTTGCTAAATGAAAAGAGGTAACATATTCAGCATGTAATCTGTGTTCTTCCAAGGTCATTAGACAGAAATCCAAAGGCAAGCAGGGCCAGGAAAGGGAGAAAGGAGAGTCTTATTCTCCATGAAAAAGAGAAAAGCTGAGCAAAGCCAGCATATCCTCGAGGAGACACGTGCTAGAAGCACTGGGTTTCTCACTGCAGGACTGCCCACAAATCTCTTGTGAATGACAGCAAACAAATTTTATTTCAGTGAACTTCTTCCACGTCAGAAACATCTATAAATGGTCAATACAGCTACCAGCAAAGCTAGGACTGACTTCAGGTTCAAGCTCTGTGTTTCCCTTTGTGTTCATAAAAGTAAAGGCAGGAGAATAGAACATAGGGTCTATGCTAATCAATTCGGTGGCCACTAAAAACACGTGGCTACTAAGCTTTTGAAACAGGTCTGTCTAAGATCCAGGATGTAAGAACAACACAGAAAGACCCTGCTTCACTCCCAAGCCACCACCCAAAATTCCCCCAATCCAAACCCTAAAAGCCAATTTCACGTTTTAGGTTTATACAGAAGTATAAAGTATAAACTGAAGCACACAGATGACCAGCAACAAGCTCAAGGTCAAAGGAGGGGCAGAAAAGATTAAAATTCTTTAGCCTGGCCAGGTGGCACAGGACTTTAATACCAGCACTCAGGAGGCAGAGGCCAAGCTTTCTGTGAGTTCCAAGCCAGCATGGTCTATACAGTGAGTTTCAGGACAGCCAGAGCTATACAGTGAGACCCTGTCTCATAAACAAACAAACATGACTGATTCCATAGATATATAAAAACAAACACTTCAAAGTCCTCAGAGCTGTATAGTCACTACTCTGACTTTTCATACCTACCTCCGTCTCTGGTCCTTGTCATACCCTGTAGAACAGGCAATGCCAACCTCGAACTTTTCCTTCCTATCTCAGTGTGCCTGTCACCTCCTTCAGAAAGAAGGACTGAACATTCCCACAGCTACTCATAATGACCAGGTGAAAGACATCTTTTACCTGGACACCCGCAAGTGGTGAATAAAATAGGAAAATGCCTGGCATGAGGTGGCAAAGAGCACCCCAGGGAACACTGGAGAGTGACGAGGTTGGACAGTAAACTCTCAGAAATTGATGAAAGATTGCTTCTAACTATGCAAGGTTTAAGTATTTATATTTTTAAAAAGCTCTGCACACTGTCATATATTAAGAAAATTTATTCTTAGCAGGAAATGTGTTCCACAGTTGCCAAATGCAGTTGTAAAAAGAACGGTGGTGGACACTGGCAACGGCTGGGTGGTGGGTTACCACCACTGAGGGAAATCTAGAGAACCATGTGACCAGCAATCTCTCTCCTTCTTGGAAAGGGAACAGAGAGGAAAGTGGTGGAAATCTACTGGGGTGGGGAGTGCCATGACTAAAGTAACCCTTAAAACAAAACCCAACCAGGCACACACCTGTAATCCCAGCAACTGGAAGGTAGAAACAAGAGATCAGTGAAAAATTCAAGGCTGGCACCACGATCAAAACCAAAACAAAGAATGCCAAACAAAACCAAATGTCCATCAGGCAGAGGAACCTGCCTGGAGTCTTGGAGTGCCCAGCTTTCCCCATCCAAGAACACCGGATTATGGGATAAAAATGCAAGATTACCCTTGTTAGTTACATGAGGCAGGAGGCTGAAATTTCAGTTCCTTCCTTCCTTCCTTCCTTCCTTCCTTCCTTCCTTCCTTCCTTCCTTCCCCCCATCTGTCTGTCTTTGTCTTTCTCAAAGGTTC
This sequence comes from Psammomys obesus, assembly GCF_907164565.1. Lineage (NCBI taxonomy): Eukaryota > Metazoa > Chordata > Mammalia > Rodentia > Muridae > Psammomys > Psammomys obesus. Next base: position 10,624,248 of record NW_026595981.1, on the reverse strand, counting down.
ACACCAGGTCCTTAGTTTTCATCATTTCACCCTGGATCCCCACTTTAGGTCTCTTGTCTGCTGTACTGGAGTCAGGGTACCACCAACTTCTTTTTAACTTGATGCATCTGTTACCACTACCCCACTCATTTATTAATTCAACAGTCACCCCATTAGCAACATTACAATGTTTGAACCCCCTGACAAGTACTAGAGAACATTGCCAAAAGGGGACAGAAAGATTGTTAGAGCTGAAGGGGGGAGAGGAGAGCTATGTAGCACTGCCCTTTGAACATGCAAGACCACTGAGGTCACTACGGCACTGCAGCCTTGGCTACCTGATAAGCCCTTTGAGGTTCAGGATGAGCTAGAGGGATGAGCCAGGAGGAAGTCATTTATCCACTTGTAAAGATCTTGTACTTGGGTGGGTAGGTAGGTTTAAAGGTTCATATTTTAATTTTAATAAAGTAGTTCTTGTTCTAACAACTCCCTCCCCCCAGTTTAGTAGGGAAATGCACTGAGATGGAGTTTAGTTCCTTCAGTAATGCTGATCACTCTGGTGGGTAGGCTGGGAAAGGAGAGCCAGAAACAGCCTAACTGCTAGCAATTTCCCTAAAATTCACATTTAATGAATATCAGTTGTATGCACACCGTGGCCTCAGCACCCCAAATTAGGGTCTCCCTATGTAGCCCTGGCTGGCCTAAAACGCACTGAAATTCAAACTAGCCTTGAAGTTAGAGATCTGCCTGCCCCTTACTCCTAACTGCTGAGATTAAAAGTGTGTACCACAAGCTGGGTGTGATGGCACGCGCCTTTAATCCCAGCACTTGGGAGGAAGAGGCAGCTGGATCTCTGAGTTCAATACCAGTCTGTTCTACAAACAGGATAGCCAGTGCTACACAAAGAAGCCCTATCTCAAAAAAAAAAAAAAAAAAAAAAGGAAGGAAGGAAGGAAGGAAGGAAGGAAGGAAGGAAGGAAGGGGAAAAAAGTGTGCGCACCACTGCACCTGGCTTGTTTTCTTTACATAGACCTTGTAAAGGACTGGCACACTTGGGCACATCCCACAGGATTTTTTCCATGATCAAAGCTGAAATAACAGTTAGAGAAGTGCCCAGTACCGGGAGCCACAGGAGGGGCATCTAAGAAAGCGAAGTGCAGACAGGTGCAGGCTTCCCAAGAAGCTGAGAACACATCCCAGAGGAGGATGGCTTCCTTTTCCTTCTAACCTCTACAATCAGATTTATCTCTTAATAGCTAAAGTCGTGCCTCTGCTGGTGACAACAGTTAAGAATCTTAAATCTCTGCAGGGCAACGATAACCCAAGACTATCAGCATGCTTTGGAAAGAGGAGGCTGTGAAATGGCCTAAGTGCCTGATAGGAGACTTTTCTCAGGCGGCTTGCAAAGGCTGCAGAGGGTGATAATGATAAACCAATTCTAAGTAGGCAGAGCTGGAAGTGAAGAGTCTGTTTCTGACCCTAGAAGGGAGTATTCTTAGCTCTCCTTGAAAAACAGCCAGCCTGCCTCTCAGGAGGAGAGCAATGCAGAAAAACAATGCGGTGGTGGCTTAACAGGCACCTCCAGACCCTGGATTCCACAGAGTGCACACACCTCTGAGACAGCACACACTCCTTTTCTTCAGGAGACCCCACCTGATTAGACCAGATATTATTATACCCCTGATTCTGCTGTTCCTACCTCCATTTTCTCCCGTTTTCACCGTGGTTTCATTGTGGCTACTCTGCTGTTCCTGGCGGTAGGTGTGAGAACCGTGGTGCGGCTGGCGGGGAATCAGCCTATGGCCATTCTTCTTTCGCCTCATTTCACTGCATCACTGTCTTAGTAAGGAGGATTCTAGGGACAGAGCCCACCTATCCCTCTTCATCCCATGACCTGATTGCTGGAACTCAGTCACCTGGATAACAGGATCCAAGCAGGTACAGCTGTATGGATTCACTGTGCTTTAACTCTCAGGGTTGTACCTAAGATCAGAGAAATATCCCACAGGCCCATAAAATAAAGTTAAAGAAAAATCTTCAGGTGTGGGAAGGTACTTTCTTTTGTGTGACCCCCAGCCATTAAATAAATGCTGAAACTTGGTAAGCTACAAAATGGGCTTTAAGAGTGATAGTCTATGGGTTCCTGTAAGTCCAACACATACGGAGACTTCAGTTGTGATAACACTAGGATTTTCCTCTGAAGGGTCTGGGAAGGACAGATGTATTTCTAACTAAACCCTCTTTCTTGCCCTAGGTGTACCCCACGTGACCCCTTTTTTCCCTGTCCCCATCAGAATGGGAAGAAATCGTCCTTGGAAGACCTTTTCTTTTTTTATATTACACAATCTCATCTCTGGAATTCAAGCGCTAGCCCTCCACAGCCCAAATAAGAAGTGCTTGTCACCAGGAAGGCGACCATCTAAATAAGCCACAGCTGGACGGATGAGAAAAGAGGGCACGTCAGCCCAGAGCAGCAGAGAGGGTTTCTCACGGCAGCTATCTGCAACCCTCCAAGGATCTACAGGGGCTGCCCATTAAAACCCTGTTAAAACACTTCTGATGTTGTCAGCGGCAGAAAGCTGAAATAGCCCAGCCATCGCTGAGATGCTATCTGCCTCCAGCAATTCAGTGGTACTGTCAATACTATGAGCAGGAAGGTACAAGATAAGCAACAACCTAATTTCTACATCAAAATTTCATAGACTCCCCGAGCTGGCAGCACTGCTGATGTGGGTATACAGAGACCAAGGCAGGGGGCCCCTTAGGGAGAGAAAGATCTGGGTCAAGAGCTGCCTCTCAAGTCTTCAACCTACACCCTGGGTGACTCCCAAAAACTCCTGGTGAAATACACCTGGTGAAGAATTACAGGAATGTTCCTATTCAGGACACTGTCGGGCACCACTTGAAGCATGGCATTTCAGAATAGAGTTTTTACCAGAAATAATGTATCTAAAAGACAAGCTGTGTGAATATCACCTATCCACTGTTTACTACCTATGAGGAAAGTTCAATATCATTGAAAGACGTTGCTACTTTAAATGTTTCGTATTACCTGTCAAAATTTCAGTTACAGAGCTCAGCAGTGTAATTTTGGAGAATGAGGAAGATGCCCTGTACTGTATTCAGGTGACACTGAACAACAGGAGGACTATGATAGAAGCAAGGAGCCTGGCATCATTTGCAATGACCCCCACAGCCTATGTATTTGAACTCCTGCTCCCCAGTTGGTAGACTCTTTGGGGAAAGGTACGGGGTGTTTGGGAGGTAGAGGCTGGAGGAAGTACGTCGCTGAGGGCAGGCTTTGATGTTTTAGAGCCTTGCCCCACTACCTGTTCTCTGCATCCTGTGGCCAGTCATTTCCTGCTCCTACTTCTGTGCCTTCCTTGCCCTTGTGTACATTAACCCTCTGGAATGGTGAGGCAAAATAAACCCTCTTCCCCAAGTTTGTTTGTGCAGAGTATTTAATCACAGCTAACACACAGTAGTAACTCTTTTTTAAGTCCCCTGTGCCTAACATCGGATGGGAAGTAGCAGGATGGACATGTCCACCTTGGCACAAATGAAACTGGGGCACAGGTACACTGGAGCCTATGGCAGTCCTAGCTGAGCATCTGTCCTTACAGAACACAGAGACCTGACATATTATCAGACGACCTAAGCGCTGAATTTTAAAGAAGGATCTTAAAAAATTATGTGTACTTCTGCATCTTCGGGAGTGGGAGTTGTGCAGACAGTTGTGAACCACCTGATATGGGAACAAGAAACCAAACTTGGGGACTCTGTAAGAATCATGCGTGCTCTTCATTGTGAAGCCACTGCTCCAAAACCCAACAAGTAGCCACTTTATTAGAAATGAATTAGGAGAGCTGAGTGAAAGCTTACCAGCTGGACATCTTTCTTGCCTAGCAAAATAATAATAGTAATAATAATAATAATATACCAGGCTACCTGAACACCATGAAGATCCAATGCTGACCCTCTTTAGTGAGAAGTGACCCAGCAGCAAAATAATAAAAATGCAATGCGAGTTCTCATTGCAGTCTATGTACATCTCATATTTCTATAAACTATATCAGACATCAAGCATATGAAGGTCTGAGTCTTTTCCTCTTGGGCTGGGGGAGCAGCTCATCCATAGAACACTCAAACAGCATGTGAGGGACTCTGAGTTTGACACCCAGCGTTGCAAAAGGCCCTTTTCTCTGGCTCTAAGAACAGAGAGATAGGGGCGGGAGTATTTTTCGCTTTGTTACAAGCAGAACTAAATCCCAACAATCTGAGGAGAATTTTGTCTCAGGTCTCTGCCAGCACACTGCCTGATTTTCTGAACGTTGCTAATCGAAGCCACTGTAGTAATGGACTCACCATGGCCCGCCAGAGGGAAACAGGAGGGAACTGAAACTGAGGAAGCTTGATGAATCAGTGAGGGATCCACACTGGACCCTTTCATTGCCCGGGGTCTCCTTGTCCTGGGTGGGTAACACAGTGATGCCGTAAATGGACTAAAACCACAACATTGACGGGGGAGCTACTTGGACAAGGCAGATATTCTGCAAATTCTATCTAAATTATCAGGGACTTCTGATGGTACTACTCACTCAAAACCTGAAACTCTAACATTTGGGACTTATAGCTGGGATTTTTTTTTTTTTTTATAACCACATTGAGGGAAGGAAGGCTTAGGTGAGCACAGGCAAAACAGCCCGGAATGGTACAGAGTAAAGGAAAACCTTTCTCAAGCAAGTCGCCAAGTCTGAGGAATGTGGCTAATGACACCATGTCTGAAACAAAACTAAACAAGCTAATGGAATAAAAATCTGGAATTCTGGACTGTGTCCAGGTCCTGGGAATATGCATTTACTTGCCCATTCTTTTAGTGAGTCAAATAACCATGATGGGGTGAAGAGTATTTCTGCTCTTACTTCCTGTTTATATTTTTCAAGAAAGGTTTCCTATAACTTACATTATGGGGGCAAGCCAAACTGACTACACCACAGTGACTTCTGGGCCACAATATTCCTACCAAATGCTTCCAAACCATTATAGAGGCTGGACGCTGTCCAGGTGGAAAAACAATCTCTTCTTTTTAGGAATCCAGAAGTTTCCCTATCATCAAAGCGGAGGACATTGTTAAAAGCTAACGGTAACTTTCCACTCTACACACACATGGTGCACATCCACACTCTCAGGCAAAACACTAAACACTAAATAAACAGATCGTCCTGGGCCTAGACTAGGAATGGGGGCTTCTTAGGGTCTTTCAGGAATTTCTGTGTGGCGTCCAGGTTGAAAATTACTGTTTTTAGAGATGGCATTTGTAATGAATGAAGCCTGAGTATAAAAAAACTGAGGGGTTAGGAAAATAAAAAAGCATCAATAAGAAGAAATGAGAGCAGAAGTTAAACTTCTGTGTTTACATTAAATCTAGCAATTTTAGTTTGCACTCAAGTACCCTAAACCCACACAAGGAGATGCCCCTCTGCATCTCAGCCTCACCAGCACAATGGATGCTGGTTCCCACTCAGTGCAGGTGTCTGATACTGCTTACATGTCCCAAGCGAAGCATCAATAACAATGCTACAGACCTGGAAGGGGAATAGGTGTCTAGTTTAGATGTTTCACAAAACATGAGACTAGGGAAAGCTAGTCTCAATGCAGTCTTGTGTGCTGCAGAGGCGGAGGTGGGAGGATCACCTGAGCCAGGGAGTTCAAGGCCAACTTGGGCAACATGGCAAGACCGTACCTCAAAAATAAAATAAGCGGAAAAGCAAATAAAATAGAAAACCAGGAGAACAGAGACGTGCAGTCTCAAATGGACAGAGGTAGTGGGTGGCAGACAGGAAAGCCAGATATCTGGGCTCCCCATTCAGAGCTGGAGCCAACAAGCTAGTTATTGTACTGGGCCCCGTGGTGCTGGGGACTCCTGACAGCCACTCCCATCAATGGGCTCCAAAAGAGGCCAGCTTTTCTCACAGGAGTTAAGGCACGGGGTGTGGGTGAAATGGATCCCTGTCCCTGATTCTCAGGGAGCTCAGCCAACTCCCTAATCTGAAAAGAATGAGATCAACTCGAGGACTGATTAAGGGGACAAGAATAATATATAATATGTGAAATTAATCCTGGTTACTTATATTTTCTGCTTATCTGCTCCAGTTCCCCAGAGAGCCCGATTAGTCCGTTAATTTCCATCTGTTACTGGTGAAGGTGCTTCCTGTGGTGCAGGCTGCGTTTCTTGAGGGTAGTCTGTGCAATTGGAAAGCGTGAGATGACGCCAACAAGTAGGGCTACTGCTAGATGCTCCTTACACTCAAGAGTGCAGTTAGCGGGGCACATTCTTCTTAGTTACCTTGCAGAAGAGTCACTAATTTAAGATCTGTTAGGTTTTTTTTTTTTTTTTTGGTTGGTGGTTGGTTGGTTGGTTGGTTTTTGAGACAGGGTTTCTTTGTGTAGCCCTGGCTGTTGTGGTCTCACTTTGTAGACCAGGCTGGCCCACAGAGACCCACCTGCCTCTGCCTTCCTGAGGGCTGGGATTACAGGCGTGTGCCATTGCACCCGGCTCAGTTGTGTTAATTCTAAGGACAGACGCTATTAAAATGTTCCTATAGTTGGAATGAGCTTTGGAACCAGCCTTAAAAGAAGCCAGGAGAGTTTCTCCAAGCCCCACGTGAATTCAGATAAGCACTGGCAGCCCTTCCTGATCCTTGCTTTGTACCTCATTGTTCTAGGCTTTGACAAACTTACAACAGACCTTCCTCTGGAACCCTGGGGCAGTTACACAATGGCAGAGGCAGACTTGAGTATCTCATTCAATTCTTTCCTGGCTGTGTCCTGCCTGCCTACTGGGAGTCAAAACTTGACTCCTGACACCTGTAAACGTGTGAATTTTAATATCACAAACACCTGTCTGTCTCTCTGGGTACACTGATGATTTTCCAACGTTCATTACTTCAAACAAACAAACAAACAATCAAACAGCATGCCTGTAATCCCAGCACTAAGGTAGTCAGAGGCCTGTGGATCTCTTTGAGTTCTAGGCCAGCCTGGCCTACAAAGCGAGTCCAGGACAGCCAAGGCTACACAGAGAAACTTTTGTCTCAAAAAACAAAAAAACAAACAAACAAATAAACAAGAAAACAATAAACAACTGTGAAATATTAGAGAGGCTGGGCCATGAGTTTCAGAGCACCTTGGGCCACATAATGAGTTAGAGGCCAGTCTGGGGCTAATAAAGTGAAAGCTATTTCAAATAAAGAAAAACAACAGCAACAACACCAAAAACAGCCCCTTCAGAGACATGAGGTAGAATGGTTGTGGTATAGTCTGCTTTAAAGTTCCTGTGAGTTAGACAAATGATAAACTTCTCTTCATGCCTCACTTTACTACCTCACTTACTACAGTCTACTAAGGAATTGAAATTAACGCTTATGTGCTAGACAGTGAGCTAGTTTCTGTGTCATAGTTTCTATGGCCTGGGGCCTACCTCAAAGAAATGTCTTTCGCGCTGCGATTCAGTTCTGAAATGCAAGGACACTTACATGCATACTGTAAAGCAGGCATTACCCATCGGGAAAGGACGGTGAAAAGAAGGGTGTGGAGAACAAACTTCGTGGAGGCTGCCCACAGGGACAAAGCTAGCCAAAATGCTACTGGCTAGGAAGGGAGCGTCCACAAAGCCCATGCATTTCCCACTGTGGCTTACAAGAAGCGCTGAGACGGAACGTACTAAGAACTGCAGTCAAGGCTGGCGAGGTCTCACTTCTTCACTGTAGGAAAGTGTAAGTCCCAGCTGCCTCAAAGGGTGCCCATCCTCCTGCTCCACAGCCTTGCTCTTGCTAATGTAGCCAACTCCAGGTAGCTCTTTCAAGACAAAGAGCTTTCTTTTCTGTAGATAGTGTTGGTTTCATTAACACACTGCCTTATTTGAGAACTACTTGTGTCAACAGAGACTGCATTTGTAACAGAGCAGATCTCTGCATAGGTTACCATGTATGGCTATCACTACGGAGCAAGCTGAGGATATGGATGCCAAGGCTAGAATATTCCTATTGAGTTCTACAATGGTGGAAAACAACAGCATTTCAGTTTTCTAACATTAGTTGCTTTGTTCCTCCTCATAACCTCAGAGAGTATTCACATCCTTACAAAATATTCCGACTCTTCAATGAAGCCAGTTTCCCACATTGTGGAAACACCCACACAGCAAACTGCAACAGTGAATGAAATGGATTATAGTCAAGTCTTTGGCAACACTCTTTCTGCTAAGGCCCTGCTCTGGTGGGCAGCTTTCTCTTTAAACCTAGGCCCGAACATTTAACCCAGTAAACATACTCTGAACCATAAAGGAACTGCTGAGTAGTTGTGCCACAGTGTTCTTTCTCTTTGGAGGAGCAGCCTGACGTGAGTACAATGACAGTTCCTTGGCTCAAATGTCAGGGGCAGTTTTGGGGGAGAAATAGCCCACACTGAGAGAGGAAATCCTTAGTCTAACACTGCAGACTCCTACTAGACCAAGGCACTTATGCAGAACCAACCTCAGGAGAGCCTGCATGCCCCCCC
>NW_026595981.1:10576245-10615703 GCF_907164565.1 Psammomys obesus | reverse complement strand
AAAAAAAAAAAAGACAAATCCAAACATGGAATATTATTTTTGAAAAATACTGCACTAAATGTAAAGGTCCCGTAAGCTGGGATAGCTAGAGTCTTCTGAACTGTTCACATGACCTTCCTTCTATTTATAGGGCGGCAGCAATTCCCATTTGAATATGGAGGGATACCTTGTAGGAGAACTTGGTTTAGTGCAAATAAACGAGGCAAGTGTTGACTTAAAAATAAAACTCTGGGAGAGCAGGGCAGGCTTCTTCCCCCTCTGTGAAAATTTCCGTTACAGTTGTAAACAAAGGCAGGTTTGGCTCTGTGGCTCGGCTGAGCTGAGGAGGGCTAGGAGCACATCAAACCTCCCAGGGTGAGGAAATGTTTGTAAAACAGTTAGTAAATCACAGGCTGCTTGGGTCACCATGCTGAACAGCTGGGGACAGACTGCCAAAGCCCAGCAGTGAAGGAAGGGGGCCAGGCATGGCTACACAGCCTGAACCTCCCCTCCAAACGGTCTACCGGTTCTATTCCCTGCCCTTTCCCCTCTGCCTCGTGAGAGCCCTCAGGCCAGGGCTCATCACTGCTATCCCCTGTGGAAAGCTAAGCTGGGACATCTCCACAGGGACATTGACTGAGCCCTTGGTGCTGGGGACAGGGTTGTGGGTTCCAGCTGGGGAGTGCGGCTCACTCCGGAGAAGATGCGCAGCAGGCAGAGCTGGAGCTGGAGTCCCTGTGAACTGCAAACTACCTTCACACTACTTCCCCCACAGAGCCCATGAAGCTCCCCTTGGGTCTTTTCCAGATTTTCTAGGAATGTGGAACCGTAAGTTTTCGTCCCCCATGAAGAACTGCTGAGGGAATGCACTTTGAAGTCTTGCTGCAGAATGTTCTCATGGGTCCGACAGGCAGTTCTCTTCCTTAATCTTTACACTCCAGAATACCTTCTTAAAACTGCATAGTTGCTCTTTCAGGAAAAGCAGTCTGCCCATGTACTGGCTGCCACCGTGTACAAAAGCTAGACTATGAATGCAGTACAATAAGCAGTCTTCAAAGGAGAAGGATCACATAGATCAGATGCGGATTTAAAATTTAAGATGGAAGGAATGTGGGACAGAGATAAGTCCCTTACAAAAAATAAAGAAGGGAGGGAAGGGCACAGAGGGTAGGCAGGAAAAGAAGAGAGGGGTAAAAGGAAGGAAGAGACAGAAGAAAGGAGGGAGTCATCTTGCAATTGTGAAGAAAAGCATTTTTTTCTTGGGGCTGCCCAGAAGTGAGCTTTGTTTCTGGAGAGTGTTGCTGACAGCACAGGCATTGCTAACTCTCCATAATCACCTAATTTACTACCAGGATCACACCACCAGTCCAGCCATGCTGATCCCAAGCTTCGAGATGACAGACAGAAGCCATTCTTCCACTGAAAAGCCACTGGTCACTGCTAGTCCTGATGGAGGGTTCTATTGCTCCCAAAGGTTGCAGACAACCAGGGCGATAAGGGATGTTGCCTTGGGGTCTCCTTAGCCCAGGGCTGGCCCCATTGCAGCTTCTCTTTTTTAACAGCAGCATTCTAGGCCAGCTTCTCCAAGTTAACCTACTCTATCCATAGAGCAAATAAGAATTTTGAGCCAATTGAATCAAATCCTAATCCAGGCAGATTCAGTCAGAGAAAAACAAGGAAATTCAGAAGTAAAGCCAACTTTTTAACTAGGAAGAAAAAAAATGAGGGAAGAAAAATATTTTTGAGATTTAATAAATGCTTCAGGGGAGGCAAGAAAGGGTTTGGGGTACGGTGACAGATCTGGGATTAAATCTTGACCCAACCTTATTGTTTGCATTAGGACAGGCTAGTCATTTCAGATATTATATGCTCTTGAAAACGGGGTAAAACAAGCAGCTTAGGAACTGCTGGGAGCTCTAATGTGAGAATCCTTGCACATGAAGCACCTTATTTCGAATTGCCCTAGCCCTTTCCCTCACTGAGGAGCACGGAAAGGCTCTTTTCCATGGATTTCAGTAAAACAGAGGAAGTACTTTGACTGCCCTGCACTATGAACTGCATCCAAGCAGGAGGAGAGAATAGACACAATTCAAAGTTTGGCTGTTTAGCAATATAAAAACGCTGCTCACCACTAATGTTCCCAGCTTCAGGAATCCCTCTTGGACCCTCCCTGCAGGAGCAAATGATGGTTTTCACATTATACTGATCAACCCCTTGTTCAGCTGGCAGCCAAAACAAGTTCAGAACACACACACACACACACACACACACACACACACACACACACACACACAGACTTCAGTGGGCTTGGAAGTCAGAAAGCGGGTGATTAATACTGGGTGGACAATGACTTTCCCTAGTCCAACTTTGTCACTGGTAGGCAATTGAAATGAAGAGGAAACATTGCTGCCATTGATTTCTGACACACGTTTAAATGTATTTAATTTATTTTAAAAAAGAGCCTATAATTTTACTGGAACTAAATGACAACTGAATAATGAGCTATTATTTAACAAGGTAGTTGTCCTCTTTTGTTCAGCCTGCTAGATGGGTAAAGAGTTCTAACTAAGAATTCTAAGTATCTGTTCAGAGTTCATGATATAATCTCCATAATCCAATATGAGGGTTCTATGTTTTTGAAATAGGGCCCCATGTCACCCAGGTTGGTATCAAATTTGCTGTGTTGTGAAGGATGACCTAGAATGCACAATCATCTGGTCTCTACTTCCTTATTGGTGGGATTACAATGAGTCAACCACATCTAGATTTTTTGTTTGTTTTTCTTTCTTCTCTTTTTCTTTTCTTTATTTTTTAAGACAAGGTCTCTCTATGTAGCCCTGGCTGCCCTTGAACTAACAGAGATCTGAGTGCCTGCCTCTGCCTTCCTAGTGCTGGGAATAAAGGCCCAGGTCCCACCCTGCCTGGCTCACCCCTAGTTTTATATGGTTCTGGAGATTAAATCCAAGGCCTTACACATGTAGAAAAGCACAAAATAACTAACCTACCCCCCCTACCCCCCAGCACTGTGGGTTTTCTTTTTTTTTTCCTTTTCTTCCTAGAGAGTTTCTTCCTAGCCCATACTAGCATTGGGCTCAAAAGTATTTTACTTGTTCCTTTGAAGAAAGTGCTGTGGTTGCAGGTATGTACCGCTAGGCCTGCCTGCAGTTTCCACTTCTATTTGAAATATCTATACTTCATTATTAAGCTAGAGTGATGCGCTATATGTACAAGCAAGGGGGAGTGGTGTAGCTCAGGGCACTTGTCTACAGGCCTGAGGTGCTGGATGTGGTCTCTATCAGGAGATGGCAGAAATGCAACAAAGTTCAGCCAGCTAAATGGAAGATAAAACCACAATGATTATGAATCAGAGGAAAATGAGGGAATAGATCATTTGGTAAAGTGCCTGCATGGCAAGCATGAAGACCTGAGTTCTATCCTGAGAATCCTTGTAAAAAAAAAGAGAGGCACAGAGATATACGTTCGTAATCCCAGCACTGAGGAGACAGAGTCTCATCGCTGGGTCAGTCTAGCTGGCCAGTTGTAGGCCAATCAGAGACTCTATCTCAAAATACAGAGTGGACAGCTGCTGAAGAACGACATCTGAGGTTGTCCTCTAACCTTGACACACACAGACACACACGTGTGCACATATATGTGAGTGCACATATACATACATACATACATGAATCAAAAGAAATCTGCTCTAGTCTAAGCCTCTCCAACAAGGATTGGGATCCAGGAGGCCAGTGTTCTGCACTAGCTCTGCTACTGACTGCATGGTTTTTGTCCAGAGTGTGAAACTCAGTTCCAGGGTTATGAATGAAGACAACAATCTCTTACTGCATTACTGTGTCTACAAGATCATGAATTTGAAGACATTTTACCTACAGTGAGCATCACAAGACCTTAGTCATTACTATCATGAACAGAATATTATTTTGGCTGCTAAGGACACAGACTAAGCTGTTCAGTTTCTGAGTCTACCTCTCATTTTCTTGGGCTCTGACTTCCTCCAATGTCCTGAGTAGGTCGCACTGAAACCTATAAAAGCTGTTATCACTAAAGTCAACAGCTCGAGCTCAGGTTTTCTGTGTATTTGCTTGCTCGCTTCTTTTTAAAAGAGAAGATAAGACATGAAGAGCTCACATTCAAACTGGCTCACACAGGAAGTCAAAGTTAGTTTTGTTCAGTTTTTTACCAAGTGTGTTTCCATTTAAGTCATCTTTTTGCATTATTCAGGGAGGAAAGTCAACTTATCTCATCCAAAATGGTGTTTCCAATTTCCTTATATAACAAGGCTTGAATGTTGAGGAGGAAGTAGGTAAGAACTAAGGAACCAAGAAAGATCAAAAGGCAAGAGACCTCTAACCTGTAAGGTTAGGAGGTCATGGCCCCCGTGCCCTGCAGTACAGTGGATGTCTGAGAAGACATTCTCAGGTAGTTTTTAGCAAACCAGCTTTCCAGGGCTTTTGAAAGGAGATGGAGATAGGATCTAATGCTGAGGACATGAATGGCATGAACACACTTACAGAGATCACAGGGTCCTGGGGAAACTGAGCTGCGACTGCTGCTGGAGAGAGATGATCATCTGAGGAAACCATTGCCCCCAGAGTTCACTGTGAATATTCACATCTGTCCACACCAAAAGAATTCCCTTTGACTTGTGCATTGTAGTTATTTCCCAGACCTAACCCTTTCACAAGGTGCAGTCAAGCCATAAATTATAAGGTTAAAACATGTGAGTAGATAACTGCGATGAATCTGCACACTTAAGTGTACGGTGTCAATGGTGTCAACCACAGCTTTGTTTTGGCTGAGACAGCTCAGTGTGACCATGGATCTAAAGGAGGGAAGCTACAGTTAGAATGAGGTTGTACCACATGCTAGGGGCTTTGCTATGTCTACCAGGGATGTAGCTCGAGCTGGGGCAGTGTGGGGAGGAAAGCCCATGGGAAGTGGGCTGCATGTTCAGCACATACAACAGAACAGACCCTAATGTCTGTGTTTTGTGTCTGTATATGGTACATGGGAATCTACGAGAAGGAGGAGGAAAGGGAGTATGTTCTCGGACTATCCCCCACACTCACATATCTCAGGAAGGGAGAGGTTAGGAAAGTAAATAAGGTAAGTCCTACTTTAAGTTGAGGAAGGAAAGGCTGGTTTGAAGATTTTGTTCTTCATGGAATCCAGAACAGTGAACATGCTTGCCTCAGTTGTGCTATTTCTGGTAATCAGGGTGAGATACGCTGAAGGTTGCTTAGTGTATAGGTATGGATGAGAGGCACCAGTCAAAGGAGAACATCAGTAAGCTTTAAGCTTCACCAACTAAAAAGCTTCAGAAGCACATGCCTATCAAATGCCTCATGATGGTAAACTAGACAGCAGCACTCTGACCAGAAACGTGTGGGCGCAGTGAGTGTATGTGGGGTCACGTGTGTGGGCACGGGGCCAGCGAATTAAACAGTTCTCAAGTTCTGAGCACGTTCCTGAACCTGTCTTATTTTCACACTCAAAGTACGTAGATACATGTCAAAGTGCTTGAGGCCAACTGAACAATGTTTTAAAGCCAAATAGGTGACAGAAGTAAAGTCCTAGGATCTCAAAGAAATGGCCAACTGACAGGAGAAGGCAGAAAGAATGCTATCCACGTTCATTCTCACACTCCTGCAAAATAACAGACCCACCACGTGACCTGAGGTAAAAGGTGTCTGTGGGGAGAGGGGCTATCTGGTATTAGTATACAATGACATAGCAATACAAGACTTTATGTAGATGAGCAAATGATTAAAAGCCCTGTGCTTGAATCACACCAAGGATTCCTGAGCACTCTCACTTGCCCCAGCTAGCAGCTACAAATATCAGTAATCCATATCTATGTTGTTTTACAGAAGGTTACAATCTAGGACCAGACCAATCATAAGAACTCTCTGACCAACATCTAATATACTAATCTGGAACTTACAGGATGAAACCATTATCTAGAAGCCATCAGACCTCCTACTAAAACACTGGTGCTTAAGCAATGATAGCTTTGATACTAAAGGGACACAGAACAACGTGACATGACAAACGTGCAGTAACCCTGAGTCAGCCAGGAAGCAGGCTTTGGATGATTGGCTCTGTACATTCTCTCTCAGCATCACAGTGGGCAGAGGCACACCTGATTTAAGAGTCCATTCCTCCTCCAGTCATATCTCTCCTGATGTCCACTACTCTGACTGTAGGCATGCATGTTGCGGGCTCTCTGACAGAGTCATCATAGCTCCTCAGGTCTTGACAGTCTGTGAGTAAAGCTGCAATGATTGTTTATGGAGAAGGAAAATGCAATATTTGACTCCTGTATCAGACTAGCAGTCTCTAAGACCGGGCCCCGTTTAATATCTCTGTAAGGATTGTGACATGGTGAGCTCATCCCACACCTACAAATGCTATCATTATGTCATCTTTCCCTCAAGCAAATATAAGGCCGAGGAGGAAGAAAGTGTTCCTTGCTGCTCCATCTGGCTTCCTTGGAGCTCTCCACCATAAGGAGAGACTGTCTGTTTTTCAACTATGACAACAATTTGTCAGCATCACGGTGCTGCTTTTTATTTCACTGTGTCACTCCGGAAGCGCCAGAGAGCCCGAGGCTTCCCACCTTTGCCTTTCGGAGCATCCACAGGTTACAAAGAAAATACTTCGCCTCATGTTGTACAACCTTAAGGTGAACCCAGGAAAGTGGCCCTCGTTATTTTGCTGGATATATTAGATGGAATATAACGATGCATTATAAAGCAAATCAAATTACAAAAACAAACCCTATCCCTTGGATAAAATTCTGGGAGTGAGCCAGCACCGCAATTATTATCTTCTCTAGCATTGAATGTTCTACATAAGTGTTTGGAAGATGTAAACAGGACATAAATCTGAGATTGGTTCTTCAATCTGTCTACAAATAACCATGACATTATATATAAACTATACTTTACAGCATATATGCTTTCTGTTTAAGCAGTTAAGGAGTGTATCAGACGCTATGATAAACAGAAAAAACAGAGCGTGAATACCGATAAATGCAAGCCTTCCGTCTCGGAAAGTCTCCGCTTATTTGATTAAGTTAGGTGAAAAACAGAGCAGTCATGCTTGTAGCCTTTCTTCCTTTTCCCTTTCCTCTCCTCTTTTCATTTCTAATGCGAATCGGAAGTCTATGTGGAGCAGCCTGGCTAGCCCCAGTCTAACCTCCCCATCTGGAAGGGGACTAACCAGCCTCGGGGCTACTTCCAACCCTTCCCAGCTGTTGGGTTGGGGTTTTTTGTTTTTGTGGGCTTGAGAAAGCATATTTATATAAATGATTGCCATATCCTTTGCCAGCTGTTGACCCTGCTCTTGTCCCGGTTGGGGCATGGTTTTCATTTTTAGCGGCCACAGACTGGAACTGACCCTGATAGAGTTAGCACGCTATGCAAACAGCTTTACGCGCTATTCCTGTGACAGTTCAGACAATGGCTGCACAGTGCAATCCGTGGGACCGGTGTTTCCCTTTGGGCAAATGTCACTGAATCCAGAACTGGAAGTATCAGTTGAAAAAATAAATTCTGAGATTCACTCTGCAATGGAATAGCTTCTCTTCAGACTCCACTGATTTCAGGGAGGATCACAGGAAGGGCTCTGGATCAGCAGCATCAAATGATACTTGTCCATGTATGAAGCTGAGATGTTCTTTAAGATAGACTTGCAGTTTGCAACGTTTTTCTAGGCTCTGGAGAAGGAGAAAGGAGTTGAAACCATGCTTCTGGTATCACTGTCCAGCAAGAAAATAGTTAGATACTCATTCCTTAGCAGGACACAAAGATAAAAATCAGTCTAGGCTTTTGATCATTACTGCAGACTGTAAACATTCCTTGCTGCGGAGAGGCAGTCAGATCATTCCTTCTCAGAGCAGTGAGGGCAGTCTCCGTTCAAGCTGCTGAGAGCTGTAGTCACTGTGAATCAGAATCCTGTGCAACAGCTTTAGAGAGAGTATAGCTGGGGGAAACAGCGCCCCAGGGATGGGAAGAAAGGGTATAATAAATATTCCATTAGGGATGAATTATCCTGGATGGCTTATGTTTTATCTGTGTTAAATGGGAATGAGAGAATAAACAGCAAACTGTCACAACTTTCATATATTGTCCGTTTGGCCCAAAGTGCAAATAGTATTCATGAAGAAGAAAGAAATGTAATTAAAATTTGTTAGTGCTTACAGTGAGATCTACTGACATCAAAGGCTTATGGTATTTGATCATTCTCAGGACCATTCAGTCACTGGCACCTACTCTGAGAGTCTAACTGAACAGAGAAAGCAGTAAGCTAGCCTGGTGACAGAAGGCTGGGAAATGAGGAGGAAAGAGTTGAAGGTTGGCTGACTGGTCATGGCTACAGGAGACTATCATCCCCAACTGTACTTAAAATGTGAACCCATCTTGGAGGGGAGAACAGCTGAGAAACAGGGCAGGGTGGGGGCTGCTGGATGGAAAGTGAAGGTATTTCCTGACACAGGCATTTTCAGTCTTTGAAAGCAATCCAAAAGGAAATTTAGCTATGAGTTAAGAGGCACACACTCGGTATAGCGTTAAACCCTCGGAAGTTTGAGGTCTGGAAGTGCTTGAAAGGCAGCTCGGAAGTCTAGGCTGTTCTCACACAAGATGGGAATTTCATCTGCAGAAGGAGTTCGCTGATGGGATCTTTGAAGCCTCTATGAACTTTGATTAGCTAATGATGAAGCTGGTGAAACTCCAAGACCGTGTTTTCTTAATCTAACTGAATATGTTCATAATAGTGAGGAAAAGAAAATAAATTTACTTGCTGCTAACAGAGGAACATGCCTCAACATTTCCGACCACAGGTACAAGCAAAAAGCATTGTTATAGTCAGAATTTAAAACTTTAAAGTTATGGGTCCTTGGTTATTAATAAATTGAAGTCGATGTCTATCATTTGATTTTATGGTATTTCCTGCTTTTCACTCTACTAGTTGCCTCTAATAATCTTTTCTCTGTGTGCTTACAAGACCTTCAAATACCACTTTCTCCTGTTTGGGCATGCTTCAACTAGCACCGAGCATCCCCACCAACTTTACTCACCATTAATGTCTTGTTGAACAAACTATGACACTGAAGTTATTACTGTCGTTATCATAACATTTAAAGCTAATCATCAATGGAATTCTGAAATCTGCTTACCATCCTTTCTTTTCACACTTGCATTTTCATAGTGAAGTGCACCTTTAAAAGGTGGTACTGAAGTGGTGCCTCAAGTCCTAGCTACTCGAAGCAGGAGGACCACTTGATCTTAGAGTTGCAGACTGCTCTGGGCAACAATTACGCAGTCTCCAAACAAACAAATGGCTTTTTGAGAAAGAGTGCAACAGTGATCAGCTCTTGCCACAGTGTGAAAGATGAAAGAACCAGATGATTATCTTAGCTGGGTATAGTACTACAATAAAAATTCTTCTCATTTATAAGTTTGATGTATCATCCATCACTTTTGACACCTATTTTTATCGGTGAGCAGGGTAACATTAGTCGGATGTGCATGGCTGCAGTCCTAGTAACTCAGGAGGCTGAAGAAGGTGTTAAGTTAGTCTGGGCTAACAAGCCCAAGTATAGCCCAGGGTTACAATCAGGCTTAATCTCAAAAAAAAAAAAAAAAAAAAATAGAGAAAAGTCTAGCATAAGCCAAAATTTCACACCTACATTGGTTAAATGTCTTTAACTCACTGCCAGCTTAAAAGAATCAATTATTTTTTATCTACTATAACAGGCAATGATATAAATATATTTCTTCCAGTTACCCACTCAAGCTGTTTCCTTTTGGGGGATTAAACCTCTTTAATTTTAAAAAAATTTTACTTATTTTATAAACATTACTGCTTTTAACTATATAATTAATTAATTGTACAATTATTTTAAGATAAACATTAGCATTTCTAAATTCTGTGTTTAACTATTCATATCTTATACATTATGCTTTTATCTTTGTAAGATACAGTACAAACATAGCCCAAAATAGTTAGATATTGCAATGTCCATATTTTTGTACTGCTAATATCTGGCTCTTCTTTATATTCTATACTTTATACTTATCTTTCAAGTTTCATTTCAGTCAACTTTTGTTTTATAATTTTTTTGTTTTAATAAAACTATAACTTTGACCTCTTGAAGATATTAAATATAAAGGTTTCCCCACTCCCAGACTGCTTTATCGTTTTCCTTTTATCAGAATGATTCCATCTTCCTGTCTGCTCACTTTGAAGTCTGCTTTCTTGGAATTTGATTGGCAGCTCATCTAAGGGAGCTCTACTTCCTATGTGGAGGCTCCATTCTACCTTGCAGCTAACAGCGGCTGGCATAGAAGCGCTGACCTATAGTCCAAAGCCCAGTTTCCTATTAGGCAGTTAAGGCATTGATTCCTCTTTAATTCTGGAAAAGTCAATCAGAAGATACAGTGGAGGGACACCCTACCTTTGCCCCTATAGGTATGTAGTTTCATGCAGCCCACGGCTTTTGATAATGACCAGCAACTGATTTCTCTTTAAAACTTTTTTTTTTTTTAATATTTACTTATTTTGTGGGAGCCAGTGGGATGCCACAGTGCACTAAGCCATCTTGCTGGTCCCAGAAATACCTATCTTTATGGTCATCTTTAAGATATTACTGATTTCATATGGGAGAACCCTAGCCTTCCTCCTTGTGCAGACACTTGAATGTCTTAAGGTCTAAATCCTACGCTCCCTGTCCGCCCCACCTCCTTGCCATATTTTGTTAATGAAGATAATTATTTTCAATTTTGAGTTTTTCTATGCTGTTTTAATTTTCTTTGTTTCTTTTCCAATACCTTAATCATTATTATCCATTTGAGGAGGCTGCCATAGAGACTGAATTATTTTTTAAACAACTTTTCTTTGTCATTGAAAATTTCATACGTGCACGTAATGAGATGTGATCTTACCCACCCCTTGAAACTCCATGGCTCTTTTACTGAGAGCCCACTAAGTCCCAGCACAGCTACATGGTTGTGTATGGGTGTAGCAGGGTCATCCACTGGGGCACGGGACCCCTCCCCAGCAGCTACCACCAGGTGACAGCGGGGTGGGGGTAGAAAGCGCGTCCACAAAGGACGAACTCACAGTATCACTGGTACTAGAAGACTTTCCTGCGATAAAGTACACATGTATGTTGAAAGTATGTGTGTGGGAGCTTGTGGAGGTCAAAGGCTGGTGCTGGCAAAATGATGACACTCACAGGGGCATGTGGAGACATTAGGACATTTGCGTGTGTTCGGGGGGGGACACTAACAGACCACAAGGCTTAAAAATACACACCCAATGCTTCATCAATCTTCCTAAAAATTTACCCTGAGAAAATAAAACAAATGTACCAAAATGCCTAAGAAGCTAATGGATTGTAAAAGCAAAAGACAAAAGCGCGAAACCAAACCAAGGATAAAGCAACAAACACAGTATTTGTTAATAATGGTTAAATTAATCACACAACAGCCACTTCCTGACAAACATGCACACAATAGATGGAACATTAGACAAAATCCCATCACCAGAAGTATGTTGATAAGCAGAATGTATAGATGCATCTAAAGATGTGCAAGCCAGAAGCAGTAAAACTTATGCAACGGTAGAGGAGTGTGGGCAGGAAGAGGAAGGACACAGCACGAGCTGGAGGCCAACCATCTCAGTGGCTAACAATGCTGTTGGCAAATGCAGAACATCTGCAGGTGGTGTTAGGTACTTCTTCCTACTAGAGCAACCTCAGCTCCTTTCCTCAGGTCTCCCTCCCAGGCTCCCCTTGATGTTCAACAGCAGCCTCCTCAAGCATCCAGTATCTCATCTTTCCTTTGAGGTAGAGCTGCATGCAGGGACAGGGTATCCATTACTGGCCGGTCACTGAGCAGCCCGGGCTGGCCTAAAAGGCAGCAAGCCTCCAGAACGTTGGGATTGCAGCCATGCACCTCCAAGCCAACCTCCTGATCTCCCTTCTGTTTCCTTCCTTTCTTCTGTCTCTGTATGTGTGGAGTGGGGGTAGCCTTGTGCATGAGCACACTTCAGATGACAAAGGAGGAGGTCAGGGGAGTTGTTCCACCACTTCCTGCCATACCTCCATGAACACGGAGCTAGGCCTTTGCTGCCTAGCACTGAAGTCACATGTGCAGTGCAGGCCATGGGAACTCAGGACCTCCGGCTTACATCGAGTTCTCTCGCCCACTGAGCCACCTTTCCTCAGCTCTTTTATCCCACTTCTAATTCATATTTCATTTTATTAAATGTGCCCAATGTATTAAATGAAATTTTAAAAGACTCTTTTAAAAATGACAGAGGGGGCTGGCCTGAGGACTGAGGTTGAACCCCGGAACTCATATGGAGGAAGGAGAGAAGAGAGGGATCCTCTTGTAAGTTGTCCTCTGAATTCTGCATACGCGCAGCATGGCTTGTGCATATGCACGCACAAACACAAAATAAATGAATTTTAAAAAATTAAAAGGACAGAAGTAATCTATGTCTCTGGTAGCCTCACATCTTTCATTTCTATTTAACTCCTAATTTGTGGTACGATGATCTTCCTCTCCATGGCGGCAGTCAACTACTCTTGCACATACTAATCTGTTACTTATTTAATCCAGTGGTAAGTGGCAGCTCCTGAGCAGCCTGCCCCACACACCACACTGCAGGTCCAGAATGTTCTGGCCCTTGACTTGCTGTTTTTCTTATTCCATATACTTTCGCTATTACCTTCCATTTTAAGTTTCAAACATTTTACTTGGGAAGAAGATAGTCTTCCCACAATCATCCTAAAGGTGCATCAAAGTCAATACAATTAGAGTGAGGCTCCAATTAGGCTCCCAGTTAAACTGCTGTTCTTATATTCTCTATTAAATTAGCAAAACAGAAATGTGGCTTTACATTAAGCTCTACCCCTCCCTTACGCCTAACACTGTCCCCAAAATACTCGGAAGTTTTCATTTAGAGGGATTTTTCTTTTCCTGACCATTCTTTTCAATTCTATTAACCCTTCCTAGGTCAGTTCAGCAAAGTAAATGGTCTCCTTAGCTTGTCTCTTAACCTTTCCTCAGATCTACCCTCTTTGCAGCTATCAAACTGCATTTACAGGGCAGGCCTGACTGTGTCACTCCCTTCACACTTAAGATTCTTCTCTGCTACTTACGGGGTAAAGCCCACACTCTGCACACCTGCATGGGTGCACACAGAGCTCTGGAGTAATCTTTTCTGGGTCCCTGGTGTGACTGCATGTTATGACAGGGTGTTTGTCTGTTTGTTTTCGTAAATAAAAAAAGCTTCCTTTATTGTCATTCATTCATTCATTGTATGTGTGAGTGTGTGTGCATTAATGTGAATGTGGTATACGAATGTGAATATATGTGTGTGGAGGCATGTTCAGAGGTCAGAGGACAACCCACGGATGATGGTGTCCTCCTTTGATTATATGATTCCCAGGAGTCAAACCTAGATTGTTAGGCATGGCAGGAAGCATTTCCTGATGAGCCATCTTGCTGGATTCATTTTTCACAGTATGCTATGATCTGAAAGTGAGTTTATCAGTAAGTCTACTATATTATTTGAGTAAGGACTAGGTTCCTAGGATTTACAAAACCCTAGGTTTAATCTGTATGTACGTCTCATACACACAAATACACATATGCACACACTCCTTTGAACATGTTATACTTAGGATTGCACTCTGACGCATGTGCATTAAACATCGTATGTTGCTGGTACCCATTTTGCTCTCTTTGTGCTCTCATGTAAAGATGGGCTTTCCACTAAGATTGTAAAGAGAAATGAAACCACCACCAACAATTTTTAAAGAGATGGAAAAATTCAAGTAATCAAGTAAGTCGAGGTCTTTGATAAAGAATGCTGGTGTAAAAGACCTACAGCCCATTTAGTTCTTAGCAGGGTGGCCTGTACACACTTCCAATAGGCACTGTTGCAAGCTCTCCTGAGGAAAAGGCAGAGGATATACACAATACAAGAAGCTCCTTTTGTACAGACAGCTTTCAATGACAAATGTACTTTAAGAGATGACGCCTTTCCCTGCAGAATGCAGTTAGAAGAGCTTCCCAACCTAAGGCTCCAAACAAACAGATCATTAATGTCAAACAGCAACAAAAGCAGCCAGTATAAGACTTGGAGACTATTTAAACAGTGGGAATAGAGAGATGAACTGTCTTGGATGAAAACACATGACTAGAATCCTAGAATTCTGATCTGCTCTGGCTATTTGGTGTGGAAGTACAGAGAAAATCCGTTGACACTCAACAGTCCAGAACAATGACTTGCATTTGAATGCGGGCATCTGGTTGCCAAACAGAAGAAAGATTTTATATCTTAGTGCAAGCATTGCTTCTCAGCCTAGGACAAGGGCTAGAAAAAGACTTGGATGGGAAAGAAAAATACCTTGATGATAAAAGGAGCAAAAACTCAGGTCAGAAAGGATAAGTAGTCAAAAACTGGGCAAGATTAATTTGGTACTTCACAAAAATAGAAAGAAATCTGTTAAGAAACCCCCACAAACTGCTAACACCTCAAGTTAACAGCAAGTGACCCATCAGCTCTTAACCTCAAAGTCTGACCTCTTGACCCACAGCCAGTGGCCCTGTTCAGAAACATGCTGCCACCGGAGTAAATAAAAAAGAATATAATGGGCTGAAATTGTTACTGCTAATGACAAGTGGCACACACTTCGTCCTGCCAACAGCAAAGTCATCAATAAATATCCCTTGATATGTCAGCCCACGATATCATTTCCTGTCCTGGCTTTAAAACTCTATTTATTTACTATTGTGAAAGGGGGAAACACATTCCCGCCAGCTCCAGGAACTGAAAGAAGAAAAATTTACAGACATAAAAGTGAGGACACATACCAAGGGTGGCCATGCTAGCAAGCAGAGCTTCTCAGTAATTCATACCCAGGTTCCCTTTTTATAGGCCTGGTTGTATGAGAAGAGACTTCCACAGATAGTCCAGAAACCTATCTGAGAATGAATGCACAACAGAGGCACCCAGGGTCCAAACAGAGGAGGCTCTGAGGCTGACATTCTAACATATCTTAATGAAGGCTCTATCCTGAGGTCCCTGATAATACGTAAAATCTTAAGAATTGGTTATCAAGTTCAGTCTGTAAAAAATCCACATGGAGAAAGCAAAAACATTTTGAATTCTCAAAAATTTGAAGAAGTAAGGCTTGTTTCACTCACCCTGACCCAAACCAAATGTATACCATATAAAACACTTCTGGAAAAAATTCAGATGAACAAACAGAACGAATTATGAGCATATCTATGACCAAATTTAGAAAGCAGGAAAAACCACAGTTGAGTAGAAAAAGGTATGAATTATAAACAGAAAGCTGGCTCTGGGCAAAGCGAGGTAAATCTGTGTGTATACGCAGGAAAACAATGCGAAGACACAGGGAAAGGCAGCTTTTCCAAATAACACAAGCCTTAAAACTCAGCTATAGAAGGTGTCTGATGTCAGAAAAAAACCTACATTTCATTACATACCAGAAAGAAAAAGACTACCTCAAATTATCTGGGAATAAGGATGGATTCTCCTCTTCCTCCTTCTTGTCACATCTCTCAAGGAATATTATTTAGTAAATGATACTATAAAGCCAAACTGTGCAGAGACAACTGTGAAGTGGGCTATTTGTTTATTCTCTGAGATTTCCAACTTGAAGATGAGATGAAAAATGGAGGGAATTTCTTTGGCATGAGACTACTATTTGTAAGCAAATGGAAACACAGATGATATTAAATTACATTTAACTGTAAAAGGTATCTAATTTTTCACTCTAGGTTTATTTGTTTTACAAATGTTTCTGTGCTAAGACTTCTCAAGAGTCAAAGATGCTATGACATGCTACTAATTGATTCGTTTTACACTCAGGAGGAGGATAACAGTGATTTGTGAAAAGACTTTTTTCTTTGCCTTGCACACATCTCTCATTTGTCCATCTTAATTCAATTAAAGGAAATAAGGACAGTTTGACCGATGAATGAACCATATTTTAACCGAGGACACTTCTATTTAAACTGGAGTGTATCAAGCACTGTAATTGTCTGTTAGTTACTTCCGTTCTCTAACTTTTGTTTTGCGAGGTCACAGCTTGGTCAGGAAGAGAAGAACATGGTAGAATGTGGATCTGTGCGCCAACCATTAGGCCATTAGCTATTTGAGGAGAGAAAGCTTTAGCTAGTGATCGCTGCCCTACACAGAGAAAACTCAACCCTGACAGCAGCAATGCCCTTTGAAGTCAACTCCTTCCTCCTTCAGCAGACTTTTGGCTATAACTTTTGCCTCTACAGCACTGCCTTTTGTAGAATTTCACAGGCATGAAATCACACACACTACAGTCCTTCACCTGTTTTTTCTTCCACTTTATCACAGTGTTTGCGACATGTCCACATTTACATGCACATTAGTATCTTTCCCCTTTGTAGCTATGCATGCTTGGGTCTCTCCAGTCACAGGACCCAGGCTCAGGACAACACGACATCCTTCTCAGCCAGGGGTGACTGATTCCACAGTTTCATAGCAAGCATGGTGAGAAACACCAAGGTTATAAGCAAGGCAGTTTTCGTAAATGTGAGGATGCATCAGAATGTCAGCAAGGTGTTAGCCAGGAAGAAACTACGGAGGAGAGCTTCCATGTAGATCCAGCTATGCACGGATCTCATCCCTTCAACAAAGGATGAAGTGTTGACATGTTTTCAGTTTGGGGCTATTGTGACTGAACCTAGCAGAGACACTCATGTACAAACTCATCTAAATGTAGATTCTTATCACATAAGGAAACACAAAACTATTTTTAAATGAAGAGACGCCATCCAAAACTTGAAAGATTCTCCCCAATGTACCCATTTCAGTTTCTTTGCTTTTAGCCATTCTAGTGGCAGCTGCTGTCATTTTTCCTAACAGCATCGCTTTTCTTTTTGATCTTACAATCTTCTGTGGCAGACTGGAGAGGTGCCTCAGTGGTTAAGAGCGCTGACTGTCTTCTAGAGGACCCAGGTTCAATTCCCAGCACCCACTCGATGGCTCACAACTGTCTCTAAATCCAAGATCTGACATCCTCATACAGACATACATGCAGGCAAAACAACAATTCACATGAGATGAATTATTTTAAAAATCTTTGGTAGCAATTATTATGTCATTAGTGACTAATAACAGCTCCTTTTACAAGCTGCACATGAATTATGGTCAATTCTTGTTATCTGAGGCAGTGTGTCATATAATAATTAGAGAAAGTTCATGTGAATTCTCAGGTTTTCCATAGGAAAGACTGGGCTTGCTTCCTTCAAGACTCCAGCCAGACACTCTGATGACTGTTTACATCAAGCTGCTTCATCTGCCGATGTCTGATCAGCACTGAACACAACCAGCACCAACAGCAGACCATTTCTTCCATATAATCCCTTCTTGGGTAACACAATGACATTTTGAGATGTCCTCACACTTGCAGAAGGAACCTTGCTTATGACGTTGGCATTTCTCACTGTGAAATATGCATTTCTTCACATATGAAGCCTTGGAGCTAGTCACCCTTGGCTGGGAAGGATGAATGTTGTCCTGAGCTGGGGCAATGTGACTGGTAATGACTTGGCTCCCAGCCTCTCAACAATGACGTCCATTATGCATTTTTGGAATCAGCTGTTATCTCATGTAGCTTCATCAAGTTCTATACATGTTACCCTAACATTTCCCCAAGCAGTCCCATGTGCACACTGGCAAAGGTCCCTTTATAGATACTGTTGACTCACTACTACCTAATTCACAGCCAATAAGAGTCTTTTCTACATAAAACTGATATTAAAAGATATATCTATTTTTGAATTACAGAAGGAGGAGGAAACTGATTTGAGACAACATGGACACGAAGGCAAAGTTAGTTATCTGAATGTTCTAATGAGTCTATGTTTAGTCTATGGTTCTAATACGTATGGTCTTTTATGTATTGGTCTAAATCAGACTAGCTGCAATTCATGATCCTCGTCCCTCCAAGCTCCTAAGTGCAAGGTTGCAAGCACATGCCACTGTGCCAAGCCAGAATAAACTCTTGATAAGGAAGTTGGATAACATGACAACTGACACATGGAAATGAAAATTTTATCATTTTCTTTTCCAAAAGCAAGATATTATACATTTAAAAAATTTTAATTCTTAGGCATTTCAGATATTTCAAACGTAAATTAAACAGTGTTGTGCAGACTTTTAAAGTTCCTCATAGCAATTGGTGCTTGATACACTTTTGAATTAAGTTTTAGATGTTCACATTAGTTCTTTATTTTAAAGATTAGCATTATTTACATAAAGATCAAATGAAAGCATCTTAAAATAATATGGACCAAGAAAAACAAACTTGGAAAAATGAAATGGCAGGGTGTTATAAATGTCATGTTTTGAAAAGCAGTAGCGTGAGGAGTAGCGGAAGCGTACCACGGCAGATTCTAACGAAGCTCGATGGGAATTCAACACTCTTACTTGAACCACTATGGCTCCTTCTCACTAGACATAATCTTATTGCAAGGAAGAAATAATGAAAGTGTTAAAAATCTAAAAGTGATCTGAAGAAACCTTCTTAGTTCTAGTTCTTCCATTTCTCCCTTCCCAGCTAGCAATTTAACCATGCTCACCTCAGCGTTTAATAGAAATTACACATTTGTAAATGAAAGAAAATTTCTTTTGGTTATCCTGGGGATTTTATAGAATTTTTTTTTTTAATTGGCATTAAACTCTGGTGGTTTATCTTCACTGTCAACTTGCCTAGATCTAGAATGACCAAGAAGACAGTCACAGGGTAACTATGAGGACATATCCTCATAGGTTGAACTATGGAGGGAAGTCTTGTTCTAAATGTGGATAGCATGATTTATGGGACAGGGTCCCAGACTGAACACAAGGGAAAAGGTTCTGGGAAAGCTAGCCAGTAACCAGCAGTCTTTGTTTCTGCTCCTAGGTCTTCCCAGGTAGAGGATCCTGGGCTATGAAGTCAGCACATCTTCGCTAACATGATGGTCTCTATCCTCAAGTGTAAACCCCAGTAAAACAGTCTCCCTCAGGATGCTCCCTTCTGATATTTGGCCACAACAATGACCTAAGTAAGTAACAGGCTCTCTACAAGGGAGAGGTTTTCTCGAATAATCTAAATGTGAGCTCTCAGGAAATGGCAGGCCATGAAAATAGTAACCTCCTTTCCCCCTAAACTGATACTGAAAGTAAAGAGGAAGATATTCAGCACACAGCCTACAAATTCAAGTCAAAATTAAAGGCAGAGAAATCCATGCTCATGGGTCCACAGGGGAAGTACACAGTACCAAAATGCTACACAGCGCTATGCACTCTAGAGCGTGGGGGAAAAAGACGCAGAGACGAAAAGGCATGGATCCACAGACATAAAAGTTCTGGGGATGATCGGAGTGTCAACCAGAGCCAGAAAGCCACTCAGTGTCTGCCCAGGGAGGGGCAGGAGGAGGGCTCGGCAGTGAAGGGGACAGGGGAATGGCGTGAATGGAATGTTCTCCAACTCTGTGGTGTGGTTTACACCATTCTGTAAGCTTATGCATAAATAAAAATGAACACTTTGAGTGCTTACAGCATGTACCTGTAAAAGGTTATTAAAATAAATACTAAAAATGAAGTAAAAATAAAATTTAGTAAAATAAAAAAATAAATAATCAATGAGGTAAAGGGTCAGGGAGACAAGGATAAATTAAGCTTCGAAATATACTGAGAATTGTTGACAAGGAATGAAAAGTTTATTATTTAATGAAAAATCCTCCCCCTTGAACAAATGTCTCACTCTGTATTCCGGGCCACCGAGAACTTTCTATATACCCATGGCTGGCTTAGGATGCACAGTAGAGCCTCCAAAGTTATTGGGTTTACAGGTTTAAGCCACCACCCTCCTGGATCCTGCTCTCCTTTTTCAGCTTCAAAGCAAAAGTTAGACAAAAGAGAAAAAAAAATAGCATCACAAATCTATAGTCTGAACTCTCTCCCCTAATACTCAAACAAGGTAAAAATACTCACTAGAAACTTAGATGATGCTGAGGAATTTTGGGATGCTCTCAAAATTCAGAGCAACTGGAGAGGGAGACAGTCTGATCCTTGGAACCCACATGATGGAGAGCGAGAACTGACCCCTGAAAGTTACTCTGACTTCCATAAAAATGCCTTGATGTTGGGCATGGTGACACATACCTTTAATCCCAGCACAGACGCAGGTGGATCTCTGTGAGTTCCAGGCCAGTCAGGGCTCCATAGTGAGACCCTGTCTCAACAACAAACAAGTAAGAAACCGACCTCCACTAAAAAAAAAAAAAAGGGAGAGAAACAAAATAAAAGAAAGTGCCTTAACATAACTACTCCCACCTTCACACACTAAAACTGAAAACTTGAACATCATTATTGACTGGCACAATCACCATTGTCAATATTAGGGCGGAAGGTGAGGTTCGGGCCTCACGGAGCTCACTTGTCTCCAGTGCAGCCTGGGTATGCTTACTGTGCTCTACCTGGGAGCACGAGTCCCGCTGCGGACAAGGCCCTATGCCATGATGGCTTGTGCCTGCAGTCAGGCAGCCTGGCAGCAGAGCATCCTGGGGAAGGGAGCATCACCTGCCACCCCCACCCACGGTCCTCACTTGCTACCAGACACCTGTTCTCCAGCTGACCTGACACTCAACCTCGGCTTCTCCGAGCCTGGCTGTTTCTGTCCCCTCTGACTACAGCACCCAAATGTAAGCTGCACTGTCTCTACCGATTGGCTCCAACTTTAATGTAAATTGGCTCTGTGTTTTTTTTATTTATGGCATCTTGTTGGCTGAACAGTTTAATCTCATCCTTAGCCTTAATCATTTTCTGTGTTTGTCTTCCAGGATTTTAAAAAATGAAATACGAAATCATCTTCTCAGGCTCCTCATTAGAAAGAGAAAAGAGAATATTGGAAAGCTCCTGGGATTAATATGAAAATGTACAGGGCTTCTCTGAGCTCTTAATCGCTCTTTCACAACAAGTCCCTTATACTAATGACTTAACGATGTTTGGCAAAATGGAGAACACTCAATCTGGTCTCTGACCCAATCTCAATACAGAGAATTACTTACACAGAATTGTAATTACACAGAAAAACCTGTGTTCATGTTTCACAAGGAATTCCACCAGCCACAGCTTGCAGATGCACTTTCCTAAAATATGACACAGACTATACAAAGGGCTCCCCAAGATATGTGAGTGGCTATTTTCTTCCAAGTGTCTAAAAGGCATCGCTCCTCATGATGATGCCAACCAGGGCAGGAACGAGGTAGGGTGAGAGAAAAATCGTCAGTGACATTTGAGCCATAGTTTTCTACTGAGAGCAGACACCTGCCTGCCCTGTGGAGGCCATGAGAATATTCTTGGGGTAATGACCACAAAAAGCAGTCTTTCTGCTTTTCTCTCATGCAGGATGATTTCTCTAAAGCCAGTGATAGGCAAGATGCCACTAATACTGCCATAACGCCCCTGTGGCGCTGGGAGGGGAGGCAGGAGAGGGGTGAGGGGCAATCAAGCTTACAGATTAAGCCTCAGTAAAGCTACAAGATGAACTAGTTTAGTAACGCTTCTGTCCCTGAGCACCTCCCCCTCTGCAAGCAGAGAGGTCATTCTGTCAGTGGGTCTCAAAGCCTAGCCCACTTTAACTTTCAGCTTCTGAGGGCAGAGGTTCCAATGAGGGCATCTCCGCCAACCTCCCCCTGGAATCCGGAACATTCCAGAAGCTCCTGCTTTTCTTCCACATTAAACACTTGTGAAGACAACACAAGCTCTACCCACGAGCTGATGGCCGTGAGTGTGGGGTAGTACAGATAACATATACCAGATTAAAGAACAAAACAAGATGATATTTTTTTCTGTGCCAATAGAATGTGGAATGGGAACAATAAAATAAAATTAAAGGGCAAAGAAAATCAAGTTTAATTAACATTCAACAGCTGAGACTTTTTTTAACTTTGCTATCCTCCTGGGCGATTGGAGGATGACTTACACATACATAAAATATACATGTATGTTTTAAAAATAAAAGATGCTAATGTTAGGCTGACTACCACAATATTTCCAGTGGTGACATCTTAGTCATGTAGTACATTAAACCAAACTGAGTAATTCGTTCCCAGCTCTTGAATTACCCAAGTCTAGAAAAACATTATTATGCAAATCAAGTACCAATTGTGGGGCCCATAATAAGCTGCAGTTATCCCTATTTGAAGTTCAGCCTCTTCCTATAGGGGATTTAAATGTCACTTATTTTTACTTTTTCACGTTTTAAAAAGCTGTACTGAGGTCAACATATTTGGGGATACTAAGTTCTGGGGGATAGCTGTCCATAAGCCATTAAAAAAAAAAAATCATCTCACCATTTCTTTGATAAATTATATCCTTTCATTTTACAACTAACTTAAAATTCATGTAAATTACCCAGATGGACAAAACAATTCTGTATGGTAACCTTGTATTGTAACAAATTTGTCTTGTAACATTGTTAAGTGAATTAGTGAGCAATGACTACAGCTTCCCAGTCATAGCTTGAGACAGATAAATCTGTGCTGTACTGGTAGCAGGCACAAGGAGCTCTAATAGCCTAATGCTGGCACAGTCTGGCTTCTGTAGGATAATGACCCATCTCTACATTCATAACAACAATCTCATTCATCATAATTCACATTAAAAAAAGAAGAACTCAAGTCAAGCTAATGGAGGAAATGTGTGAAAAGTGATTGGATGGGTAGAAGTCGGAATGCAGCTGCAGGGTCCTAATTGATTACACAGTGCGGCAACTAAGCCTCCTGCCTTGGACCTCAGATCTTCATCTAACTACATTTCAATTGATTTTCACTGATAGTCTTCTTTTTTATGTCTCAGGCTTAAAGTACTAAACCAATAAAAGGATAAAAGACCTTGCAATTACAGATTTCAAAACACAATGTCTGGGCAGAATCCACGCATACACCAGCAGAATGGGTAGGGCGGCTCACAGGGCAGTCTGTGCATTTGGGGGAGTAATTGAAAAAAATTACAGGGCTATATATACCTGCATGTGAAGAGTCAAAGAGCAAAACGAAATCAAACCTTCAAAGATAGAGAGTCCAATGTCTATCTTACCTCAGAATTTATTGACAGAGGGCAAAAGGTTACCCATATACCAACAGTAATATGCAGAGATTATTTTGTGTTTGTCTTCTTCTTTTTTTTTTTTTAATTCTTATTTTTAGAAACATGCTATCCATCCCAGGAAGGCTCCAAACAAAGCCTCAGCGTCTCTGAGTGAAGGGATTTGTATGCATGCTGTCATACTTAATTACTTTTATTGTTTCACCTCTGTGTGTGTGTGTGTGTATTTAAGTGCAGGTGCCCTCTGATGCCAGAAGGTGTCAGACTCACAAGAGGATGTGAGTCACATGATCCGAGTGCAGATATAATGTATCTATTTAAAGTGTACAGTTTAGAAGTATACACCACAAAGCCATCGGCACTATAAAGATGAGTACGCCAAAGCCAAAAGGTATCCTTGTGCCCACAGTGACCCATCCCCTGACCTCTATCCAGGAGCCATTCATCTATTTCCATTATGGAGACTAGTTATTGCCTTCTAGTGCATCATAAAAATTGTGACCGTGTAGTGCGTATGCAGGTTCCTTAATTATCTGAGACCCATCTACGTTGCTGTGTCCATCACATGTTGACCTGGGTCATGAGACCATCTCAAAAACAGTCTCCCAGCAGTTTTTCATCGCTGAGTAGGACTCTATTTTATAGATAAATGCCAATTTCTCTGCCCATTTGCCTGCTGATGTAGATCTGAGTTGCTCCAGGTCTTGGCTGCTACAGCTGGACCAGATGTTGCCCTTTCATAGCCCCATATTATTCTTAGGAGACTTGGGAGTGTAATGGAGAGGTGCCATATCAGGTCCATGTCCACTGTTTTAACACACATATAGGGCTGGCCGAGTAGCATATGAGATACTGAACACAAATGAATAAACAAATGAATGAATAAATATGTAAATAAAAAATAACAAGGTTAAAAACTGAAATGCTACCAAGCTTATCACTAAAGTCAATCAGAAAAAAAATAAATTGTCACACGGAAAGAAAGCAGACTTAGCTACTTGGTTTTCTTTCTCTTTTAGTTTTTTTGCTTGTACACTTTTGCTACCAGAAAATAAAAGTAAAAGCTGTCACTACGTAAAAACCAAACAAGGGAGGAAGGAATGTGCACACTTTTGCTGTCGTTATTATCTTGTCCGTAAACGATCAGCACAGCAGGCTTTCATTGCAGAGATGCGGGGTTTGTTTCTGCTGTAAACGCAGTGGCCAGAGGTTTCCTATGGTGGAGCTTTTGCATGAGCATCTATTATGCCATACGGTCTAGATATAAAATGCTCCTTAATGGCCAATGCTTGGTGCCCAGGTAGGCCATAATTTTGGGAGGCTGTTGAAACTTTTGGGAGCTGGGGTTCTCACTGAAAGACAGAGGTCACCTGGGGGCATCCCTTTGAAAATGACACCCAGTCTCCGCAGCTCCCCATCCCTCACCTCTCACCTAGCTCATCACCCCTCTGTTTTATTTTCATCATGAGGTGACCTGAGCATTCTGCCACCATATGATGGACTGAACCCCCAAAGCTATGAGCTAAAATAAATAATTCCTCAGCTAGGTGATTTAAGGCATTCAGTCACTGCAGTGAGAAAAGCAACAGTCTCCTGATTAAGTAATTTAATATCAAATATGTGGTTTGAAAATGTTTTGCCTCACTGTATGTCTTGTGTTAGTAGCTTCTCCCAGGGCACTCAGGGACACTGTGGGTGGAGATGTATGCTAACACTCTCACAGGGAAACCAGTACAGAAGCACCAGAAAAAAAGAATTACTTCGGGCTGGAGAGATGGCTCAGAGGTTAAGAGCAATGGCTGCTCTTTCAGAGGTCATGAGTTCAGTTCCCAGCAACCACATCGTGGCTCACAACCATCTATAAGGAGATCTAGTGCCCTCTTCTGGCATGCAGGTGTGCATGCAGAACAGAACATTGTATACATAGCAAATAAATAAATCTTTAAAAAATTAAAAAAAAAAAAGAATTACTTCACTTATGAAACAATTCCAAACACATACTTTGTCACCTGACATGGGCTTTGCTGTGATGTGAACACGGGTATGAGTGGCTGGGGGTGGGGGTGGGGGTGGGAGAGAGTGAGGTTAGAGTCGATGTTCTTCTCTTCAAGAATTCTGCAAAACAGACCACTTATTCTACTCAGACCACTTATGCAATTTTCTGGCTTCCAAAACAAGTATAAAACCAAGATTCCAACACAACTCCCTGAGAGCTCCCACTGCAGAGGGCCACTCTGCGATGCTTACAGCCACCTTCCGAACCATCATCTGGCATGTTTGACTACATGGTGTTTATCAAACCATCTTTGCCAAAGCCTTCACGTCCATTGAGGCCTTCTAGGATCCTAACTGAGCAACCTGACTTTAAAAATTGGAAGCTAAGTAAAATTAGGATTTACTGTATGAGCTTAAGGTGCCTCATCTATCAACTGGCTCCTCATAAGATTTGTTCTCATTATTCTCCCGCCCCCTGAACACAGAAAAAAAAAAAATCTATTTTTATGGCAATAAGCTGAATGCTCATAATGTCTTACTTTGATCATCTTATTTTAAACATACAAAAGCAATACCACAAGTGCATACATATACAGAGAAAATGAAATGAGAGTTGAAGAGATATGTGTACTCCCATATTTAGAGCAGTGCTAGCTCCCATAGCCAGGCTAGGAAACTGAGCTAAGTGCCCATCAAGGCATGGAAGGATAAGGTAAATGCCCTGTCTTTGCGACAACGTGGATGAGCTGAGAAGACATCATGCCAAGCGAAATAAGCCAGGCACAGAAAGATGAATACCACCTGTACTCTTAAACACAGAATCCAAAGGTCACAGAAGCAAGGAACACGGAGGACAAAGTTTCAGGTGGCATGGTGACGTTTTGAAAATTGATGAAATGTGATTTCACACACACACACACACACACACACACACACACACAGTGTGAAAAAATGATATATATCCTCATTCTAGATTTTTAAAATGTGGTCCTAGATATGGGTCTTGTACAGATCGAGCACACAGTTTCAGTCAGCTGATCACCGTCCCTATCACAGCCGCTTCAGGGGAGGGCTGAGACCACCCTTGTTTTCTTGTTTCGCAGCAATGCTTTGTGCGTACGTTTTCTCCAAGTTGTTTTCCTTTATCTGGCAAATTTTACATTTTGTTTTTATTTACATGAAGGGGAAAAAAAACCTTTTTTTTTTTTTTTGCTCCTGATTTTTATTTTCACTTCACTGTGATCTGAGAACAGGGGTTATCATGGAAATGACTGTGTGTCCCTCAGAAGTTGCTGAGCTTACTAATGGCAGTGGGTTGTTTGTTTTTTTAATAAATGTTAATTCACTTGGCTGCTTATTTGAGTTACTGAAACATATTTTCTCCTGCTTAATATTTTACTTGTTTTATCAATTACTAAGGATACGGAACTCTCTGAGGATAACTAA
Organism: Psammomys obesus; assembly: GCF_907164565.1. Taxonomy (NCBI): domain Eukaryota; kingdom Metazoa; phylum Chordata; class Mammalia; order Rodentia; family Muridae; genus Psammomys; species Psammomys obesus. The sequence goes on along the minus strand of NW_026595981.1, from coordinate 10,589,084 downwards.
ACATTTACCTGATTTTCTGTACAGCTCTATCAGTTTTCTCTCACATGTTTCACTCTTCTGTAAGCAGGGCATATACATTAGTACAGACATGCTCTTTCATGGGTGACCCCTTTTTGTCATCGTGAAGTGCCTCCTTGTTTTTTGATATTAATCTTGGTTCTGAAGACTAACTGCATATAAGTATTTACTTGTTTGCTTGTTTGCTTGTTTTTCGAGACAGGTTTTCTCTGTGTAGTCCTGGCTGTCCTGGACTCACTTCGTAGACCAGAGATCCACTTGCCTCTATCTCTGGCAATTTTTTTTCTAAATTGTCTTTAAAAATCACTAGTCTTGTGTTCTTAAAATTGATAGCACACCACAGCCTTCCAGCCTCTCTTTATCCTTTTCCTCTTTTAATTTTAGTGGACATTTTGGTGGAATCACACAGTTGAACACTTTTCCCAGCTTGACACTGTCTCTGAGCTGGGTGCTCAGATCACCTATGTGGAGCATGGGTTTTGGTGCAGTTGGGTTTACATCTGCCATCTTGCTGTTTTCTCCTTCTACATAGCGCTGTGCTCCCCGTTCCTTTCTTTGTACCTTTTCACATCAAACTTTTGAGAAACATGTTTGTGTATGACTACTTGTGTGACGTATCTAGGAGCCCCTTTTAATGTATGTATTGGCTTAGGAGCTGTATGTGTACTAGCAGTCTTACAGAATACATATGTAACTTAACTTACCAAAGTCTTCTGTAGGGAGTATGAGATTCTTACATTTCCCCCTTCACCATTACTTCAAAGCAAATTAATTGGTATCTTCCTTCTAAGTGGTATTAGGGAAAACTGAATTAAATTGGGCACGTTTTGTGATATAAACCTTCTATCTGTTTACCCATAAACCATAGATTTTTCTATTCTGAATGGTGTGACAGAAATGGCAGAGTCCCGTCTGAGCTCCAGTGTTTTATAATAATAAGCCCCTCCTAGGCCTTGCGTCATTTCTCACATGCTGATCCATGAATTCAGTGCTCACCTGAAGGCTATGAGGATCCTGTCAGTGACTCTATAGAGCAGTGGTTCTCAACGTTCCTAATGCTGTGACCTTTAATAGAGCGCCTCATGTTGTGGTGACCCCCAACCATAACATTATTTTATTGCTGCTTCATAACTGTAATTTTGCTTCTGTTATGAATATGTGAATGCTGACGGTCTCAGCTACCCACGTGAAAGGGCCCTTTGACTCCACCCAAGGGGTCACAACCCACAGGTTTCGAATCACTGCTCTAGAGCATGCACGAGTGTCTGATCTCAATTATGCTCTTCCCAGTTTTCTCTCAGCGACTCTGCCCATGAACTCCAGTCTCCCTGGACCACTAGCTCCCCTCTGTCCATTTAGGGTGCAATTCATCTGAATCCCATCTTCCGAGGGTCATTAATTGCTTGACACCCAATATTGGGAAAATCATTATATCATAAGATTGTCTAGCTTTCTAGCCAGGTGGAAAGCAAGCCCCACACCTGCATTATCGAACATTTATACAGTTTTGTGTAAGGCGCAATATATGTTTAGAAGATGAATAGTAATATTTTCACTGTAGTTATTAGAAAAACTAATGTATAAATTGGAAGGAGCAAAATCCACTATAAGTGAGACAAAGAAAATGGTCCAACATACAAAAGAGTTCTTGGCACAAACATAACATAAATAAATTACATTAGCAACAACACTATTACCTGTTACTCAATGTCTTTAACAAATGAAAAAATAAACTGATTTTTTCAGATTCTGGATTTACTTATGAAGGTTGGCATGGAGGGTATCCTACAATGAAGGATGCTTAAGCAAAGAAATCCAATCACATATCACAGCTTATCTATGCACAAAAATCTCAACAAAAAGCTATGCCTCTGTATAGAACTGAGCACAAATATATTGATTATTGTCATTCTAGATTTAAAAAAGATAATAAGATTAAAATTATGTCACATTCCTTCAAGTGAAATATTTCAAAGGTCTTTATTAAAGTCGGGCACGGTGGCACAACCCTGTTATCTCAGTACCGGGAGGCAGAGGCAGGTGAATCTACGAGTCTGAGGCCTGCCTGGACTACAAAGCAAATCCAGGACAGCCAGGGCTGCACAGAGAAACCCTGTCTCGAAAAAAAAAAATCCAAAATAAAAGGTAGGCTTTTAAGCAAATGATATCAAAATCATTTACAATACTATTTGAGCAGAAGAACAATAGTAGAATTGGAATTGTTGAGAAAATATATTTTCAGTGGTCTGGTGTTTACACTTACCATGAAATACATTCCATGCCAAGTGATATGTTACCTGAAAGAACAATAGGGACCTCTGTATATTCCTCTTTACAATGGATGAACTTGAAATACTGGATTAGCTCTGGACCCTACCTAATTTTAGTATGAGGGAGAGTATTTTCCCATACGTACACCCTCAGAGGTGAGACTCTTTTTTTTTTTTTTTTTAATTCTGTTGTGAACAGTAAGAAACTAGGTAAAATGGTTGGAAATCAGCTAATGTTATTCTAGGTTGTTGAGCATCTGACACATTTCAAGACATTAAGTGAAGTGAACTTAAGTCATTCCATAAGCGTATTATATTATAATTGCAATATAAGGTATGAGTGGTTATATTTACAATGATCATAAGCCTTTAGAAGTTAATGAACTGAGACTGACCTTGATCACTGACTCAGATCCTACAGCACAGGGCAGTACTTGCTCCCTCGCCGCATTTGCCAACCTTTGCTACAACAGTAATCAATTTGCTGTCTTGATCTCTCAAGCGTAGCAGGCATTTTTTGATCTACCATTAGGCCTCAAACTTGTGGCCTAATTAAATTACTGAGGAAAAAAACACTCTGGAATTTTAGGCTTTGGCAGGAGGAAAAACTTAACATAAATATTTGAAGGAGTGAGAATATTAAGATCTAATCTCCGTACGTTCAAAGCTGCTGTTAAAGAGAAATTAACTTCCATTTGATTGCTTTCTAATAGAAAATGATGCAGGCTCATCTGGAAGCATGGAGGTTACAGGCCGAAGGCAAAAATGTGTGGGAAGGGAGAGACAGAGCAGGGCAGGAACAAATCTGGTGTGCAGGGTAGATACAGAGGCAGAACTAGTGACAGAGTCATCAAATGGACCTTTCAGTGTGGGAGACTTACAGATAAGAAACTATGGAAGGGCAGAAGAAAGACCTAAGTTAGGGAAATGAAAAACAGATAACCTGGGAAGGGGGTGCGGGCCACATGGAAAGTATGAGAGGTCAAGCCCAGCAAATGAAATAAGCTGACAGTGAGTTTGTGTATGAGCATTAATTTTATTTTATTTTTTTTTCCCTTAAGAAGTGAAATTCACTCTTTCATAAAAAGGCAGGCAGCATCCTATTATACCAAAGAAGAGGGAATGCAACTAACCAGCAGTTAAGGCAAGTATTCAAAAGTAGGTCTGGGCAGCAAGGTGAGCAAGTGAATATCTAAGACTGAGACACACACACACCAGGAGACTAGAGAGAGGGAGGAAACATGAATGCTAATGAGGACAGCGGCTGACAGGTGATCCTCCTGCCCGGCGCCTGGGCTCAGGGGTATCCCCAGCTCTGACAGCACCCCTAACAAGTGCTCCTCTTTGAAACTTAGTTATGTTCGCCTTTTATTTATCCCTGCCCAGCAGCCTATTAAGATATGAAATATTTACATTGAGGGATCTTCTTACAGGGCCTGGTCACTGACACCCAGGGCACTGCAGGAGGATCCCCAGCTAGCTAGTGGATCATATCAGAAGTGTAACACTACTCACAGTGACAGTCAAGTGTCAAGAATGGAAGTGTCCTCGTTCAGTTCAGCTGTGGGCCCAAGAGTGAGAAACACCCGAATTTGAATTCCAGACCTTGCAACACCTTGCCATGTAGCTTTCCTTTTGTGTATACATGGGGCTACCTTCACCCTTTCCTTGAAGGGTGTGTGTGCAGGGTAACAGTTCTAAGGGCATGAGCCCCCCACCGGGCTGAATGCAAATTATTTAGTAGACCATTAGCTGTGCAGTATGCGGGGCTACTACTTCAACACCTAGGTAATGCAAATGCATGTATGTCCCACCTTTGCCCACTGACTCCTTAAATTGACAGAGGTACACTGTCCTTACTCCCCATATGCTGAAGAGCACAGTAAGCATTCAACTACTATTTGCCTGATTCACAAAACAAATGAATGTTCACGGGGCTGCAATCTAACAGACCAGGCTCTGGTTGGAGCACCCTATTACCTAGGAGGTGGGAGGGATCAGTTACACAAGCTCCTTTACCGTGTAAAAATGTGACAGGGAACATTAGGTCTTCGCTGTGGATACTGTGCCATTTGTTGCTGGAGAAAAGGCATTTCTTTTTTTTGCAAAGACAGAGGCAGGCACAATGGGGAAAACTGATCAGGAAACAGTTTTTTCTGATCAGGAAAACTGATCAGAAAACAACCCCAGGAACCATCCCCAGAACTATGAGGTGAAGGTTTCCACAAAACCTCAGCTGGACTCCCAGCCTGCTTTCAGCACCTGCACTAGACTTCATTAACACCGTTACACCCTGGTTTACTCACCTATCAAATGCCTTTTCTGCCTCTTTGAGTTCATTCAACTACTATTCTAGAGGTAATGGGAGTAGGGAGTTCCTTTAAAGTCAGGCAAATGTTGAGTGGCAAGCTCAAAGTACTGGCACTAAGTCATTCTGTGGAGAGAATCTTGGCTTGTCAGGTGAATTCGTCTGATTCCTTTGGATCCCCAAGGCTTCCTTTTTTTCTGGGAAAGAAAATCCTAACCTAAGCACTTTTGTTCAACAGGCCTAATTTTGAAACATATCAGGTAAACAAAGGCACCAGCTCCCACAGGAGTAAGACCCCAAGGGTGGAGACCACTACTGCATGCCTATTCAGGCAGCTCTGCTCAGACACCACCACAGAGAAACGGCTAGGGGCTATATGACCTTTTGATCCAAACACCCAGGGCGGCCACTTTATGTGTCGCATCCTCACAACGGACCATGAAACTACTATAACCATGACTATTTCTTCTGGTTTCTGTTTGTTGCTGTTTTTTGTTTCTGTTTAGATTTTTTTTTGTTTGTTTGTTGGTGATTGAGACAGGGTTTCTCTGTGTAGCCCTGGAACTCACTATAGACAAGGCTGGCTCTGCCTTCCAAGCGCTGGGATTAAAGGCTTGAGCCACCACCACCTAGCCATGACTTTTTCTTTTCTTTCTCTCTCTTTCTAGCCCTGGCTAGTCTGGAATTCCATGCAGACCAGGCTGTACCTAACCTACAAAGATCCTCCTGACTTTGTCTTACAAGTGTACCATTGTCAGTGGCGGTGGCATACATTTTTAATCCCAACACTAGGGAGGCAAGGGCAGGTGGATCTCTTGTGAGTTTGAAGTTAGCCTGGTCTACAGAGCAAGTTCTTAGTCAGCTACACAGGGAAGTCCTGTCTCAAAAAACCAAAACGAAACCAACCAACCAAAACACTGTATCATTACACTGGACCTAACAGACATTCTTATTGCAAATCTTCCCTATTGTATGTGGATAATAATTTACAAAGAGGCAGGAAATTATGAGCCATCCTTAATGCAGAAACCACACTGAGTATCATTTGACATCACTTTAGTGATTTAGATGACACTTTAGCATCCTGGTGTAATTTCATGGTACTTCTATGGCCTAGTTTAAGTTCTATAAATTCATCAATACTGATGCTTTCGTCTAAGTCACCATTGTGTTGCTGTCCACTACCAGATAATATGGACACAATCATTAAATTTTTAAAATTTCTTCTCTGTTTACACAGCCTTTTAAGCTCCCCTCTCCAAAGGAGTTTGGAATGAAATGATCTTAATTGACTCAGTAAAGTTCCACATTGGAAATAATCTGCAGTTACCCATTCAAACTTAAAGTGTTGAGGCCATTCAAATGTTAAGAGAAGTTACTCCTTTCCCAATAGCTCAGGAGTCCTTACTAAATTTTGGTGCAGAAAAAACTTGTGTTGACATTTACCATGTGTGCAGCAGTAACTCGCTCTCACAGTGAGGGAGACCCTGAGGGTGGGCACTACCGTGTCTCCATAAGTGGAGTGGTGTGACGGATGTAACTAACCTCCGAGACAGGTGCTAGATCCTTGACGATCTAAAGTGTTTTAAAGAACAAGCCTAACACGCCTCGGCTCTCCTGATGTCCTACATAGCAAGAACAGGAGGCACACTGAGGAGCTGAACAGCACCCCCTGCTCTGGCATCCCCCAGGGGCAGTTCCCTGCTCCCCGACCCTCCCCCGGAAGGGCAGTAGGACAAGGAAACGGAGGCCTGGACTGGTTTACTTATTATTTGTCTTTCCAACACAAAAAGCTGAAAGCTGCAAAATGCTATCAGAAGTCTGCTAAAATAAATGCAGAGTCCAAAAAAACCCAGTGAACTGTAGCAATAAGGTCTATACTGGGATGACCCCGGTCACCTGAGGCATGGGAAAAATTCAGAACAGTCTGTCAGGACATCTCCAAAAAGATACATAGTGCTGGTTTGGCTTTGCTGGCTTCTGTGTTAGTGAAAACGTTTCAGACAGTCATTTGTTGGGGATAAAAAGAAACTATCCTGGCAAGAACTCTGGTGTGCTCTTTCTGAGCATCTCCTCTAGAATGGCTCTCCACCTGCTATACCGTCTTGGTAGGGCTTCCCACCCCACAAGTAGTGCACATCTCCTGCACCAGGCGAGGCTCTGCATGCATTTCAGTCACATGACCAGGACAGTTTCTAATAGGAGCTTCAATTTGTACTTAAGCAGGAACAAAAATGGTACAGAACCAGGATGTAAGTTTCACTTAGGATGGTAAACTGTCAACATAGAGATCCAACTTTACACTCTCTCAAACCTACAGTCAGTCTGTAAATTTAAATCAGCTCTGCACTAAGCTGGCTACTGAACATAAATTTAGGGTTTCTTAGTAGTGAGGATAAATTTAGTTATGGCATCAACTGTGTGCCTCTCCCCTTCTGGGAGAGCAATGTAATTGAATTGTTCCCGGCACAGCGGAGCACACTGCTCATCTTTGTCTAGCCAGAGAAGGCAGAACTGATGGTTCCCAGCACAGACGACTAGTTAAATATCAGCTGGGGAGGATGAGTTCAACCAGCCAGAGAGCGACTCAGGCACCGTGAAACTGGATTTGCAGGAGGGGTGGTGGGTGGCTGGCCGCAGACCTGCCACACCCTGCCCTCTGCTGACACCACCTTCTGAGATGGCCCTCTGCACTATTACTGCAGTGGGGACATCATCTAATTTTCCATTCAGAACTGTGCACATCGGAGCAAAATAGAAGCAAAAGAAAACACTTCTATCAAGGATCAAGCAATGGTTGTTTAAACTCATAGGCACGCCTGTGCTGCCGCCTCTGTCTCTTAAAGAATAAACTGGAAAATACTATGGTTTGTGGTAATGAAAGAACTGTTTTAAATTAAATGCAACAAGTGGACCTTGTAACGTGATCAAAATCCACCCCAGGACTTTTTTTAAACTCAAAATGCAACTATATCCTCTCTTGAAACAATATTTGATAAGAAATGTTTAACACTTTTCATGTATTTCCTGTAATTATACATTTATAACAGACTGAGGATTGACATGGCAGCCAAAGCCCAGTGTTTCATATGGCTGAGGCTGCAGCCTGTCTGCTGAGGTACAGATTCCAAATGTGAAATAACATCCATTTGAATGTGGTCTAAGCTTCCTGCTAGGCAGCAGCCTGATTGAGACCTTGATGTTAACTCTTGTAAAGGCAGCAGCTGCAGTGTTCCAACTGGAGCTCTTTCACCCTTTCCAGAGTTGACAGAGGGGTGGGGGATGGGTGGGCAGAGGAAGGCCACTTTATCAAAGTCAGTGGAAATACAAGGTATTAATTATGCTAAATGAAGAAATATGGGCGCTTGGTTGCTTTTGTGGGTCACAAGTATTTTAATCTGTGGCCGCCAGTCAGCCACCTCTCCCAGACACCCCCACCCTCCATTTATATCAGCTGCAGGAAAACATCAAAGCTCCAAAAAGTGAGAAAAGCAGACACCAGAAAGGCCGTTCCCACCAGAAGCCCCCTTCAAGGTCACAGTTTTGAGCAGAGTGATCTCAGTGTTATCTGTGCGAGTCAGCACTAAGGCCCATCTTGAATGTCTATATTTTGGAAGCTTAGATGTCTGAAACACTGGTAAACCCTCAGCCCAAGGCAATTAAAAAAAAAAAAATAGAGTGAATGGCCAATATAACTTCTGTGATATTTAGAAATGAAAGCAAATGCTGTACGGCAGGGTTGGATCACACAGAAGCTGGTGTCTAAGGTTAGCTAAGTCAGCCAGGCATTCGTGGCGGGCGCACAGCAGCAAAAAGGGAGACACAAGAGTCTGTCATGATGCTCCAGCAAGCTTTTCCCAAAGCAGTGCTCGTAGACCGCACAGTGAGCCTACTGCCCATGGCAGGAGCCTAAATGGGAAAAGTCATTTTGTGACTATCGTAGGGCTTTTACAGCATCACCTAAAAATTCTTTGTAACAATCTCCTCAGAATATTTCTTACAATATTTTTCTGATCAAGGAAGAAAAAATATGCTAGGAAGTCAGATCACTGAAACATGCTGCTATTTCTGCACAAACAAAACAAAAATCAGCTTTAGATGATAAAAAGCAAATACTCAGTGAATAGTAATTTTCCTACACTTGATTGGAATATCTGATTCTAGTAATAGATTTAGTATTTATAGGAATTTCATTGTATTATTATTATTATTATTTTTACTGCAAGATAACAACCAGAGACTTCTTTTTACTCCTGTTGCATAGAACTTTTCAACTGGGCTAATTGGAGTCTTGGGCACTCATCTACAGAGACATACAAGTCCACAGAACTAATCAATTCCAGGGTTGGGTTTTGACAGTTCTTATGGCACCTTTTCTCTTGAAAATGGGAATAATTCAGAATGAGGCATGAATGAACCATGTTGGTGTTCAACAGTACAACAGTATGATGATGCTTTTCAGGTAGAAGGGGGCATGTTTTGGGGCAAAATAAAATAGCAAAACATAAAACAAGGAACACATGACACAAGTGAAAACAAAGGGCCTTTGAAAAGCAGCAGGAGGAAGCTGAAGGCCTGCGCACTAGTACTGGGGTGCTGGTGTCTGAGCACTCGCCCGCATCAGAAAGCCCATACCCACTCAACCCTTCTTCAGCGATGTAACAAGGAACAAGGCTTCTCTCTACTCCCCAGGTGATTATTCACTTATCTGATGTGCCTGTAGTTTCTGTAATTGTAACAATTCACTGAACACGGACATATAATGTGTGGTTTACTCACAACTGCTTGGAAAGTCAGAATAAAAAAAAATTAGGAAGATGTTCCCTTGAGATCACCTCAGAAACTGACCTCTCTTTTTATGCATTACTTATGTGTGTGTAAATTTTACTTTTGTTGATGATTAATTTGTCTTCAAAATAACTCCCACCTGTATAAGGAATTTAAAAATAAACCAAACACGACCTCTAAAAGCTGACAGCGGGTCTAGCCTCTCTGATAATCAGACCACAGCAACATTTAATTTTGAAAATGAGCAGAGGTAAACATATTGATTTTCTGTTCCTATGTGTATTTCTTATTGAGTAATCAAAGTCTAAAGAAAAAAAAAACTACTCCTAGTTGTGAGAGTGAGGAATGTAACTGTTCAGATTTAAAGGGTAAAAATTATGAATATATGTTAAATTATAGGTTTGTGCTTGAGATGGAAAAAGTTATGGCAACATATTTTTATTTGTAAAATTGTGTTGAGAAAAATACACAAGCTGATTATGACTTTCCTCTATATACAGAAGAGCAGGATGCATTTCTAACAATAAGATGAGAACTTCCTATTAAATATGAGCTTAGAATCTTGTCCTTTCCTGGCTTTTTTATTTTAGTTAGCATTATTTAAAAGACTCTCGCTTTGAACAGTCTAGGCTGGCTTCTGCCATTTACACAGGATTCCTTTTTAAAAACAGTCCTTTCCTCTTCATGCAGTTTTCCCTCTTCAGACAAATACCAATGTCAGTTAAGCAGCTCTTTCTTGTGAAGACCCGAGTGTTGAAATTATTTAGAAGCCTGTTTGCAGATAACCTGATACTTGACATAATATTAATGTGATCTGCCTAATTTCAAAGATTCACTTCCTAAATTCCCAACAACTATATCAGCTCCACAAATTCAGTAAAACACTTTGGAGAGGGTGGCAGCCCACCAAAGTCTAATGTGATTTTAAAAATGACTCAGAGATTTAGTTTAACTACATTATAGTGGTTGATGGTGGGTAAAATAAAAAAACAAATATCAACCACAGAAAGTCAAGCACACACTCTATCACTCTCTTTGAGACCTAACTGAAACCCTTGGGCAAAGCATGGCACAAAGGTAAACACACTAATGCGATGAGACATTTGATGGGTTCTGCAAAGGAAGAGAAATCATCTCCCAGATGTCTGTGAGACAAGGAGACAAATCTTCTCATAGATGTTAAAAAATAAATAAATCAAGCATATAAACAAAATACCCATGATTAAATAAAATTTTAGGCGATTGAAACTGACTAGCATTTTACAATGCTAATGCTAATGGAATGTCATAGGCTCATTTGCATGTTTAACAGCTCCCATTAAAAAAAGAAAAAGGGTGCTGTATGCAGGAAGGAGGAGTAAATGGAAAAGTCAAGTCACACAGGGTAAGGAGTTGGGACAGAAGAGACATCAAATCAGTCAGAAATGTACAAGAGCAGTTTCTAATGCTGGGTCAGGAAATAAGGTAGTTAGAGAAAAGTTGCAATCTAAAGAGAAAACACTTTTAGGAAATGGCAAAATTAAAACAGAAGTAGATATGTAAAATAGATGAATGAAGACAAGGTCTTCCTGCACCAAGGGAGTTGTTTAGGAGAAACAGTGTCCGTTTGTGGCCAGCGATAATACTTTCCATTCAATAGAGTTTGCAGCTTGCTGATTCATATGATTGCAGGCTGGCGCCCTGCTGGCGAGCCTCTCCACTGAAATTAAATCCACTCTCTTCAGTTATAAATTATAATGCTCTATAAACAACACTCCCATTGGGAATGGGGGAGGGAGGGAGAGAAGGAGAGAGGAAGAGAAAGAGAGGGACAAGTGAAAAAAAAGAGGGAGGGAGAGAAAGCTTGTTTTTTGCACAGTCCACTCACTGTTTCATGTCCTGCTCTTCAGCAACAAACAAGGAGAGCAGGTCCTCCACACGGCACTCTTGTAATTCATACACCGTTTGATGTGGCGGCCAGAAAGGAACATGGGATAGTAATGCGAGTCTAGAGGGAAAGCACTTAGAAGCCGATGAGTGCGAGAACAAGAGGGGAGAGCAGATTTCATATATGGATTTTTTTCAAATATATTATTGAATAGATCTTTGGAGTCTCCAGGGACAGCCAAAATGAAATAAAATCCTGAATTCTATTTAGATATATCAGACCTCCACATTGGGCATCTTTTCATATCCAAATCAATCAGAGATAGATGGCCCCCTCCCCACAAGATGCACAGGAAAAGGAAAAAAGAGGAAAGCAGAGTGAAAGATAATCAGTTCCAAATGGCCTCAGACAGAGAGAGCAGAGCAGCGACATCGCTCAACAACGTGATCACCGCAGCAGGCAGAGATGGACATTATGGTCATCTCGTCATGAATATCTGCTTCGGAACTCAAGGCTAAGTTTGTGGGTGACGTTACAGCAGATTAGATAATGCAGAAACTATTTCTTAAAGAAAGTGTTTCCAAGTGTGTGTGTGTGTCAGCCCCACAAATAATCAGCTAAATCCACTGCCTATTTGTTTGCATGGCACCAGTTCCTAAGATTAACCTACATCCACACAGTCCTCACGGCATATATAAGAGTTATATATGCCCCAGTGAAGGAAAGAAATAATCCACTATCTGCCAACTAGTACCCCAAGGTTTCACAGCCCCGATCACTCATCAACTACAAAAGATGAAGTTGCAAAGAATGAACAGCTCTGTAATTTCTTCCCAAATGGTGAACCTGGACATAAAAAATAAGAGGGTAGGGGGGAGCTGAGAGACTGCGGGCACAGGCAGAGATGGCTCGGGAAAGGAGCCAGCCACAGAGATGCCACCACAGGTAGGCATCCAGGAAGGAGCCCTCCACAGGCCACTGCTTCCATTTCTCTTCCTGTGTCTACAGACCAGACAATTCTCTAAGAAACAAGACAGAAGAGATGCCATTCTTTCCCTAAAGCCACAGTATTGAAAGAAAAAAAAAGGGGGGGGGGGGGAGAACAGGCAACTGTCGTTCCAGGTTTCAGCTGGAAATAATTTAACCAGGTTAAATTCCAATCCCTGGATAGAAGACTTTAAAATTAATAACACTGACCCAACCCTTAATCAAGAATTAGACTTAGTAACAACTCTAGTTTTCTTTTTTTTCTTTTTTTCTTTTTCTTTCTTTCTTTCATGCGCCTGGCTGTCGCTGTCTCTGCTTTTGGCTGTGGTGCACACCAAGTAAATGATTTGCTGATAGGTGAGGCTCAGCAAATGCTTTTCCTCCTTTGAATGCCTGGTGAGCATGTTGGGAAAAGTCATTTAAGTCACTTAAAACGATCCCATGAAAAGTAAAACTCGATTCTGAAATAAGAGTATAAGTTGGAGCTTAAAAATAAATTAAATAAAGGAAACATTAAAAGATAAATGGTGCAGGATGCTCTGTGGCTGAGGTAATCGGAGTGGAGAGGGAGGAGGGTTACGTTAATAAATGATTAAAAGGC
>NW_026595981.1:10567905-10576235 GCF_907164565.1 Psammomys obesus | reverse complement strand
AATATGGTTTTCATTTGCTGATTTCCATAATGCCGTATGTGATCTGCCAGCCTGACATAATGAAGCTGGAAAGAGCTGAAGTCATTTGAACATTCTCGCTTGCACGACTGTCGCCAGTTCACCAAATGCCTGTTATCCGAGAGCCAATATCTTCCTCCTGCCTATTGACAAATACCAGAGAGGCTTGCTTTGGGGCATATGTGAAAATCCAGCCTTGGGTGGCAAATCTATGTTGAAATTCAAACTAAACATTACCCTTTCTCAGTAGCTCCCTTCCACCTTATTGCTTTAACCTGTGGCTTAAGCTTGGTTAAATGAGGAAAACAAGATTTAAGTGTGAATTATGCATTTCTAAATACAAATTCTCTCTTTCTTGATCAAACAATAAATCAAAAACACGAATACTTCCCAGTGGCACCAAAGCACTAGGGAAACTTATTGTTACAGGCCAAGTTTTCCAAGAGAACCAGCATAAGAACCTTTGCTAAACTTTATGTTGAAAGGAAGCTATTTATTTTTTTTCATTTTGCTAATGTACGGCATGGACACAGATTTATCTCTCTCTCATACACACACATACACACGCCTCCTATACCTTTCATCATACAGTAACATGGATTTGCTGAAGCCACCTTACAAATGATTTGTGTGTTTTTAAATTTTATTAAAAACCCTGATTGTTTGTAGATCACTTTTTGAGGCTGGAAAGACAATTCTAAAAGCATGCTTCTGAAAAGAAATATTTTGTCTTATGCAAGCCAAACCATAAAGCAAATAAAACCAACAAGGGCACCAGGTCAAAATGCTGTCTCACCATTAACATTTCAGGGAAACACTTCAGGCAGGATAAAAGTATTTAGTACCAGTGCTGCATTTATGACACAATTTACTTTTTAAAAATCTTGAACATGTTAAATAAGGAATATTTCAATAAGAAGCTGGGCAGTGGTGGCATACACTTTAATGCTATCACAAGGGAGGCAGACGCAGACGGATCTCTGAGTTCAAGGCCAGTGTGGTCTACTGAGTGGGTTCCAGGACAGCTAGAGGTACACTGCCCCCGAGACCAACCCCACCAAAGAAAGCCAGGCAGGCATCTTGTCTCAGGTCTATAATCCTGGCGCTTGCCAAGAGTTCAAAGCCAACCCAAGCTACATAGTGACAACTTATTTTTTAAATAAAGAAATGAAAAAAAGAAGAGCAAAAAAAAAAAAAAGTGAAAGCCTGTGGTGGCAGTTATATCCCAGAAGTATATAAATTAAATCACAGACATTGGTTTGTGTGTGCGTGTTTTTGTTTTAATTTCCTTGGAGGCTCCCAAAGATGAATGTGTTACACTTTAGACAGCACACCAAGTTTTAAAATCAGTTAGGTTTCCAAATATTAAGTTCATTCCAATCTCAGCTCATAATGTTTGCAACATTAAATTTTTCTCTCTTTTTTTTTCCCTCCCACATTCTCTTCCTTCTTAGCTTCCTTCCTCTTTCCAGCTAAGGTCAAGCTGTCTCAAAACAAAACAAAACAAAAAAGACTGCAGGCAGGCAGTGTGACCAGTATGTTAGGAGACCACAGTGGTCCAGAGAGAAGCAGCCCTTTAGCTTCCCCAAGTGGATGAAAGGGCTGCTGTTATCAGCAGCTGAAAGCAGACTAACAATGAGGCGTAAAAAGTGGCTGTTTTGAGAGCAGATTGTCTAGTTCTGTTGTTGGTTGCTCATTTCCCTGGAAAATAGTAGCAAATTCTGCCCCAAAATGGGAAAAGAACAGTTGACATTATCACATCAATAACAATTTACTATCAAAGCTGATAGTAAATTGATATACAGTTGACTATCATTTAGGAAAATGACTTAAGAAAGAACAAAAAGGGAGAAAGAAAAGCAGAACAAAGATTGGAAAGGCACAAGATGCCAGTACTCCCAGCACTGGGGAAGCTAACCTGGAAGGGCGGAGGCTGCAGAGCTTGAGGCTAGCCAGGCACAACACTGTCACTGCTGGGCGTTCAGGACACAGAGGCTACATGGTTATTAGGAATTGCTGTTAACACAGGGTTCAGAGAATCTGGGAATGATTTGGCGGTAGCATCTTTTAAGCAGATAGCCACCTCCTCCCCTCTGAGGCTCAGAATAAAAACAGTGATTAAAATAGCATAAAGGGCAGGCAAGATGCCTTAGCAGGTAAAGGTGCTTGCTGCCAAGTCTGTCAACCTGATAACCTGAGCTCAATTCCCAGAACCCACAGGCTGGAGAGAAACAATTGCTGCAAGCTGTCCACTGACCTCTCCACGTGTGCCTCAACCCAAGTGTGCACCCTCCTCCCACCAACAAATAAACAAATGTAAAAAGAAATTAATTTGTTTTGGTTTTTAAGACAGGGTTTCGCTGTGTAGCTCTGGCTGTCCTGGAACTTAGCCTGTAGACCAGGCTGGCTTTGAACTCAGTCTGCCTCCTGGGTGCTGGGATTAAAGTTGTGCACCACCAAAAACCCCTAAGGAAAAAACTAAGAAAACAGAGAGAAGAAGTAGCATTGCTTATGACTCAGGATGAAAGGTAGCAGTGATGGCCTCCCAGACAGGTGGGGCTGGAGATGGGTTTCCTTAGAAGAGAAACCACACTTCCCTTGATCAGAAAGGGGCTTCTAGAAGGGGGAGGCAATGGTGTCAGGATGGATGGCCTCTTGTTTGTGGAAGAAAAGTGCTATGCACTTGAAGGACTGAGAACATACGGACAGTTCTTTCCAAGCTTGGAAGACCAGAAGCTCAGGAAAACTATGCCTAATTGCAGACGGAGTGAAGGTGTTTTATGCCATGAAGACTAGACTAGCATGGGACTTGTAATCCTCCTGCTTCAGCCTCCAAAATGCTGGGATTTTGGAGTGTCCACCACGTCTGACCAGAAAGTGTTCTTAAAAATGAATTAGGAAAGATGTGAAGCCCTTGAAGTATTAAAAATAAACAAACAAAACCAGTTCAGCAACAAATGGTTCCCTTTGAATGAAGGTATCTATTCATCTCTGCAAGGAGGCTGGTTTTTCTTTGCCTCTGTTGGGCTGTCACTCAACTAGTTTGTAGTGAGACAGGCTGCTATGGAAGGACCTGCTGTGCTGCAGAAGCTGTGGCTTCCTGACTTCTTTCGGAAAGGTCACTTCATAATTTTATTGCCTTCTAGAGTTTAAAATAAACAAAAAAAAAAAAAAACAAAAAAAAAAACAAAAAAAAAAACACAGGGGAGGCTGGGAATGTGGCAAGCCACTACAATGCCCCCTCAGGGTGTGATCCTTAGGGTCATCTGCCATTCTCTTGTCCTTGTCATCCAATGTTCATATGATGTCATAAGCAGCATTCTGTAGACATCCAGATGGAGAGGAATGTTAATTCAGAACATGACTGCTCTGGCAAGAAATCACATCCAAAGACCTTCTAGGTCTGTATCATTCAGCTAGAATACAAACACACCTTTAATCCAGGAGTCAGAGGCAACTAGATCTCTGAGTTCAAGGCCAGCCTGGTATAGAGCAAGTATCAGGGAAAGAAAAGCTTAGGTGTGGTGGCACATGCCTTTTTGTAAGTAATGTTAGTTTGTAGAAGGTAGCACTCATGTTTGAAAGTGATGTCTAACTGAGTGGCAGAAAAGGTGACAGAAAAGACTTGACAGAATTGGATACACCCAACTCTCATGAGAAGAGAGATACTTAAGGGGCAATGAGCTAGAATTTTGCTGGGATGGTAACAGAGAGATGGGTTGCAGAGAAAGAACTGAGATGAAGACTGAATAAGCCAGAGAAGGAGCCAGGAGATTAGAGCAGATTGCTGGAGGTAGTTTGGGACCAAACAGAGCAATTCAGAGGCCGAGAAAGAAGCCAGATTGAATAAGTCAGCTGGGAGAGGAGTTTGCACTGGAACAGCTGAATTGAACCAGCTGGCCCAGAGTTCAGTAAGAATAAGAAAGGGGAAGCTTATTACAGAGGATGAGAACATTCTAGGACTAGGCCTACGTTAGCAGAAGGAGGAAGGAAGGCTTTGAGACAACAATTTAACAAGGTAAATAACAGCTACTTTCACATTCAGAGAGCAGCCCCATCTCTTTCTTGGTTTTAGAACCCTCTATACCAGTGGTTCTCAACCTTCCTAGTGCTATGACCCTTTAATACAGTTCCTCCTGTTGCAGTGATCCACAACCCTGAAATTATTTCATTGCTATACTGTTATGAATCATTATGTAAAACATCTGATAGGTGGGATATCTGACATGCAACCCCTCAAAGGGGTCATGGCCCACAGGCGGAGAAGCACTGCTCTATACTCTACCTTCTGTCATAACTGCACCTTTCATGTCACATAGGATCTTCACCTTGTACTATGTCACTTGTGAGGCTGGGACTTGCAACACTTTATATAGAAGAGTTCTTGCCTTGCAAGGAAGAAAAAAAGCAAGGGAATCTTGTGGTCTAGCCCATGAGCTCTGCACCCACAGGTGCTGAACAGTGGATCTGCAGAGAAGACGTGCACAAGTTTTTAACTAAAAAAAAAAAAAAAAAAAAAGTGGATGTGTAAGATTTAGATAGGAGAAGAAATCAGTATCAACAGCCCTATAATTTTCAGTGACATTTTAAAAGTACAAGTGAAAGCTGATGGTCTAGGGCTGAAAGTATAGAAAGCCCTTGTTCAAGGGCCACATCTGAGAATTATTCTCCTTCTACCAGGCTCCCAGGGAACTCAACTACAAAAGGAGGCTTGAGCAAGGGTGAAGAACCAAAACCGGGGGCCTCATGGAAAGGATTTATACTCATGGTCAGTGAGTAAAAAATTAAATAATGAGGAAAGAACTGTATTAGCAATGATAAGGTCACGACCAGGTCAAGATGGGTTAAGACGGAGGAGACCTGTCATGGGATCCGAGACAGCCTCCTGAGTCACTTTTGAACTTGGCCTCAGTATCCTTAACTCTAAACACACTTGCCACCAAATCTATTGCTTATTAATTACATAAAAGGGAATCAAAGTCTAATAATCCACTAGAAGGGGGAGGGGATACAAGGCAGACTACAGACTTTCTCCATCTCTGGAGATGGCACTGGTGGCGGCTTTGCTAGACCTGGAGCGGGTAGGAGTCGGTCACACATCTATGACTGTGCCCACTTTCCAGTCCACTTGGGTGGTGGTTATTATTTTTAATGTATTCCTACTGCAGTAAGTCATAAATAAGCTTACCTATTCAAATGACCACAATAAATGATGCGAAGTAGCACACTGGCCCATAAGCAGCAAAGACCCAGAAGGCAACACTTAAAACATAAACTGCCAACAGTAACCTGATCAGGTTTCATAAATCAGAGCAGCAATGGCCCCAGAGAGTGGCAATGAGCGCTCCAGTAACTGCAGCCTCCTGTCTGGGAGCATACTGTAAAAATAGCCACAGTAAGCAAGCCTCCCGGCCAATCAATAGACTCCTATTAACCTCCTGGCCAATTACAGGATGATTGCCTAAGCAAACAAAGAATTATTGGCTGTTTAGTTGAGACTTTATTCACGCCCTGCTCTTCCCCTGCTTCTCATTCTGTTCCGCCTCTCCTCCCCACCCCCTTTCCTGTTAGGAGAAAACATCTGCAAACACCTGATATTCATCTAAGTCCCCGCAGTTGTACAGTCTTGTTAAATTGTTACCACCTTTTCCACAAGCAGTTCTGGCAATTAACCTCATGGCCAGAGACTTCAAAGAAAACAACTGTTGAGTTTGACCTCGCTGAGCTACCATAGATTCTTTTATGATTTTTTTTCTGAGACACTTTCATCCACAGAGGAAAAATGCAGACTGATAAATTTAATGTTTATTTTAATATTTGCTTAATTTATTAAGAAGACAAATGCCAAGATGTTGGGCCATAGCGAGATTCACCCATTTCTCCTCACCACTAAAGAATGGGGCTAATTTTAATTTACATTCCCAAAGCATGTGTGCACCTCTCTCTGCTCTTGCACAAATCCTACACTTGCTGGAATCTAAGGATTTGATACATTTGACCCTCTCTTGCCCTTGTTCACAAATCTCTCATATGTTTTTCAAAACTGTTTAAAAGTTCAGAATGAAAAATGCATGTGAAATGAATGCTAAGATCCAAAGTTGCCATTAAAAATCTATTTTTTCATTTTATATTTTTACCCTTGCAGATAGACTTTTTACCTTAAAACCAGGGCTAATCCCCCAGTTCTCATGAGAATAAACTACTTGCAATAAAGATCAAAATATATGACTGGGCAAGCAATACAATTCTTCTCAAGTAATCTTGCAGAATGAGTTTCTCTGTGCAATTTATGCTGTGTAGCCAGCCCTGTACAGCTGTGGACAACAGCAGCCACGACCCATCTTAGTACCTGGAGGCAGGCTTGGGAAGTGTGTTCACTTCTTCAGGCCACAAAGTTCATTCAGAATTTTAATAAAAATGATTACATATTTAGGAGATCCTGAGAACTACGAAAGCCTCCTCTCTCCCTGGCAATGTGAAGCCCTGGAAAGTTGCCACTCCTTATGAAATCTGAAGAACCCTGCTAATGAAGTAGAATATTTGTGTCGAGATCTATACAAGGATCATGGGGTTGAAGGAATTAATCTGGAGCAAAGGTGACAGAATATGTGTATACACACACACACACACACACATATATATATGTGAACAGTCACTAATATGTAAATGCTTATAAGTTAGTTCCACCACAGCTATACCTAACTGCTTCTGGAAAGATGCACTCTATGGTCCAATACCATATGATATGGCAGTTTGGTTAGGGGCTTCACTTGGATCAAACTGCAAAGGACAGAGATGGAGGCACAGTAGTCTGGAGGGAGTAAAAATGCCGTTGTCCCCCCACCCCCAACCCCTTCATTCGCTGTTCTGAGAGTATAACAGTACCAATCCTATGGCAGGGCTGGGAGAAAAGAATGGAGTTGCATAAAAACCACTGAACTGTTTTAAAAATCAGGAAATATCTATAAAATACAAATTTCCTATTTTCCTTGACTAAATAGTGGATCTGGCAAAAATGGGCCTACAAATCCACAACAGCATTGTCGGATGGACAGGCAGCATGCTGGAGCTCCGGCCACTTACGCCTGCTCAAACACTGGTATACATGTTTGAGGCACTGTCTATCACATACCATTCAGTACATAGTAAGTACTCAATAATAGGGGCTTCAAGAGCTACAATTCCAAATCTATTTTTGAGGAAAGCATAGAGATGTTTAGGATATGTATGAAGCAAAGAATGTACCAAGTTCTGGACACAGCAGAATGTGTGTGATGCACATTAAATTTTCATTTTATTTTATATGATTTTTTTTAAACAGGATATATGCTGTATATGTCAACTTGACACAAGCTAGAGACATCAGAGAGGAGAGTGCCTCCCTTGAGAAAATGACTCCATAAGAATGGGCTGTAGGCAAGCTGGTAAGGCACTTTCTTAATTGCTGACTGATGGGGGAGAGCCAGCCCAATGTGGGTGGGGCCATCCTTGGGTTGGTGTTCCTGGATTCTATAAGAAATAGGGCTGAGCAAGCCACAAGAAGCCAGCCTATAAGCAGCACCCTCCATGGTCTCTGCATCAGCTCCTGCCTCCAGGTTCCTGCCTTGCTTGAGTTCCTGTCCAGACTTCCTTCAATGATGGACTACAACACAGAAGTATGGGCTAAAAAAATAAAACAAAACAAGAAACAAACAAACCAACAAGAAACCCTTTCCTTCCCAGTTTGATTTGGGTCATGGTATTTTATGCATCAACAGTACCCCTAACTAGGACAGGGGCTCACTCTGTGGATCACGATGGTCTTAAACAACCTGCCTCAGCTTCCAGAGTCTGGGTGTGAACACAGGCGCTACCATGCCCAATTCTTTTTTTTTTCATGCCCAATTCTATACTCAACAGTTTCCCAAAACTTCAATGTGTCTCTGTCTAAAACTCCCTCAGTAATAAGATTTTTATAATGTGTCTTGTGGCGCTTAGTAATAACTATGTTTGTAATGGGATAAGCATTCTAAGCCAGTAAGCAAAGCCCTCAAGTGTTCTGGGAATGTAAAAATGTCTCTTTTCAGACAAGGGGGAATCAGTCCAGTACGAGGAAGCAGGTGAGTGACACTGAGGACCAAATACTGAGAAGTAGGTGCCCATTAGATCTACCTGTCAGGGCTGGGCAGATGGCTCAGGAGTTGCTGCTCTCCTCGAGAACTCAAGTTTGGTTCCCAGGGTCCATTATTCAGTAGCTCAAAGCTGCTCTTGGGACAGTACTTCATAACACACACACACACACACACACACACACACACACACACACACACACA
>NW_026595981.1:10540161-10567895 GCF_907164565.1 Psammomys obesus | reverse complement strand
CACACACACACACACACACACACACACACACACACACACACACACACCTGTCATAGGAGTACAACCTTCAATGGGTTTCCCTCAGAAGCTGTCTTTCTCAGTGGTGGTGGCACACGTCTTTAACCCCGGCACCAGGAGGCAGAGGCAGGTGGATCACTCTGTTCAAGGCCAGCCTGGGTTACAGATTAAGTTCCAGGACAGCCAAGGCTACACAAAGAAACCCTGTCTCGCTCAACAAACAAACAAACAAAAGCCCCAAAGAAAGAAAATACACACTCTTTCTCAGTCACAGCTCACACATTCTGAATATGAGGATTCCAAATTCAGGGTTCAGCTGTCCCTTACTGACAGCTGAATTGTTCTTTTGGATTTGAGAATACAGAAAGCAAAACACCAGGCTTCTTTCACTTTGGCTCCATACGGAAGTCAAGACACAGCCCCACAAGCACACCTCGGACACCCCAGGAGCAGAGGGCAACATTCCTAAGGGGGCATCTGAAAATGCTGGGCGCACTTATGCTACCCTGTACAATTCAATGACCTGTTACCCTGGAAATCGACTTCTCATGAACCCAAATGGTACAAGTAAGCGAGCCTTGTGCCATGCTGTGTGGGTGCTGTGTTGATCACACAGGGCAAGTGAGCTTCACTGGGAGGATAAAAGTTTCTGGGCACTCAGGAGGCAGAGGCAGGTGGATCTCTATGAGTTTGAAGCCAGCCTGATCTACATAGGGAATTCCAGGACAACCAGGGCTACCTATAGGAACCCTGTCTCAAAAACAAAACAAATAACATCTAAAACCGAAGAAAAAGGCAGTCTTGGTTTGGAGGAGCGACCTGGGAGAAGAGAGGGGAGTTGGTGGTCTGTATAAACTAGTGGCCTATGTTCAAGTAAGTGAGGTGAGAAAAAAAATAATGTATCATATACACGAATTTCAATCAAACCAAAAACTTCTTCTGTCCACTCTTGTTAAAAAAAATTTTCAAAAATCAACAGAACTCTCTAGAGAACACAATTTCTGGCTAGTCTCCTTGTAACATGGAGCAGAATGATTTCCTTTTAATTTTCATAGTCTTGGTCAACCATCAGTCAAAGGGGAGGGATACTTGTGCTGAACATTTAAGCACCATTTTCAAAAGCAACACTAAATGACACAAGGGCCTGGTGCTCCACTGCACAGTTCAGTGAACTCCTGCACAGATCAGTGAGATGGCTGGAGATGCCTCTCTCCGTCTGTTTTTCATCGCCAAAGTCTGTGTACTCAGCAGAGTGTGAAGAGAGCCTCTCTTCCCCTCCCAACGCTCTCCCCACGGTCCTCCCCAGCCCCCACCTCTCTCCAGAGCCCCTGCAGCAGAGAGCAGGAACTAGAGCAAATGCTTTTGTGAATTAAGAGATCTCGTGAGCGTAAATTTGCTCAGGCTGCTCCCTTCTGCAGGCCAGACCCTGCTGCTGCCCCAGGATGTGAGCTGTCAGTTTGCATAGCTGGTGATGAGTTGCAGAACCATCAGCAAAGGTGAGGACGGCAGAAACAAGAAAGATGCAAGACTGGTGGAAATCATTTCACAAGGAAAATTTCAGCCATCAGTGGGAGGAAGCTTTGAAAAATGCTGCCATTTCCGAGTCAGAATGAAGGAAAAATTAAATTACTGCCGGTGAGGCGAGCCAAAGTTGCATCTTCCTCCAGGGAGAGTTTTGATAATGGTAAACACTTGACAGCTGGCTGGAGTTGTTATCTTGTTCTAACAGTTGTTATGGTCTAAATGAATATTTCTGATAAGGGCAGAGAAGGAGAAATTTAAACACTTTCATATTTCCATGTTTTGAAGCGTACAGTGTTCAGCCGAACAGGTTCAGATAACTTTGTCACCAGGGGCAACTGTCAAGGCTGTAATGGCCCCAGGCGGGCGTCTCACCAATGCCAGGGTTTCAGCTAATCCATACGAAGCAATTCTTTGATGTAAATCAACTTACTAAGAAAATATCTTTAACCTTTGGCTGTCTCAACCACCAGTAAAAACACTTCCAACCTGGCAGGAAAGTGTCGAGAAAAAAAATAGACACAAGTGCTAGGTTAACAAACCGGCAGAAGATGCTGTATTGTTAAATGAGCTTTGTAAGTTACTGATGACAATCATCCGATTTCATTTCATTTTGTTTTTCATAAAAGAATCAACCCAAACACCTCAGAAAAATAACAGATTAAAAACATGTTTAATGGGTGAGTGACAATTCCACAATCCCCAAGAATGTTAGAATTCCTGGAGGGATGACCTGTTTTAAAATTCTTTGTTTCTATATACAGAATTAAAAAAAAAAAAAAAAAAAAAAAAAGAGTCCAAGTTACTGTCTGAATTCCCCAAGTCTTCACAGAATGGCCATGGAAGTTCCCAGACTATGGGAGTCTCTGCCTTACATGACTGGCTGGCTGTTACGTCTGCAGAGAGAGAATGAGGTCCCGAGAACACCCTCAGGACCCTCGTCTACGGAAACAAGAGTACCCAAAGTCCTAAACTCACTCTGCCTCTTACATTCCACTGGACTTGAAATGGCCAGTGGCCAAGAAACAAAACATGGTCAGGGGAGGGAAATACAAAAATGCAAAGAGAAGGAGCTCGAGAACTCCTACAGAATAATGTTAAAAAAAAAAAAACAAAAAAACAACAAAAAACAAAAAAACAAAACACCAACAGTAGAATAAAAGTAGAATAAATTTTCATGTTTTCATCCAAAAAGATTTGATTGTTAATTGCCTAAAATGGAATTGGTATAATTAGGGGACTTACGGAAAAACTCCATGGAGCCCCAATCTGATGTTCCACAATGAGGAACCTGTTTCTACCCCAGCAATTTGGGGACATTTTATATTTTTTTTGTGACCTATACTTTAGCATGCATTTGCAAGCACCATGCCCTAACCAGAGATAACTTTAGTCAACATCCTTTCCTCTAAATACCTTTAAAAAACAAAAATCTGAGGATCTCTTTACTGTGCATTAGTGAGAAGTCTCCCCACCCCCTCTGGGACCCTGACCTGTCTTGATATGAAAGTATATAAATTGATATTAAAGTATGGTATTTTGAGAATGTTTCAAAGTAAGGTCAAACTGGTGTTAAGAACCCGGCTAGTGCAGGCTGAAATAACAGTCTGGCTGAGCGGTCTTAAGTGCAGCTGCCTCCAATTACTAAGCACATCTTAGCTATGCTTTCCCGGAGGAGAACAATGCAAGCAAGGCCTTGAGTCAAAAATAAAGTCAAAGAGAGCTTCCTAACAAGGCAGACTGGACGCAGTGTCAGGGTGCTGCGGGACCCCAGCACCCTGACTCACCACTGACAAAGCTGAACTCCCGGCCAGCAAAGAGCCAATACTAGAGAGAATGCTTCTGACTGTAATCCCCAAGTATCTACACAGTGCACATGCCCTTACAGTGTCAAAACAGTGCCCACGAATACACGGTTAGAAGCAAAACAAGACAAGGCTTATGCTCCATCACAGGACCCAAATACCCATCACACTGGGCCATCCCTGCTCCATCCACACCCCAAATTCCAGCCTCCAAATCCCACATGTCATTAAGTCCATTTTTTGTCTGTTACACTACATGAAAAACCATAGATTGTCCAAGCACATTATTCCATATTGACTGCCCCCTCCTGCCTTCACTTGCACGCCAAAATCCTCCTAGCCCTCAACTCAAGAGTCTATGGCTGGTAGCGGCCTGTATTCCTGGGAACACAACCTAGTAAAATAGAGGCCACCTAACTGATATGCCAAACTCTTAGATTATACAAGGGCTGATAATGTCCATGTTCCTTCTACTCCTAAAATTCTCTGGCACAAATATCCACTTCGCTCCTCCCAAACCAGAGCTCTGCCATCTAATGCCAAGTAAAGACAGAAACTAGGCAAGCCATCAGCTTCGGCCATTCAGATCTGTGGTTACATTTGGCCCTGCCAATGACCATCTCTGTATCCTTACTCAAACTGTATGTCCCTCCAGAGTCTTTGCCTTTTTTCTACAATGGACCTAATCCTCTACCCTGAAAACTACTCAAGAGGATTAAATGAGATAATGTAAACAAAGTATGTAGTCAAGAACCATGGCATACATGCATTTTTCAACTACACGAGCCAGTCTTGTGTATCAATAAAGTATGTGCATATGGGAGAAAGAAGCAGATGAGAGTGAAAATGAAGGTAGAAATACTTCACTTTAGTAAGAATCAGTCCTGACTAAGCTTGTTCAATAAGTACATCTACATTACTGTTGAAGGAAATATGGAAGCATCTGGAACATGAATGATCCAATTCCTTCACAACTATTAAGATATTAAGGTACCCACTAGCCCCTAAGAAAAGGATGACAGAAGTGCTCAAGGTACAGAGGATAAATGCTCACTTCTTTTTCAAAGATGCCCAATCTTTTGACATCGAAACATGACATTGTTACTGCCTTAGTTTGGGTTTTTATTGCTGCGACACCATGAACACCGAACAAGCCACTCTGGTGCAAAGATGTTTCATACGAGCAGAATGGATATAAGTTTGTCCAAGAATTGTCTACCTGGATACCTGGTTTGTGAATTTTAAATTTACAAACTAGTAGCTCTCTGCTGACTGTAGAATGAGAAAGTTCTTTCATCTTCATTTTTTTTTTTTTTTTACATTTCCAACTTACACAGATGACCAAAGGCCAGAAGACAAAAGAATTGAAGACAGGAACTTCTATGTTGCTTTACAGTTGTGACTTAGAAACTTTGGTTATCTGGTAAAAGTTTGAGTACACTGAGCTGTTAAATGGAGTCTTTCCCACATTTATTCCATCGTGTTGCTAGAATACTCTCCACCTCAAAACCCTCCTCTCTAGCCCCTTGTTCTAAGTCTTCTTTTCGCACTTCCCTTTCATTCTGCCTGGCCCTAACCTCCACTGACAGTTCGACCCCCATGCTCCATCTTCTCTGCTGCGTATTCAGAGCAGGCCCCTGTTCTTCCTCCAAATTAGTCCAGTGTGTTCAACTCTTGCCAGTTCTTTTCCTCAATCTTCACTTTCACCTGTCAGCATGGCCCTATCGCCGACGTTCTAGCTCTCAGTGACCTCCTTTTCCTCCTGAGGAAACTCTCTGATCAAGTGCTGAAATCAACTTTTCCCTCCCTTGATGAGAGAACTCTGTCAGCTGGCTCCGTACTCACCAGGACTGGGGAGCCATCCACCGTGTCTTCACTTTTTATTGCCTCCCAGAGTATGGCGCATGGCTCTGTGACTCAATGAACAATGCTCCATGACTCCAATGGACACTGAGAAAGCTCATCAGCAGAATTATTCAAACCTCTGCTCATGCTGAGTCCACACAGGGACTCCTGCGTGGCCATTATGGTTTGGGTTACAGACAAGGCTTGCAATCAACTCAGTTCAGGAGATAGGAGTCCAGAATAGAAAGGGGCAGCCAATCCCCCCATTTTTCCCACAATATATTTTGATTACAGTTCCCCTCACACAACTCCTCTAAGCTACCTCCCACTCACCCAAGGCCACACCTTACCTTCTCTCATTAGAATACAGACAAACCTCTCTTGAGAAAAGGGAGCAACTGAAGCAAAAGAGCACTTGTGTGATCAAAAACACAAAACCCACAAACAAGAAGATGGTATTTGGAAACTCTCGGCCAAACTGCAGACGCTTCTAACCTTCCAACATCATCTCGAAGAAGGGAGAAATCAGGAAATGGTGACATGAAAACCATCTTTATGCTTTCTATCTTTTCTGTTTCTGAAACAGGGTCTTGTTATGTAGTGCTGACTGACCTCAAATTCACAGCAATCCCCCTGACCCAACCTTCAAAGTGCTGGAATTCTGTAATCCCATGAGCTGCCACACCTGGCTTATACATAGATCTTTCTTAATTCGGAGCAAACATCTATACTTTAAGAAAAAAAAAAAAAAAAAAAAAAACCACTAAACTCTTTAGGTTTAAATATATATCCAAAATCCAGAACTCAAAGCACAAGCAACTTATATGAAGCCAGCCTGGCAGAAAATACAAATAAAAGGAGTATTCGTGAGAATCTCAGACTCAAAATCTAACATGTTTCCATTATTGTTTAGTTCCTTTTTTTTTTCTAGGCGTAAGAGTTTAATGAATGTTTGAAAGCAAAAACATGAGATGAATTTGCCAGCTGGGTAAGGCGATACACACATAGAATCCCAGCACTCAGGAAGAGTCAAGGGAGTCACTCACTGTGTTCAAGGCCAGTGTGAGACACACAATTAGACCGTACTTAAAAAAAAAAAATCAAAATTAATCTTATCAAAGTTTATAGTGAAATTAGGACAATGCCTGGTATAAAAGCTTTTTCTCTTTTAAGCCAATAGTACTGACAAAATCATATTAACTATGGTAACTTTCCATTCACTTTTGTAGGGAAAATAATATGGGCATAAAAAATATTCTAACATTCATTAGCTTCTCTGAAATTATTCAGGGAAAAACAGTACCTGTAAGAAAAATTCTTAGTTTTCCATTGAGAAAATAAACACAATCACCACACGTGCCAAAAATCCCAAATGCTCAAGGAACATTTTAAATTTCAATGTCTCAAACAATCCCACCTACCATATGATCCAAATTTTCTTCACTGTCTCAACATTGGCCCTTAAGCAGATCAATACTTCATCTGGACGTAGAACAGACTGTTCATTCTCTACCAGCTAAGCAGAGGAAGACATGCAAGAGAAAATCAGCCCTGACATCTCAAAGCAAACCACTAAGACATGATGCCACTGCAGAGAACCCATCTCCATTGTTTTTTTTTTTTTTTTTTGGTTGGTGACATCTCCACAGACCATGTGCTAAAAGGAGCGCCCTGGAGATGCCTGGGAGTAGTAGCACCTTCAGAAGATGGAGACATAGGTTATGGGGCATCCCTGTAGACAAGTGCTTGAAGAAACTCTGAAACTCTGGACTCTTCCTCTATGCTCCCTAGCAGATGACGTGGATGGCTCTGTCCGGCAAAATGCTCCTTCCTACAAGTCCAACTTTGCCATAGGCGTAAAGCAAAAGGACCTGAGTCTTCCAAAATCGAGCCACAGTAAGCCTTTCTTTTTAGAAGCTTTGAGTGACAGAGCTGTGCGCATAGTACGCGGAGGGTTACCCTGGTAAGAAACAGTAGTTCACAATTTGAACATAAACAGAACAACTGCAGTTGGCGCTACCGGATCAGCTGTGCACATATGCCGGGTTCTGGTAGGTACATGCATTTTTTACCTAAAAAAGTTCACTGCATGGCAAACATCTGGCCAATAATATGTAACTGGGTCAAGCAGACACAGGCTCTGGAAACAAGCATGGAGCCCTGTGAGCCTTGGATGCTTGCTAGCTATGTGCCACTGGAGCAATCTAATGGATCGTGTGCTTCCCCAAAGTAAGAAGCAATAATTTGGTCAATTTCCTGCATCTGAAATACTAAATAAGATGCTGCAAAGCTGACAGGTGGGTAGTAGGTGTCACAATCAGACATACAAGAAAAACAAAACCAGCCAAAACAATGCCAGCAAACCAGGTGTTTCAAAACAGTCTTATTGAGGTACAATTCATGACGGACACATTTCAAGTACACAATTTCCTAAGAATTGAGTATCAAAGTAATTCAATTACTAAACACTCACATGTGCCACACTGAAGGTTTGTAGTTCAGTTTGTCCCAGTTTTCAAATGGGAGAAATTTTGCACATCAGGAGAGATTTACCGATGTTTGGAGACATAGATCTGGTACTCTAGTCCAAACATCAGAAGCTAAGGGATGCTAAACACGGAGAAACCCTGTTCTAGAGAGAAAAAGATAGACAAAACGCACTCTTCCTCTGCAAGCTATAGCCAGGATCCTAGTTTTGGATGTAGAGATTAAGTGATGCTTATGCACATACAGGAAGGGATGGCATGGGCAGAAAGGGAAAGAAAGAGGCTTTCTACACAAGATCAGAGCTGACCTTAGGCTCAGCAAGCCCTTCATGTAAAGAGCCCGATAGTAAGACGAGCTCAGCAGGTGAGGGTGACAGCAGCCGTGGGCAGCGCACGGATGCCAGCCATGTGAGTGCCCTCACCTTCACTAACATCTGACCTCACTGAACTGTCGGGTTTTAGGAAACTCTTCATTTGATTTTTTTCCTACCCTATAAAAAGAATAAACTTTCCTAGCCCATGAGCTGTATATGAACTGGTGGTAGCAGCAGCTTGCCAACCCCTGCTATAGTGTACACTCGGGATTTCAAGGTGACAACTTCGATGGTCGGAAAACAAACACAGCAGTGCATCAACCCCCAGAACTCTGGATGCAGTAGGTATCTCCAAGCCATTCTGTGCCGAAGAACAACTGAACATGACATATGACCTGTCACTATCTTCTTTGCTATACTTACAATGAGACGACATGCTACTCAAGGGAATAAAAAAGCTTTTTTCAGGCCACTGTGGTGAAATGACATTTACCTAATGCAGACACAAATTTTGTGTTAATTAGTGGGTACTTGACATTGATGTGATCAGATTAGTGGAGCAAAGTCAGCCTTAAACTAGCTCCCTAGAACTAACATAGTATGTCCTTGAATTAAGAGAATTAGGGGAAGTGACAAAAAGCACCAGCTAATGAGAAACCACTCAGAATCACCTGCTATACTCACGAGCACGCTAACAACCTCACGGAGTCGATAGGCGACTCAAAGCACAGCGGGGCACCTGGCCCGTCATCTGCCAATCCAGTGCTGTCACATAACACAGAGCCCGGGCTGCGCCTCAATCATAGTCAGAAAGTGTCAAGATGCTCAGGACAGGAGTCGAATAATGCGAATTCAAAATACGAAGAAAATGTAGCTCTTTTACTAATGTTTATTTCTGAGACAGGCTTTGGCAATGCAGCCCAGGCCAGCCTTGAACTCACAATGCTCCTGCTTCAGCCTCATGAGGGCTTAGACAGCAGGTGTGAGGCAACCTACCTGGCCTAACTGTTTAAAGTTTCACTAACTGTTTAAAGTTTTATCAGAAAGTTTCAGAGAAAAACAGAAGGCTCACCTGTACAATGACTCTTTCAAAACCTACTATCACAAAAGCCATTTGAAATGGCTACAACAACAACAAAAGTCTTTGGGTTTGTCATGAGTCTCATAATCTTAGCAATATGACCTTTCTAATGACACAAGATATAAAAATTGGATTAGCTGTTTATAAATTGAATTATAATTAATTATACATAATAAATATATGCTCAACTAATATTACCTATCAACTTGTAATCTCATCACACTATTTCAGTTTCTTCCTCTTTCTAAAATGTGCCACCCAGGACAGTTTTCCCAACTGTGTAATATTCCTCTATAATTCTAAAACCAAAAAATTTAGAGCTTGTCTAGTCGGATATTCTCATTTTAAAGATTCATTTTCTTTTTTTTAAATTTACGTATATGTGCACTATTGCTCTTGAAAGCTAGAAGAGGGTGCCAAGTCCTCTGAAGCTACAGTTAAAAGTGGCTGTGAGCTGCTCAACATAGGGGCTGGGAAGCAAATTCAGGTCCTTGGTAAGAGCAGTATATGTTCTTCACTACTGAGCCATCTCCTCAGCCCAATCTTCTCACTTTAAAAATAGTGTAATGGACAAGTTCAAAGGGGACGTAACAGAACCTGGTATAAAAGGTGAGTGGGCGACTGGGATGTGCGGGGGTGGGTGGAGGAAGCGGCTGAAGGCTGTGTGGTGGACAGTGACTAGTAAACAGGACCCTGAATGATGCCCACAGAAAGAAGTGATAAGTGAATGAGGTGAGAGATATGATCCCTGAGTATTACACAGTGTGTGTACTGTCAAGTCGCGACATCTCCACAGCATGGTTATTACTATGTGACAACTGAAAGAAAAATCTGCTTTTAAACGGGACTCTGGAAGCTGGCCTGTATAATTCTGATCTTGTCGCTAGTGGCCTTACTGGTAGCCACTGAACCACATTGCTTAGTTTCTCGGAACATCCAATTCTTCATTTATAAAATAGAGATTAAATACGGAGTGCTCGAAGAACACAGAGCACAGTGCCCAAGACGAACTTTGAAAATAATACTTGTTTCTTGTTATCACCAATCTAACCAACATTGATAGTATATTTCTTCCGTTTCGCAGTGGAAGACATATGTGTATATAGGACCTATGTTAACTCCCATGAGTCTAACCTACCTATGTATACTTCCTTGACTGAAGCTAATACTACCTATATTCCAATTTAGGTGAACTCTCTCTTCCCCTTCTTTGCTATATCTCTTAATCTCCAGCTCCTTCTGGTGGGTAAGTGCTTTGCTCTCTCCCACACTACTCCACAGAGGATGGAAGTCCTAGGCTAACGAGGTCTACAACATACTGTGCTACAAGGTACACAGTAAGCAACAAAGGATGATAATTTTTGGAGGTGCCAAGCTATTTTCTGAGCAAGGGAGATTACGGATGGCACTCTTCTAATCCCTTTGCTAAAGAGGCTGGGGAACAAACTATTTCCTTTTCCTTCTTTCAGAGCTGAGTTTCTAATGGGTTTCCAGACACTCAAAGACAGATTTGGACATCCCTGAAATCTTACTATGCCTGTCTGATGCCAGGAAAAACAAACAACGATACACTAGGATTTCAGAGTGGAAGTACTTGAGGGGAAATGCAGTTTCCCCTCACAGCAGGAACCATGCAAGCAAGCTCGCATTTCCATGGAATTCTGCCACCCTGAGAAGCGTACTCCTTGAGTTAATTCTGGAAACGTGGCCGTTTGTCCAGCAGTCTGACTCTTCATCTGCTGATGATAGACAGCCACAGTTTTGACTTTACCTCCAGACCTCACAATTGACATCATTTAGGCTATGCTCACTCTAGCTGACCGTGTCTTTGCAGTTGGGAAGACTTTAATCCCAAAGCCAGGCCTGACCACAGTAGGAACTCACATGAACCTGAAAGGTCTCTCCTGACCCTCTCTCAGTGTGTCCTCTGTATCTTCTAATCTCAGCTAGTTTTGAGAATGGGGATATGACAGGCTTATTTACTGTTGTTCTGGGCATTTCTATGACTTGTTTTGCTTGAGACAGAGGTAGAAATTCTAGAAAGCCACAGGCCTACTTTAAAAGCGTCTTTCACACTGTTGGGCCTTTGTGTGCTCTTCTGACTGGATTAGATTAGAGTTTATCTGAGCCTTGGACATCTGACAAGAGTTCTCCAAGCTCAGGAAAACTTTCTCTATGAAACAGAACCCACAATCAGAAAAAGAACTAAGATCAGAACTGCTGCATGCTCTGGAACGAAAATCCTTTAGAATGTTGGGTCACAGACAAGAGCTTGGAATTTTTGTTTATGTGGTAGACAGCATCTCTTCACAGGTGATGGGAAGTGTGGGGGGATGGGGATAACCTATTTCTTCTATTTATCTTCCCTTTCTATGTTTCCACTATGTCTTTAACGGGGTTTTTAACAGAGTATGTGACAGCACAGATAGGTGCTGCCATCTTCCAGGGCACACCCATTCTTGCCCAAGTGTAGTTGTGAGTGACATTTTGACCAGAGTCACTGTGTAAATTTGGCACAATTAATCTATATTAGTATGAGCCTTGTCATCTGTAGTGTTAGAGAACATTCTAAAAGAAAACAGAATTTGGGGTACACTTGATGAACAGGTAGGGATCACACACTCACAGATATGAAAGTACTGACTTATGAGATGGCCAAACTAAGTTCAAGAAAGTTCTTGCTAGTGTTCTCAAGTAATTGTGCAATGGTGACATTAGCTACGGACATACTGTTACCTGTCAAACTCTGACCTAATTATGATGAAATTTTCCAAGTGAACCAGGATTAATTTCTTTTTCTTTTCTTCTGTCAGCAATCTCTCTTGTAAAAACACTGAGAAGGGAAGGTGATTATGGGCATTTAACATCAGATTTAGTAAAAATCGCTAGGGAAAAAAAAGCAGAAGTGTGATTTAATGACCTGAGAAAGTAGGCCAAAGTGTCAAGTCTAACGAATTTTAAAATGGTTATAGGCCAAAGCATTAAAAACTTCTTTGGGGATGGAGTAGCTTCGAGGGGAACATAGCAAGGCACTGCCAGGGGTTAATTGCAACCCTGCATGAAAAGCAGTTAACAAGTGAGAATTAGAACACCCAGGAGGAAAGGAAAACCGTTTCCAACGCCATGAGAAATAAACAACAAAGAAGAAATATTTCCTTTGGCTACCACCAGCTCCTTCTCAAAAGCTCAGAGGGGCTGCGGGGAATGCCAAGGACTGGCTCTCTCTCAAGTCCCCCTGAAGCATTTGTCTTCATTACCACTCTTTTTAATCAGGGTTCCTTCATGAGTGTTGCTGCTCAGCCCCTGAGGGGCAGCTCTGCCCTGCGATAAATCAGCGTCCACAGGCGAGTCACTACTCAGCACTCGCAGGGAAAGAAAAACAGACAAGTGCCCACCACCACGGGCTAAGAAGACCTGCGGGCCCACAGGCCTCAAGGAAAAAAAAAGGACTCTGTGCAGGAAAAAAGTCAGTGTGAGGGCAACAGGACGTCAGGGCAGAGAATTTATTTTGAAATGGCAAACAGAATTTGGTCAGACTTAATTACAGGAGTTTGGAATATCATTTCATTTTAACTACAAAATGATCATGAATTTACTTAATGAGCTGTAATTTGTAGCCTCAATAATTTCACACCTAAATCAAGACTTGGTACCCCCAAGAAAGAGGGACCTCAGATAAATTAGATTAACAGCATTGAAACTTACTCTGTATTCAGTGACGTCATTGAGAAATGAACCGCTCTGGGTTAACCTTCTGGTATGTACATAAGTGGAATCAGCATCGCCAACTTATGAAGACATGATATTTTCTTCACTGAAAAGGATCTCAGAAAAAACCTAAGTGAAGTACCTGGTTCAGTATTATTATCTCTTTAGTCAGGTCAACAGAGCTGGCTACTGGCAGAACATCCTTTACAACAGTGGTTCCCAACCTTCCTAATGCCGCGTACCTCCAATCTAGTTCCGCAGGCTGTGGCAATCTCCCCCACCCCCAACCATAATTTATTTTATTTTATTTGTACCTGTAATTTTGTAACTGTTATGAATTGTAATGAAAATATTATAAGCTGTTGTAGAACCTAGAATCTATACCCCAATACACACAACCTGGGGTCTTATGAAGGAGTCAAAAGTTGAAAGAATACCAATTACAGAGCAGGAACAGGCAGAAAGTAGAATATGAGTTATTTATTAACCTGATTTCCTGAGACTGGTTCACTATGTAGCCCAGGCTGGAACTCACCCTCACAATCCTCCTACCTCTGCCTCCCACATGCTGGGATTGCAGCCATGCCAAAACCTGCCAGAATCCTCTGACGCCTCATTTCTTTATCTTTAAAACACACTTGATGTCTTTCTTATGCATGCTATTGATTCCCATAAATGCAAGGAATTTAAAAATGATGAACATTTTTTTTCTAAGTGTCTTAATGGACTGGAGTGCTAAAAATATTTATGTAACTACAGAAAACTAACTTCCTTTATTTCTAAAAGGAAAACAGATGAGTACTGTGGCAAGTCCTAGGATGACAGGATACAAGTTCTGCTATGGATTCATCCAAGATGGCTATTATGCAAATAAACAAGCCAGAAGTCCATGGAGTCCATGACTTCCAAACTAGATGCCAACTTTCCTAATGTGAAACACTCTTGTACACATGGGTTGGGCTTTTGAAAGACATCGCAGGTAGCCCTCAGTCAAACACCTGCCCAAAAGCCAAGAGTCACTCACTGCACCTCGCTCCCTTGTGTCTGTAAAGTTTCATGGTGGTGCCACTTTCCACAAGGCTTGGACCTTGTCCAATACACCATTCCACCGCAGTCAGGTGCAGTTCAGAGGCATGCGTGCGTGTGCCATTCAACATACAGCATACAGCTATGGGAACAGAAGCATGAAAGCAAAGACTCCTTCAAATCTATATCCAACAGCCAGCCTCTGCTTTAATTATTGGAACTGAAAGTCACATCTGTTGCGATTCTGGGATGAAAAATTCTTAAATCTTAAGATGACAGGGAGAAGCATAAAGCAAGCACCAAACAGGTCAGGTTTTAAAAGAGTGAGCAAGCAAAGGTCCTTGAGGGCAGGAGAGACACGGTGGCTGCAAGTTTCTTTTGGTAATACATGATAAACTGGGGAAAGTGGCAGGGTTACAGAGACTAATGGCTGTGGGAGCAGTCTGGATACTTATGCAATGCTCCAGGCAAGAAGTAATTAACAATCAGTTGTGTGGCTATCCTGATGAATGGGGTCTAAGGGTTGTATTGATTATTCTTTTGGATGCAAGAGAGTTAAAGATGACAAGGAAATTGTAGGGAATAGTTTCTCATAGTTAACTGGGAAGCTATTTGTTTTCTGGCTTTTTCAGGAGCCCTGGGAGTCTGAATTCAAATACTTGTGTGACGAAGATTAAGAACTGATGAGCATTGAATGAGCTCTACATAGAAGTGTTACAGTCAATTAAAAACCGGTCGCAGAAACTGGGTTAAGGTGGAAGCAGTCTTTTAGATGTCTCCCAAGTGTGTGGCTACAACTGGGCAGAGGCCATGGGACAGCACCTCATATGTGCCATCTGGAAAAGGTCGGTTGTCTGGGTGACAGCAACACACTGTGGGTGAGAAGGCCGTGGAATACAGCAGCACCTCTATGAACAAAACCAACAAAGCAAGAGGCACTGCTCATCTAGAGCAAGGCTGTGCAGAGGGGGATTTTCTATGTGTTTCAAGTGTTACTGAACCTTATTCAACTGAATCATTGCTTAAGTTTGGCTCCTGTAGACCTCCAAGAGATTGAGATAAATCAAATACTCGTTTCTGAAACACAAACAAAGAAAGACACTTTAAAAGCGGTTCATGGATGAGCGAATGAAAGGTGGGCAGGAACCTCTTCTCCAGCAGGATCCCCATGAACACCACTGCCCTTCTACACTTCCAGAGGCCTTCAGAGATGCCGAAAGCCCGAGAAGTTAAAAATCCAATCTGGCTGCTATAAAGCAGCCTGACTCAGACATATTCTCATTCTTGACAAATACCCACCCACCAACAGGACTGGGAGACACATGGCAGCCAGGCCAAGCTGTCAAAATTGATCATTATAAAACGTCCATCTTCCAGAAGTACAACCTTTGCTCATGCGATGTTTTCCTTGGAAGAGCGCTCTTCTGTGAGGCATAAAAAGGTGGTGAGAATGGATGAGGTTCGCTCTAGTTTCCTAGCCTAACAACCATGCTAAGAATGTAAAGGTGAATGGTGACCACAGAAGGTTGTCCTCTACTTCAAAGAAATTCATAATTCTTAACACTCCCCAGAAAATTTCCTAGGCCTTCTAGCTCTTTTCATTTCCTTTCTTCTTCTCTACCCTCAGGTCCGAGGCATAGTGCTACATGGCCTAGGCAACACAGAAAATTCACAGCTATTTGCCTGATCTCATGATCCTTATCAAAACAGCATTTTCAAAAGTACTTCCTGTTTAGTTCTGAACTCCTGTGAGTGTTTCCTTGGCTCAATCAGCTGCCAAACTGAATCCCTTCGGTAGAGAACTGGCAAGTGCTCAATATAGCCCTGTCCCCCTTTCTACCTTGGGCTTGACATCCGGAAGTGACTTAGGAAGCACTCTAATGGTTACCAAATTTTTGGAAACTGACCTAGCTTTCCTGGGCAAACCATGTGCTTAGGGGAGACAGAATCACTAATCATCACTTGACCTTGTGACAGACCAAAAGTTGCTTTTCCCACTCCCCCTAGAGGGGGGGGGGGAGAAGAAGAAAAGAAATGTCCCAGCTAGTACAATGATGTAGAAGCACAATCATGCTGGGAGGAGGCCGCAGACACGCTGCTTTCCAGATGTTGACATGACAGTACACAGGCAACAAAACGGAGCCCAGAGGGTCTGCTGCAGACTCTGCAGGCTTGCTATTTTTCTACATTCTTTCTTCAAGAGCTGGGACTTTGTATGGCTGTCAAGTGACTCAGGACAGAGAAGAAGTCTGTCCATCACTTACCAAGTTCTATCTCTGAGATACAGATACCTTTCCAACTGCACAGTTATATGTGCAATGAAT
Source organism: Psammomys obesus (assembly GCF_907164565.1). Lineage (NCBI taxonomy): Eukaryota > Metazoa > Chordata > Mammalia > Rodentia > Muridae > Psammomys > Psammomys obesus. The sequence goes on along the minus strand of NW_026595981.1, from coordinate 10,551,767 downwards.
GCAGGAGGATTGGCCTGAATGTTTTCTGATATGCTCAGACTCTCTGCACTTCATTATCTTGAGCATCCACTGAGTGAAGCCAGGGACCTGAAAAAATGCTCTGCATGTCTGCTACCCCACCTCCTGCTTCTGAGCCATGGATAAAATTTGAGGGAAGTCAAGGCAGGCAGCGCTCAGGCTGTACTCCTGTAGGACCCACTTCTATGTACTCATCCTCGCTCACACTTCTGCTGGTGGAGGGCTTCCAAAAGAAAACCAGATTTGGTTGTCAGATTTACACTATCAAGGAAGGAATCTCCTAGATGAATGAGTTCTGTAAAAGAAAAGCCAAACTTAAGGTAATTACATTCGAATTCTTTAATCACATTTCCTGAGCCAAGTGGGAATTGTTGTGTTTCTTTGTGGAAAGTCTTCTCCAATGCCACACAAGTGCGGTGCAGGTTTTCCCTTCAAAGGGCTACCTGACAGGAGGTGCCCCTGTACAGTCAGGTTTTCAGGAGTGTTCTCTTAACCCATCATTTCCTGACAGAAAGAGGTTGTGTGTGAATGTGAAATTTTCAATCGAACTCTTTATTTTTAGTCTCTTTTCTTTAACAATAAAGCAAAATAAGGACGGAAGGGAGACAGGGACACTTAAGCAAGGATTAAGCATTAGATTCAAACCACGGTGGACAGGGCAGCTTATACAGTCCTCATCTGAAATGACTGAGCTCAGAAGTACCTTCCAGTCTGGAATGTGTACCTTCCAGTCTGGCTTAATTGATCAAAGCCCCCACTACTCCAATATCCCCATGTAGACTTCCGATTAGGGCCACCCTACTCCACAATGTGCTAACACTTGTTCATTTCCATCTCCAGGAAGGAACGTCAGACAACTGGGTCTCGATATCCCCATGAAGCTCCAGTCCCACTGGATCCCAGAGGGCTTCTCATATGCTGTGCTGCACACATAACAACATGAGAGGATAACAGGTGAAACTGAAGATGTAACTGCAAGTAGAAAGGGAAACCATTCATTGTATAGCACCCCTGGAGCAGGAGCTCTGGACAGTGATGATCACTGAGGCTACCTTCTCATGGTCACTGGAGATAATCCAATGCTAAATCTTCCATCAACCCAAGCCCTTGCACAGAGCTACAACCGCAAATAGACAATATTTAGCAAAAGCTTAGCCCGAGAGGTCACTAAGTGTGCAAGAGAGAAAATGTAGCAAGTACTGAACTTTGTGAAGACAATGTGGGTCAAATATCACCCATGAAAATGTCAAAGCGCTTCTACTTCATGTGTGATGGTTAGATAGGACGAATCGGAGGAGATGTGCCTGTTCAAGCAGACTGACCTATTCTCTAAAGGTCTGCCATAATATAAAACTTCAGTGCCTGTGATAAGGGAGGATGGCACAGGGTGTTTTGCTGTCTGCTCGGCAAATCAGCCCAGAAAGAAATCTTAACACATTTGATAATCTTGGTGCCACATAAGTAACATACTTCTATGTCCACAGTGGTAAAATGAACTCACAAAGCTTCCCACAAAGGAAAAGGCCCTAGCCCTGAAAGAGTTAAGAGAGACCAAAATTAGACACAGTTCATGTTAAAGGTCAGAAGAATAATCAGTCACTTGAAAAACGCTACATAAACATTTTTCCGGATGCAATTTTCAGTCCAAGGATACATTTCCCAGTAGAAATCAACAGCTAAAAAGGAAATCATTTCGTCTCCGTAAGTGCCAAATTGTATCCTGATTTTCCCTGGTCTGGCTCAACTTTCAAAACCAGTGGTTCAACTTCTGCAATCTTTCACCCAATGACTATATAAACACATCTTATAAGACAGACATAATCCTTGGGTGGGCCAATTTATGTTGGATTATGAAAATACTTAAAATACAAAATCGTATAATGACTGTTGTCCTTTGGTTTTTCACTAAGAGGAGGAGGGTGGGGAGACACTTAATATGAGGGTGGTTTGCATGGGACAGTTATTTTACTTTCTTCTTCTCCCTCTGGCCCCACCTCAGAAGGTAAATAATACTGACAATTCACTAAGGAACTGTATTTTGGCCTAGTGATAGTCCGGAGTCTGTGAACCCGCACGCAAGGCAGTCACCTACACAACTGGAAAGAGTTAAGCAGCTCGCAACAGGCGAAGGACTACTTCGCCCTTGGAAGTGTGTCGGATCTTCTGTACTTGGTCAGAGGTTACAGAAACATTAGTTTTAAGGATAAAGTAATCTTAAGCAAAAACCAAAAGATTCATTCAGAATTTATTACTGCTCCACTCTCCACATACCTCACGAAATACAGAATCCTCCACAGCACCAGACCAGCAGAATCTCAAGCCCTGTAACTATGAGAAATCATAAATTTTAAACTCTTGCTAAAGGTGAACTCTCTTTTTGTACTTCTTCCTTGAAATTCTAGAGAGTTTACAGGCAGCTACCGAAGGCACAATGAAAAGCACATCACCGGCATTGAGCATGGGGCGGGCAAGATTTTTAACTTTTCCTCGAATGGATGAAATTATGCAATAGAAGATATTCTGGAAGTGTTTAGAGAGCTCAGAATAAATCATAACTGTAAGATCTGGAAAAGTTTCATTGGGCGTAAAGAGAGTTTTACATCTGTGTCCATACATTCCTACCTTGGGAATAATGGATCTCCCAAGCCATTCATGGAAAAATGCTGTAACTCCCCATCCTTCACCAGCAAAACTTAAGAGCTGCATTTGCAAACATGGTGTTTCATCTAATGTTACTGAGAATTGTATCAAATATCCATGAAACTGTATGATAAAAATGAATGCAGCAAAAATCTCCAAGAGTTACAACAAAGCAGAGAGTTCAAAGAGCTGAGGAAACATTGGGGGACTTGTGGTGCCCCTCCACTAGCTTCTTCCTGGTTTCTGAGAACACTGAGCAGCGGACTCGAGGCAGCATGCAGGCGTGAGAGGAATGCACACAGAGCAGCACAGCATCAGCAGTTTCCCTTCCTCTGCACAGCGGTTGCAATGCTACAGTCTCCAACCTGAGGACAAGGACACGTTAGGGATGCACTTTCCTCCGAGGCAGAACAACTCTGTGAAACCTGCACAAAGTGTTGACTTGAGTATTTTAATTTAAACGTAAAGCATTTGTAACCAGCCTGAGCAAATAACATCAAGTAGTTTTTATGGAATAAAAAGTAATGAAAATATAAAAACTTTCAAATTGTTGTTCAAAATCAGAAAGTCTTCAACTGAGAGAAATATACATCTACATAGGAAGACATTCAAACTAAAACCCAAAGGCCGATTATTCAAATCTAAGTTTTTGTTCAAATATTTTGCATTCCTTTCTCATTTAAGATACTCTCCCATGAAAGCCACCATTATTTATAAGTGAAGAAAGAAAAGGGAATTTGTCTTCCTTTTTTCCAGTCCTGGATCTGCTATTGTCACCTGTATCTATTCCCAGGAAGCCAATATTCATCAGGGTTAATCTACCTACTAAATGAATAAACAAAGGATTTCTCTGTCACTCAGAGGCCAGGTGAGCCGATAGCATCTCCTAACACAGAAAAGCATCTGTAAGTTACCGCTGAGGAAATTACCCGCTGCAACCCCACACCTGAAGATCACTTGGCAGGTAGATCAGTGATGCTGAGCTACATATAGAAAACAGACTATCAACATGTTGTTCAAAGGATTAAAAATGGCCCAAGTTTGAAACATTTTCATGTATGTTTACACTAAGGAAAACTAGAAAAAACAAAAACAACCCCACCAAAAAAAACCCGAATAAAATCAAGATAATTTCCCATTGGGTTCCATTCCTACCCCCACCCCCAATAAACCAGGGCATGCAAGGGCCGATGCCCCAACAGCAACACACTGAATTGAGAAGCAAAAGCAAACACTTCCCTGGATGGTCAAATACTCAACACTAACACTGTAAATATATGACATTAACTAACCAACAATGTGTGTTGTTAAGATTATAATTGTCCTTTTCTAGACTGATTAACTCAGACCAAGGAAAGCAACATGACCTTCGTAGTTAAATATGGCAGGAAAAAAGAACCCAAGACCAACACTAGTTGAATTATTAAATTAATGAAAAGATCACACCTTGTTTCAACTTGTGGAACAAAATTCCAGGCTTGAGAAATGATTCTGCTATCTAAATAATCCAAGAGGAAGCCACTGGTGTTAAGTAAGCAAACACAAAACAATGTGAGAGAAATGAGGTCAAATATATTTGACCTTGTTCCAGATTGAGTGTGTGAATGTGGGAGGGAGGGGATACATTCTCAGATAGAAGTTTTCAATAACCTAATCCTGATAGACTGAAAAAATCCTCGCACAGGTTTACGCACAAGTGACGCCACCATAAAATCTTCAAATAAACCTGGACTCAGCTCTTCAGGAGGGCCAGGGTGTGGAGTAGAACGAAATAATAGCGGCTCTCTCGACCTGTATGTCCATGACAACCAACCAAGATGCTGCCCCTGACACATGGCCCCTTGAGTTGCTGACCAGGTGTTGTTTCTTTATTTAGCCTCAAATAATAAACAAGCAGAGGAAAAAGTGTAAGCGCTGTGCAGGTTATGCATCATTCTCTAGAGGGACCAGGAACTACAGAAGGAGAGGCCTGAGAAGGGTGCCGACTGTATGTCAAGGTCCCTGTGAGAGGACAGGGTTTGTTCAAGAGTGATAAAAAGCAGGCATGATCTTCATGCATGGTACATCATCATCACGTATGACACTAGGGCTTTTCAGCCACGAGGGGCATCCTGGCAGTTTTCATACTGCAGGATCCATATCACATACAACAGAAGCGCTCAGGTGTGCTGTGCTCACCTGTAGGACAGCATCAGGGGGAATCGGCATGTGCACACTGCACTTGAGGAGGAGCAGCTTTAATATGCCATCTTTCGTGGTCTTCATCTGTCAGGCTGGGTTTTCAAAGACAAGCCATTTAAACATAAATGCAAACGGCCTATGATGGCTAACAGCCCCCAGCCTGCACTGTAGCGCTGACGACAGATGCTGTGCATGCATGTCTTCCATGTACTCTGAAATCTATTTTCACTGAGAGTGTTTCCTGAAGTATGTGGGAAAATGCAGCATGTCAGTTTAAGGAAATCGGTATGCTTTCCCTTTTAAGATCCTAAAAAAACCATATGGGAGCTAGATAATGTTTGTCCTGACCCGCCAAGACCCCGGGCCGCACCGCGTTCCTGAGTACTAATGCTCACACTGGGGCCTGGCCGGGTGCAGATGTGTGAAAATGCATGTACTGGGAGAACTCCCTCATGGCCTCACATCTGAGGACGCGCCTCACAAGGATATTCCAGCCAACAGCCAGAGGACGCTTCCAAGTCCGCTGTACTCCTGTAAGCTAGCGTCTGGACACAGCAATCAAAGGAAGGTTTTGTTACCTGGCTCAAAGCCAAGAGGAGTTTGTCCACTCTACTGCGACTCTCAAGCTGCACCACACTCCGCTGACTCTCTCCTTACTCACAGGGCCATTTTAAAGGCCCCGAAATGTGTCTGCTCTCAATGAGTCACATACATGATTTTCAGTTATTTACAATCATGACCACATTAAATGTGGGGGAGCTGGAGAGATGGCTTAGAGGTTTCCAGCACACACATCCATAAAGCTGCTCACAACAGCCCCAGCCCTATTCTGTTAATTTGTTTTCTTAAAAGCTATGAGTATCCACATCAAATAATATTATGTGTTTATCATGTAGAAAAATATAGAGAAACAAACAAAACCGGAGTGAGAAGTTTTACTTCACTTCACTTTCTTGTTAGACAACTCAAGCCAATCAGACACCTTCCACACGGGCAGGGCTGGGAGTGGAGGTGCACGGTCCTGAGGGGTCACTCTAATAATGCGAAATGAGGCGTGCGTGTGTGTGTGTGTGTGTGTGTGTGTGTGTGTGTGTGTGTGTGTGTTCACGAGCGCACGCTCTCTTATGAATACTCAGAAACTGAGGACACCAGGGTTTGTTGCTTATTTTTAATTCAAGGAAAAGGAAAGAAATGGTCTTCAGATAACATGACATTGAAAACAGGCCTCATCATTCATCCATTCACAAATTTAAGGATATATCCCAAAAAGCTACCCAGACTGGAATCTTATGAGCTTATGGACTGTACTACATGTTGTGTTTCTTTGTTTGTTTTTGTAAATGAAATTATTTGACATAAAATATTGGGAAGTAAATGACCTCCTCGCTGTCATGCTATCAATTGTTTCCTATATATATCTTTAGATGCACTGAGAACTATCAGAATTCTAAATCTGGTATTTTCATAGGGACTGCATTAAAGTTCTAAATTTAGAAATATCTGCATTTAAAAAAGTTGGCAGCCTAGATATTTAAAAAAATACTATATACATATCTATTGTTTGTGGAGATGGGGATTTGTTAGTATTTATTTATGTTTATTTAGTTGACACAGGGTGTTCTGTATGGTGCTCAATAGTTTTACATCAACTTCACACAAGCTAAAGTCATCTGAGAGCAGGAGCCTCAACTGAAAAAAAAAATCCTCCAAAAGGTGGCAAGCCTGTGAGTGATGTGGAAGGGCACAGCCCACTGGGTGCCACCCCTGGGCAGGTGGTCCAGGGTTCTGCAATGAAAGTAGGTTGAGCAGGCCTTGAGGAACAAGCCAGTAAGCAGTGTTCCACCATGGCCTCTTGTTCCACCTCCAAGTTCTCAGAGGGCTTGAATTCCTGACTTGGCTTCCCTCAATGGACTGTGATTTGGGATATGTACCCTGCCCATGTTGCTTTGGGTCACGGAGCTTCATCACAGCTAGTTTAACTCTGTAAGACGTGGATGAGGTTGTGCAGGTTGTATGCTAAGTCACCCTGTGGTCCAGGCTGACCATCAATTCATGATCCCCCTATTTCAGTTTCCCAAGTGCTAAAACAGACAAGCACATAATATAACCTATATAAGGATTTCTGTTCTCTGTTTTCATTCTCAGGATCGTTCCTAAGAGTGATGGTCTTCTTGCACTATCCTGAGAGATAATAAAGATTATTTAGTATAATCTTTAGAGTATTTAGTCTTATGTGGAAATAGTGAGAGTATGGACATGACAATAAGTTTTCAAAGTTGATGGTCTGTGTTAGTTATACACTTAGTTATGTGTGTTCAGATTCCCAGAGACGAGAGGGCACAAGATCACCAGAACTGGGGTTACAGGTGGTTGTGGATTCCATGTGGGCACTGGGAACATAACCCAGGTCTTCCCCAGGAACAGTGAAAGCTTCTAACTACCTCGCCACCTCTCCAGCACCCTCTATGTTATACATACATACATATATATATATATATATATATATATATATATATATATATATTAATGCACTGTCTGAAACATCCACAAAAATTATATAATGATGCTCATCAAGAATTCCAAGCAGCTCCCCCATTAAATTTGATGTTGGTTTGTGGTTTCATACAAAAAGTCTTCATTAGGAATGCATGATTCTATTCCTAGTTATCTAAGAGTAAACTTACAGGAAGAAGTGCTAATCTTATCAAATGACCTTTTAACATTGAGAATACATTTGTCTTATTTTATCAACTAACAGTGATATGGTACAGTAACAGGAAATATGAAGAAATCATATTTGATCATGGGAGATAAGACTTTACAATGTTAAATTTGGTTAGTACTGTGAGGTTTCTAAATAGAGATTCCTGTGAGACTGGTGCCTAGTTCTCTTTTTTTATGCTGTGACTGCTCACATACAGTATGTTTTTAAAAGCCTTGCTTAGGGAAACGCTGTTGTCGATAGGTGTTGAAAAGTTCCTCAGTGCTGATGCTGTTTATTATGAAACAGGAAAAGGCCACAGGCTGTGTGCACAAAGGTGAGATAATGGCTTCCGCCTCACTTCACTGTCGGTCTTATTTAGTATGAAGGGCTGCGTCTGGAGACTCCCAGCCAAGCATCCTTTAAGAGCAGAGAATACGGAAGTAACTGACAGACTGCCAACATTCGAGGAGATAATTACAAAACCATGCTGAACTTAAGCAGGCTAACACTGAGGCAGGTAAAACAGGATCTATCTCAAAGCAGGCACCAGAGGCCCAAGAAGTGGGTCTCCAGAATGGATGACATTCTAGACCTCACATTGCCTATGGCTTTGCTGCCATCAACAGAAATTCACCTAGCCACGTGTGATGGCACATGCTGTAATCTCAGCACTCAGAAAGCTGAAGCAGAGGGATAGGAAATTCCAGGCCAGCTGCAGCTGTTTTTCCTGGGAGTCTGAAGTAGAGACATTCGTTCTCAGATTGACACTTCACAATGAAAAGCTAACACATGCACCTTTAGTGGCAACTACTTGGAAAGCTGAGGAGAATTGTTCAGCACAGGAATCACAGGCCAGCAGAAGAGAATAACCGAGAAAAGAATTGCCAAATAGAAACACAAAACAATAGGAACAACAGAGAAAAGATAGTCACACAGGTATGGCATGAGTTAAGGAAGAGTGTAGGGTGAAAAGATAACAAAAAAATAGTGATGGACAATTACCCAAACTTCAAAATAGAACAAATCTACATACCCTCAACAAAAAGACCTTTGGCAGATACTGAGGAACTAGTCTCATTAGTTTCCTTTTGAATTAGACATATTTGAGTGTGGATCCGTGCATGCTAGTACAGGTGTCTGTAGAGACGCCTGGTCTCCTGTGAGCTGTGAGAGATGCTGGGAACTGAACCCAGTGCTCTTAACTGCTGAGCATCTCTCTAATCCCATAGGCTTACTACTTTTAGTTTCTAGCTGTACTGGGGGTTGAACCCACGCACTTTAGGCAAGAGCTCACCACTGAGCATCAGGGTCAGCCCAGCACTGAACTACCCAAGAGCAGGAAAAGAAAAGAATATGGAGGGCACAGAGGACACTGATGAGGGATGGGGCACTCCTTGAATGCTACCAGATTTCTCATCAGGAAGGGCAGAATAAAAGGAAGTGACAGAATATATATTTCAGTGCTTTACTTTTTTATCCACACATTCTTGTACATATTTATGGGGTACAGTGTGATGTTTTGATATGACAAAAATTTTTGAGTGCTGAAAGGAAAGAACTGTGGACTCTGACCTCACACCCTGATGGAACATCCTTCAGGAAAGAGTGGTACATTAGGGGCTTCTCGGAGAAAGAAAAATTAGGTAAATTTGCTCCCAGAGGATTTGCTCTACGTGAACAACTAAAGAAGTTCTGGAACGAGGGAAACAGAGGAAGAGAGAGTCTGGGGAGGGAAGAAGGCAGCGAGACCAAGGTTAATAAAACAGGATTTCCTCTTATGCTTCAATTTCTAAATTATATGTGACATCACTTGCTGATGCCATTCCAAGTTTATATAAGGTAATTTGAAAGATAACTACAGTAAAAATAATGGAAGAAAAAGCCATAAAGGGAAATATATTACATAAAATATTGAATAATGAATGGTAGACTGTGAAAAATATAGGTATTCTTAAAATAATACTCATAACTACGGGAGAACTATATTAAAATGCAAAAATAAAAAACTTACTGGATAAATACATCATAGGTGAGTTAAACACTGTATGCACTAAATAACCAAGCTGAAAAATCATGGATAAATGTACCCAGAGCTAAAAGAACAAAGAGGCATGCTCACAGTTGTTTCTAGAGACATCATTTCAGTAAGCCTCGCTCAACACCTGGAGCTCTCATAATGCTGGTGCGAGCAGAAAAGGATCACTATAAGCAAATTAAACACATTTACAATGTGATATCAGGCAAACCAAAACCTTTAGGTGGTTGATCAGGGTAGTGTAAATTTAACTTGCCATAAACTGAAAGGAAGTATGTCCTACAACGGCTGAAACAACTGAGATACATCAATGGTACAGAATACTAGCCAACAATGAAAAGGAAAGCTGGGCTATGTGTTCTGAGGATCAAACCTATGGCCTCACACATGCTCACCACATGCCTCCCTCCTCCCTAGCAAAAAGGAAGTTATTAATATATAGAACAACTTAGACTTACCTCAAGGGCATCATGTTCTGCTGGAAGAAGACAAGGGGAGGAAGTATCGAGAGTCACAAGTGGTATGACTTACTTTATTTAACACATTCGAATTGATAAAATTATGGAGATAGAGACTAGGTAAGTGGTTGCTGGGGATCAGAAGTAGTGAGGGGAAGAGACCTTAGTGGTATATTAAGGGGGCATAGGAAGATATTCCAAGTGACATTTTAATTAATCATCATATGAACTACATGTGTTGAAATGACATCGTCATGGTGTGCTCTTTAGACCAGTGCTGGGCTCACTCACTCAACCAAGGGCAGCAGGGTTCTGCTGGGAGGGTGCGCTTTGCATTCTGCTAGGTTCTAGAGGACCCCTGCCCACCTAACTCAGACACCACGGCTCCACAAAAGAACAATGACATTTTTACATCTACCAACGTCAGTTTTTAGGTGTAGAAACCTATGTAGTGTCCCAGAAAGAGACTGTAGCTGGTGCTGAAAAGCTGCATCCTCTGGATCCCAGCTCTGCCTCTAAATGTGACACCCTGCAGAGGTGGCGAGCTGGGATCATCTCCCAATGGCAGCTCCCTGAACCCACGTAGATCTTACCACATCCTGCCAGCTTGGGCTGGGCCTCACTCCCCTGGGATGTGCTTAATGACTTTCACAGCACCAATGACTACCGTGAAACTTTATATAGGATAGGTTAATTAAAATGGAGGCAGGGCACATCATTTTTAGAATGTACAACAGCACAGTCACTAATGGAGTGAAAGGAGGTTTGTGATGTATTTGGAATAATAACATAGGAAGATTCATCTTTAGGGATTGAATTTCCTGCCTTTGACGTATTCAGTTCCAATACCCTCTTCCTTATGTCTTTTCCATGTATTACACATACCATTATGAGAACAACCATGATTCATCTGCAACAGCAATATATCTAAGTGTACTGTATAATACATCTCATGTACATTTTAAATCAGCAGGGAAAACAGCAAGACATGATGCCAACAGTAAACTGGTATGTATTTCTTTTCTTTATTTATTATTTTGATATTTCAAGATAGGGTTTCTCTATGAAGCCCTGGCTGTCCTGTCACCTGGCCCTCAACTCAACAGATCAACCTGCCTCAGCCTCCTGAGTGCTCGGATTAAAGGGTTAAAGGAGTGTGTAACCACACCCAGTGAAATGGAATATATTCCAATATTCAACTTCAATGGAAATCAAATACATATCTAAATTAAAATGAGTCCACCACAAGGTAACTAGTATAACCATTTTTTATAAACTTTGTGTTAACACAGTAGAAACAAACAAACATATAATGCTAAACATTTTTCTTTTTTTAAAGACAGGGTATCATGTAACCCATGCTATATTAGCACTATCTATGCAAGGGTGGCCTTGAACTCCTGATACCCCAGCCTCCACATCCTGCACCATCAGATAGGCAGTGCTGGGGATTAAACTCAGGACTGCAGCCCTACCTCCAAATTTTATAATTTATCCTCTTCTGTATTTCCCAAAATGAATAAACACACACACACACACACACACACACACACACACACACACACACACA
>NW_026595981.1:10482816-10540151 GCF_907164565.1 Psammomys obesus | reverse complement strand
ACACACACACACACACACACACACACACACACACACACACACACACAAAGGATACACAGTCAGGATGATTTCTTTTGTAAACAAAATACAAAATACAGGGTTCAGTGGCGCAAGCCTGTGATCCTAGCATTTTGGTAGGCAAAGGCAGGGAGATCTCTCTGTGAGTTCAAGGCCAGCCTATTCAACAAAGCAATTCAATAACAGCCAAGACTGCACAGAAAACCCGTCTTGAAAAACAAAACAAACAAACAAACAATGAAAAAGAGCTGGCAAGATGGTTCAGTAAGTAAAATCACTTGCCACCAAGCTTGACAACCTGAGCTTGATCCACATAATCCACAGTGAAAGGTGAGAACCAATATCTAAAAGTTGGTCTCCAATGTCAACATGCTCAACATAGCTTGCCTGCACGCGCGCGCACACACACACACACCCATTCCATTAATGAATAAAACTACATTCTGTTAAAAGTATAAAACAAATGAGCTCAAACAAAAACCAAATGAGCTCAGCCACAGTAGCCTAGCTTGCCTTCTCTCTCCATAGGTACCAGTATCAAAGCACTTCCTCTGTTCCATTTTGCCCCAGCTCTGAACCCAGGAGCTGTAATAGGCCTAGATTTTTCCTCTGGTGTCAGCACAGTCACCGCTTTTCATGGGTTTGGTTTTCTACCCACACCCCACTTAGGTTTTATTGAAAACCTCACACATGAAAAAACTAGCTTCCTCCCAAGTTCTGCTGTGATCATTTAGTTTAAAAGAATTACAGGCCTAAAGAAAGCCAAGTTTAGGTTTGGGTTAAACACCTGGTTGGAAAAGCAGGCAGAATCAAGGCAGTGTTCCAAAAAGCTGTGCTCTGCAGCAGGGCAGCTTTCAATAAATATTACTAGAGAATATTTACACAGCACCCAACCCATTGCTTTACTCACACAGAAGGGTGTCAAGAAAGTGATGGAGGATGGAAATGGCTCCAGTAAAACTCTCAGCTGAGCCAACAAAGGGAGTGAGCTCACAGAGTCTCCAGCACCTTGTGTGCAGAATGCAGGCTGATGAAAATCTTCACAGAGCTTCCACTGCTCAGCTACTCCCATCTTTTTAAAATTTTTATTATTATAATTTTATTTAATCACTTTACAGCCTGGTAAGAGGACCCTCTCTCCTCTCTCCCAAGTCCCACCCTCATGACCCATTCCTCCCATTCTCCTCTTCCCCTCTTCTCAGAGAAGGGGAGGCCTCCAAGGGGTAACACCTACCCTGGCACCTAAAGTGGCAGCAAGTGCATCCTCTCCCACTGGGACCTGGCAGCCCAGCAAGGGAAAAGGGACCCAGTGTCAGGCAACAGAGTTCGAGATGGCCCCTATTCCCACTGTTAGGGGATCCACCGGTTAACCACACTGTATATCTGCTACATATATGTAAGGGGTGTAGACCCAGTACCTGCATGCTCTTTGTTGGTTGTTTTAGTGTCTGTGAGCCACCATGGGCCCAGGTTAATTGACTCTGTAGGTCTTTTTATGGTGTACTTGAACCCTCCAACTCCCTCTATCCTTCCTCCCACTTTTCCACAGAACTCAGCCTGTGGGAGTTCTTTGGCTATGGGTCTCTGTACCTGTTTCCATCAGCAGCTTGAGGAAACCTCTCAAAAGATAGTTACAGTAGGCGTCTGTCTTCAAGCATAGCAGAGTGCCATTCATAGTGACAGGGGTTGTCTCTCTCCCATGAGTGGGTCTCAATTTGGGCTAGTCATTTGTTTGTCATGCCCTTGTCTCTGCGCCATCTTTACTCCTACATTTCTTGTAGGCAAGACAAACTTTGGGCCAGCTACTCCTCTCTTTTGACACACCTGAACAAGACTTATGCTAGCAAAAAATGTGGACTTTTCAGAAGCTTGGGGCAAAGGGTTTATTATTTTTTTAATTTATGTATTTATGGGTTGTGTGCGTGTGAATGAAGGTGCCCATCCAGCAGAGGAGGGAACTGTAGTTACAGGTGGTTGTGAGCCACCCAACAGGGATGCTCAGAATCAAACTTGGGACCTAGGGAAGAGTAGCAAGGCCTCTGAACTGCGGAACCATCTCCCTAGACCTAGATAAAAATTTAAAGTAGGGTTTTGTTTTGTTTTGGGTTCTTGTTTATTTTTAATGAACAGAGGCTTAGATGCCTCGGAAGAATATTTTGGAGCACATTAAAGACTCTTCAACAATATCTAACTCGAAGGTCATGGTGTAACACAAATGCTAAGTTACCAGGACCATAAGTTATTCCAATAACTCAGGTATGAGATTAAGTGCAGATGAGGGGGACACCTACCTCATCAGCAACAAGGTTTCCTGAAAAGGCCAATAGTGATGTCACCCCTCAACAGCAATCCCAAGGTTACTTTCTCACTCTCATTGCAATTGAATAAATAAATTTCATTTATTTATAGAACTGGAAAAGTTCTAGAGATTTGTGTTTTTAAAAAAGCTTCTTTAGATAAAAGAAGAAATCATGACTTGATTATTCCTTGCTCAAGGTTTTGCCTCTCCCAAACCAGGAATAAAGTTCTTAGCATCTGCTAACATGGATGTGTGGGTGGAGGAAGGAGTGTGAGAGAGGACACCAAGCCCACCCAATTCATGGAATTTCTACAGAAAAGACAAAACTTTCCAAGTGAAATGGATATTTTGGTAAATGAAACCATTTGTAACTTTAGAGAAGTTTTTTTTTTTTTCCTTTCATTCCAATGTATCATAAGAAAACTCCACACTGTGCTTTAAAGGCCATAAAGCTTTGGCTTAGAGCAGGGTCAACAAGAACTGAAACCACTAATGCCATACTCTCACAAAACAAGAACAAAGGGCACTGACGCCTCAGCACCACTGGGATCCCACTGAAACGTCCCACCCAGGCAAAAACCATATGTCAAATACATGCCAGGAACAGAGCTTTACAGTCCAGGGAAAATCTGTCCATTTAGAGACCATAATAAAAACCCAGAATCCTCAAGAGACTTCCTCTTTATAGACATGAAACAAGGATATCAAAATAGGAAGAATAGGCACTGGGGATTGGAGAAAAGGATAAACATGTCAGGGACAAAGACAACATGGAAATGCAAGCAACTGTGCAACAGGAGAGCGGCCACTGCCCTCGTCGCATGACAGGCTTCACAGATTTACTTGTAGGATGAGAAAACTCTGTTTATGTTTAAAAACAGAAATTCAGGCTTATTCTACTGGAACACACCTTTAAATCACAGGGATTACTATAGGCTCTGGGAACTGCGCAGGGCCCATCCAAAAAGAGCTGCCATCTCTGTTTATTCAAGGTTAGCCGGGGCCACAGCGTAGTCTGTCTTATACACATTCAATGCAGATAGCGTGCAAAATAAATTAAAGATTTTAGTAGTCTATCACTATTGTAGAAATGTAAAAAAGAGAAAAACCAACACTTAACAAGCCCTTTTCGTGCCTGAGTCATGACCAAAAGCATTTAAATGTCGTAATCCTCACAACACAGGAGACAGACACTTGGTATTGTTTAAATTTCGGTATTTTACATGTGAGAGCATGAGGTTATTTTCTGTGTGCACGGCTGGTGGCCCTGAGGATGCAAGAAGAGGTCCGGTCCTCTGAAACTGGAGCTGCAAGCAGTTGTGAACTTCTGCGGTTTTGCATTCTTCTGGTGATGTAAGACACTCAGGGCCCTGAACTTCATCAGCTATGCGGAGTCAAACCTACACCTAATTACAGAAATCACATACTCACAATACAGATCTGCTCATTCTAAAGGCCATTTGTTAACAATATTTTCAAGGAACAGCTATATCAAATATACTCATGGGAAATAAGGTGTTACTTTCTTTGAATTGTACTTTTAAAGGAGGTAGTAAGATGCACTGAATGTTTCTGAATCACTGCTTCCCTTGAAAATCAGAATTGATGACGATGCCATTATCTCATGGGATTTTACAAAGAACGAGGGAAATAATGTGGTGAGATGCTCAGCAAACACTGCTGTCAGGCAATCATGCTAATAGTGTTTGCTATTATGTGCCATTTGCATAATTACCATGCATAATTTAATATGTAACACAGAACTCAAGACTTATAAACAAGCTACTAATATCTTATTGAATAAGCCAGCACAAGTCATTTTTCAGGAATAAGGGAACACATAAGGTTTTTGTTTTTATTTTGTTTTCAAGGTAGGTTCCACTGCATCCTACTGCGGCCTGGAATGAAAAAGAATGACCTTGAACTTCTGAACCTTCTACATTCAATGTGCATGACTCTTTTTGGTTCTGAGAATAAAGCCCATGGCTTTTTTGTACACTAGGGAACCACTCTCCAAACCCAGCTGTATCTGAGGCCTCAGGAGATTTTTGAGCACGATTATTGAAACTGTATGTTAATATATATTAGTGATTTCCCACAAGCAGTATCAATAGCTGGTGAAGATATTAGAACAGAGCCTTTGGCTTATTAGTATTTTGAACACCTCACCTAGGCAGTTTCCCTTTTTGCAAATGTAAAAAAAAAAAAAAAAAAAAAAAAAAAAAAGTTGAGAGGTAAAAACTGGCCAGGAATTGCGAAACTTCAATGGCCAGGAAATAAAAAAATGAATGTATTTATGCCTTGGGTGTATTTTTGGTTTGCTGTTGTGGTTTGCTTTGAGATGGTATTGCTGTGTAGCCTATGGTGCTAGACAGATCAGGCTGGCGTTGAATCAGAGAGATATGTTCTACCTCTGCTCCTTATGTTGAGATTAAACTCATGCACACAACTCAGGTACACTTTCATATCCGGATTCTTTCTCAAGCTTACTGAAAAGCCAAGTATTATCACATATTCTGAGGATGAGGTAAAAGAACAGGTCTGAATAGGCACTACAACAAGACAAAAAGCAACCATAATTTTAACATGTGAAAACATAAGTCAAGAGGATGGGATCTGAAGAGCCTTCGCACATTTCTGAGTGCCTAAGAGCTCTGAGGTCTTTACGGTAATAAATATTGTAGGGCATGGCAGTCCTCTGGGGCTCCTCACTCTATGTTATTCCACAATTGAGGAGGAAGGTGTCAGCTCCGCTTAGGATCAGTGTGTGTTTGGCTTTTTCAAAAGCTTTAACACGTTATTTTGAAAAAGCAATTAATACTTCTCATGGAGGCAAGAATAATTCTGCCTACTTTGCCCTCAGCCCTTGGTATAAAGAAGGAACTGTGAGTTTCAAACAGTGCTATTTCTTTAGTTTGCATTCTTCCACTGAGTGACAGAAAAAAAAAAATGACCTTGAGTGATCACTGTTTTAGTGTGAAGTCTTTTCCAAGTAAAGACCCCTTACCTGTAGTAGTGCATTTACTACCTGGACACAGCTGGTCACAGCTTAGTGTAATGGTCTCCCTCTGACCTGCAATGTGAACCAGGTGAGCCACTAGGACAGGAACCTCACATCACTGAAACTCCAGCACAGAGGTTTGCCCATGGCTGGCTGAGAGGGTAACTGGTAGGAGTTTTTGCCTTCTAAGGTGTGCACAGTGTATAACAATGAAATAAATATACTGGGTGGCTACGGTCAGGAGAGCTGGGTAACAAAAAGGTGTGTAGGGTTGTAAAGGTGGTGACTGGCTGCCTTTCCTGAGGACCCAGGTTTCATTCCCAGCACCTACATGGTGGCTGACAATACTCCAGTTCCGGGGCCTCCGATGTCCTCTTCTGGCATCTTAGGCATAAGGCATCAATGATGTGCATAGACATACATTTAAGGAAAACATCCATACACAAAATAAGAATAAAAGTAACATTAAATGTGTGTTACAGATAATTCCTAGGTCTCTCTCCACTCTCTCGCTCTCTCTCACACACACCCTGGTTATTTCAGGAGTCTTGATTGATCCTAGAAGATGCAAAGAAGTCCGAGCTGCACACTAGTGAATAACCAATCACTACATAACATCAAGCAACAGTCATTTCATACAGCTTGACCTCAGCTGCTTTTTTGTAATGAATACTAATAATAAAAAAACCTGTAAGCACTTAAATTTTGTTTTACACAAACAATAATGTATGTCATCTAGAAGACTCCAGGGGAGGAGTTCCACTTCTCACTGCTGCGCAGTGGTCTCCGAGTAGTTCTCCTTCAAGAAGTAACTACTATATAATTTTAATGTAAAATTTTGGTTCGAATGTTCCAGCCTCAAATGCTGAATTCCTTAACCCTTGCTGTGACCCTGTTATGTGGGAACTTTTTACATGTCAACAGAATGTAATGAAGATGAGCTTGGCCTAAAATAGAAAATGATATCCAAGTCACTTTAATAATGGGTGATAAATGCGAGAGTAAATGTTAAAGAGGAGAGGAGGAAGTAACAACCAAGGGAGTGGAATAGAGTAAAAGGTGAGATTGAGCTCAGGGCTGAAGCAAGCAGACAGCTTCAGACACAGCTCCTCTCAGGAGCACGCCCTCCTTGTTTTAAAAGCAGACATTTTGACACAGGGGCGGTGGAGGGAATGTGTCCCGAGACCCCTGGCAGCCGAGAAGACCTTAAAAGTAGTCTTTTCCTTGGCGTGCACACAGTCTTCATCTGAACGGGGTCTAGAGAATATATAAACTGGGTAGCCCGTCTGCCATTTTAAGCTTAACACTGAGGGTCATGTGACCATGTGTATATTTCTTCTTGAGGCAGTGTGCCCTTTTGTCCATCTGAACTCACAGAAACTCTCTTCTCTCAGCCTCCAGATTACCTGCAGCCACGGAGGCACCCTCATGTTTTTCTTGGACACTACTAATACTGAGCAAAGATGAGGTAATGGGTACTTTGCAAATAAACCAAGGTTTAGCACACAAGATTCCCTTTAACGTGACAAAAACCAACTGCGCCCTATCTTGCTTCATGTTGTCTAGAACAAAACCAAAAGCCGATAAGTATAATACTGTAATAATTTACTAATTCTAACAAATTCTTAAAAAAAACATTTTGGATCAAACTCCCATTATGTCAATGTACTATGCTATGATGGGTTAGCTGAGTGATAGTTCTCAGAATCCCTCAAGGGAAGCAGAAAGGCAAGCTAGCATGGCCAGAAGAAAAGACGCATGTATTACTTTACTGGATGTTTGCCAGCCCTAACCACAGATCCTAGAAAGCAGAAGTGTGTCAGCATCAACGAGGTACAAAGAAAAACCCAATGTACTAAAAAAAAAAAAACAAAAAAACAAAAAAAACAAAAAAAAAACATTGCGTAGAGGGCTTATAACCCCTTAATTTTTATTGTTTACCTTTAGTGGAAAACATTTTACAATGCAGTTTTTCTAATTTTTAAAATTTTATTTTCACGAGTGTTTTGCCTGCATGCAGGCATGTGTACCGTGAGTGTGCCTCATGGCCCTGTGGTGGGAAGAAGGTATCAAACCCTGTGGGACTAGAATTATGGATGGCTGTGAGCCACGGCATGGTACTGCGTGTAAACTGAAGCTCAATAGGAACAAGAGAATTTAACAGCCAAGCCCAGTCCCAGCACAAGCAGTTTTAAAAGAATGACTCGAAACATTCTGCAGAATATTTCTGTTGTTCACAAAGGAACAACAGCTATACTATAAAGGCATATAGGCCACCTGTGATCCCAGCACTCAGGAGGCAGAGGCAGGCAGATCTCTGAGAGTTTCAGCCTGGTCTACAAAGCAAGTCCAGGACAGCTAAGGCTACACAGAGAAACTTGTCTTGAAAAATCAAGACAAAACAAAACAAAAAACCAATAAAGGCATATAGGCCAAGAAAGCTTTCCAGGCTTAAGGGGTGTAACAGAGCTGGAGACCCAGTTTATGAACTAACTTGATGATACAAAGCCTTTTGTGTGCTTGCGAATCATTGATTCAGCTCAAACCACCTTTGCTCTGAGCATGTAAAACATGTGTGAAGTGATAATGCTTATTCTCAAAGACCCTTTTATTAAAGAAATTAGCTATATTTATGCAGGTATTGTGAGGGTATTTACAGGGGGGAGATGACATGTGGGTTCTGGGTCTCAAACTCGGGCCTTTACCCACTGAACCTACTCCTACTCCTCCTTTCCAAGGCCAGAAAAACAATGACACAACACCCAGGATGATCAGTCAGAGCCCATGCCTCCATCTTCTCTTCCCCATCTTCTTGCCTATACTTTACTATTTCATGAGGCTCAGTGACCCTAATCCTACAGGCACTGGTCCACAGAACAACAAACCCCATGCTTGTCCTTGTGGCTGCCCTTATTTCACACCGTACTCTACTCACTTTTTCATATTCTTCATACTCTACTCACTTTTTCAGTGTGGCACCTGACTATACTTAAAACCTCCATTTAAATCTAGGTATTTGGGGCAATGAAATTTGAAAAATTCCCAACGACAAGCTGCTCATTACAGTCACGCTTCTACAAGTACTTAGGATGGTTTCAGAGCTGATACATAAACTTCTTTCTGCACACAAAGTCCCAAAGATACAATGTTCTGATCTTACACACCATCCAAAAGCCTCTTAAATAAAGTGAACACAGAGACTGTGTATGTGTGTGTGTACACGTGCGCATGCGTGTCTTCGTCTCCATGCACAAGTAAGCTCCAGTACTCTGAACTTGAGCTTGTCCCCAACAGAAGCCACGTTTATAATGCCCTAGTAATTATAGGTTCAGGTCAAGAACTCCAGACCATATTGATTACATCTCGATGGAGAAAGGACCCTCCAGCATCGTTTGTATCCACCCTAACAGAAATGGCTTTTAAGTATCTGTGACACTAAGAATTTCATTCCTATAAGAGCCAGGACTAGAAAGCCAATGACCAGTCAAGCCTGTCAGTTGTTGCCCGAAGCAACAAGGACAAGACGGGAAGTCATCGTTCTGGAATGTCATCTGCCAGCTGCGTTCACACATTTTCACCACCTGAATAGCTGATTCTCTTGACTCCCACATGGCTCATTTCAGCACACACAGTTTTGAAATGAATATTTGATCAGGTAGGGCAGAAAGAGATTTGGACTTATCTGAGGTGTCACCATAATGCACTTTAAGTAATTCCAAGTATCAGGAGCAAGGTGTCTTAGAATTTATTCTTGGGATACTTGGAAAATGGACCTGTGATCCTAATTAAGGAAGATTATATGAGATAAGACACGTGAACACACTTAGCACAGTGTTTAGTATCTTGCTGCTTATAAATGAATACTGCTTCCTGATAAGTGATTGCTTCTGTCTATTGGCAAAGACCCTAAACGTCTCACAGATCCTGACCTACTGTGAGACAAGACTCTCATGCGGACAGGGAAACTTGAGAAGCCACTTTCTCTTTCCAATGTCTAATTTTATCAAAACTGAAGAGCATCACCGGAAAAAAAAACATGGTGCATTCAGACTGCATCTTTCTGGCAACAGCTCCTGGAATCATGGGTTCATGACTTTTTTGCAATCCTGCATATATTTCTGTTTCCCTTGTAAAAATTCTTACAAATTCTCCTGAATTTGTAAGGTGTAGATGGCATAGACAGCTATTGGCAACCACCAACCCCTTGATGTGGCTGCTCTGTTTGTTTCATTCTTTTTGAAAGGCTTAGTTCTTTCAAAGAGCTGGGTCTGCTGCCTTCAACAATTGTTTTTCTTGCTTTCTGAGACAGTGTGTCTCAGTTACTGTTCTATTTCTGTGAGGAGACACCGTGACCAAGGCAACTTATAAAACAAAGCACTTAACTGGTTGAGTCCACAGCCTTTGTGGTGGGAAGCATTGCAGCAGATGGGCAAGTATGGTACTGGAGCAGTAGCTAAAATCTTACATCTTATTCACAAGTTGGAGGCAGAGAACATTGAGACTGGGCCTGGCCTGGCCTTTGAAAGACAAAGACCTTCCCTAGTGACATATTTCTTCCAACAAGGCCATACCTTCTAATTTTTCCTAAAATAGTTCTGCCAATTAGGGCCAAGTATTCAAACTTATAAGGCTATGGGGAGACGCTCAGTCAAACCACCACACAGGGTCTTGTGTGTGGCATGGAACTCCTGATTACCCCACATCAGCCTTCCAAGTCATAGGCATGTGCCGCCATACCTGGCTCAAATATTTCTGGCAATATATACTTTAGACTCATAGAATTATCACGTTAGTTCAAAATCTGCCCATTTTCTTCAAACAGAAAATTTTATTATAAATATCACACAAATATCCTCTAACCATGATTATTATACTTCACACTAGGACTAAAGCAAACATGCTCATTATCACTATTTCTGTTCAACAGTGTCAAGGACATCTAAGCAAGTGTGACAAGGACAAATAAAAATAATGGGGAGATATAACATCAACTTTGGAAATAAAAACTACAAAAATTCTAATGGGATTTTTAAAAATTTAGATTTTTGGATACAAGTTAATGAAGACTGAAAAATAAAATATGCCAATACGTTAACAAATTTGATAAACAAATTTTATCAATGATATGTCAGTACAGTTCTGCATAGAAGTCATGCCCCACATGAGAGTCTATGCAATCCTCCATATGGTTAAAAACTCGGAGACACAGGACATGGGCTCATGTGGCCCGTCCTGTCTTGGCCTTCTAAGTTGCTGTTACTATTGCATGCCTGGCTACATTCAATATCTTGAAGATGGCAGCTATCTAAAACTTAAGGTAGAGACCCAGTGAATCTGACTGCTATGTATATAGCAGTGATTGTCAGCTTTTGTCAGAATCCCTTTGGGGTGATTCATAACCCTGAAGAAGCTTCATTTATGTCCCTTACACCAGTCAGAATTTAAAATCATTATATAATTTTAAATCTTAAGGCTGATAAAATCCTTATAAAACTCTTTGATTATTTTATGTAGCCTGGGATGACACTGAACTCACATTCCTCCAGCCTCAGCTAGGACTATGGACTACAGACACATGCCACCACAGCTGGCTAAAACCTTACGAATTAAAGCAAACGTTAGGAAGAGTGGCTGCACTCACGTCTGTGGTGGGAAGGACAGAGCACCAACACCATCCTGAAAACTGGAAGATTCTCTGTTGATCTGACGCTGATAGCTCCTTAGCCTCAGCACAGGAGCTAAAATTACTTTCCTAATTCATGACATAAACTCTTTTTGTCCCATTTTGCACCAGGAACAAATACATAAAAGCCAGAATATTCTAGAACAGCATGAATTTGGTCATTTGCATAGAGTTCCTTCCTGACCACTAATGTCCTTTATTACATGATATAAGAAATTACTCATTAATACAATCACACCCATCTAACCAGAAATTGCCTTAAGAATTGGGGTCCTGAAGGGAGAACATGAGGTAGGGATCTCAGAGGAAAAGTTCTAATTCTCAGAGGAAAGGTCTAAATGAAAGAAACACTGTATATATTACAAAAAACAAAGCAAGCACTTGCCAAGTCAGAGCACTGTGGCTGCGTTTTATCCATGTACTCCTTTAGTGAGTTCACAGAATACCTACAAGAATCTCTTAAACGCTGAGCCAT
The DNA here is from genome assembly GCF_907164565.1 of Psammomys obesus. NCBI lineage: Eukaryota > Metazoa > Chordata > Mammalia > Rodentia > Muridae > Psammomys > Psammomys obesus. The sequence goes on along the minus strand of NW_026595981.1, from coordinate 10,528,675 downwards.
GTCTCAAGCCCAAACTACAAGAATCCCAAATTAAGACGCTTTGAGGTATATGCGCGAAATGATTCCAATTACATAAGGCTCTGGAAAGTAAAAGCTAACTATGCTGACTGTTTTGTTATGCTGACTGAGTCGGTACCGACGGAAGTTACTCAGCCAGTCCTGGCTGAGTGGGTCATGGGCAACTCCTTTGTTAGTGGAAATATTCTACTGTTAGTATGACTCATTGGCTTGTATGATTGGCATATGTGCACTGTAGCTGCACATAAATTATACTGTAATTTTGAAAGTGTCTTCAAAGGTGACCCAAGCAAGTCAAATTTCAAAGCTTTCTAACCAAAGACCCTACATAAAAGTTAAGGTGTAGATCTGGATAGAGACAGCTTGATAAGATCGAAAGTACAATCAATTGACTCCAGAAAACAGACCAAGCCTATGCATGATGAGATGGAGGCAGGCAAGAGGTTTTAATGGTTCTGTTCTCTTTCACAGCTTACGACTGAATCAAAGCAGCCATTTGTGGGGACTTTGAAACCACCATAGATTGAAATCTACTCTAATTCAACTGTTGGACTGCTGTTTTTCATGAATTCACTTGCGAGAGTCGGAGTACACCCTCCTGTGAGACCTAAGCCCAACCCTGAGACCTTCCCAACGTGCAGCAGTACTGTGCACAGCAACAGTCTCCCTTTCTTCGTGCATGATACACAGGAGAAAGCATATTATCACAAACAACTCAAGCTTCGCTGAGAACGTCTCTATAACACAAACAAAGCAACCACTGCCAAAAAGTCACAATGATTCATGTTCCAGAAATGTGGCACCTTCAAAGGATGATTAGAATGTTAGGAAATTAGGAACTGTACTGGAAATACCAGGGTTAAGCTGATGAATTTCTAGGCTTCATACTTTTTACAGTGAAACCATCTAAGATACAAAATTTGGACTGTCTCTGTTTCCACAGATCAGGCACTTTGATACTCCACAGGTTGAGTAAATTGAATCCATACATTGTATTTACACTCTCAGTCAAGGTTGCTGCTTGACATTTCAAGTGATCAAAGGCAAACAGTCATCAACCCCTTAGCCTTCAATAGCATGTTCATTACATTTAATCAAGGACCAGTTCCTCCTTCCCTTCACAAACACTAAGAATGTTTGAATGCCCGGCAGCTTTCAGTAGCAAATGGAGGCACACTGCAGTATAAAGACACAGAAAACCACAAACAACAAAACTGAAGAGAAAGGAAAATGAGTATCATCCTCTTTAACGTGTAAGAAAATAAATTTTAAAAGCAGAGAAGTGCTCTGTCAGCATCCTACCTGAGGCAGCATCAATCACTGTGGAAACTCCCCTTCGATCAGGCACTGGACGGGATGACCCTGGCATGCTGACTGGGTCAGATCGGACAGGCTGGATCCTGCAACGCAATTTAATTTAGTTCACATATGTTACTGGCATGGAAACTGTCACTTCCTACAACAGACCTTAAATCAGGAATGCAGGAATGGCTCAATCCATTAAAGAACCATATATGCTAAAACCAGACACAAAAGGAGTAACTCCTCCACAAAACTAAAGCTGAAAAAGCATGACATTCTCGCCTTGCCAGACTCACTCTAACCTCTTCTAGTTAACTTGTGCAGTTTGGTGGGTTCAGGGTGGATTTGAAAAATTAAAACTGAAGTGAAAAAAATGAAGAGAATTGGAAAAGAAGCAAAACACTTAGAGTGAAAACGTTGGTTTTTCCAAAGCAAACATATGAACAGCTTTGACACTCTCCAATTTCATGAATAGCATCAGAGCTGAGTTCAGTAGAAGAAGACAGCGGTAATTCAGTAACGTGTGCATGAATAAGAGTGTGTGTGTGGTCTCTTTATATAGCCCTGTCTTTCATGGACCTCTATGTAGACCAGGATAGCCTCAAATTCATTGATATTTTCATGACTCTGCCCACCAAGTATTGGAATTAAAGATTTCTGAAACTACATTCAGCCATAATTTTAAAGATGCAAGACACTCCCATGCCATCAGTACTGACTGTTACTTTATTTACTAGGATAAGACAGAATAACAAGGCTGTGCCTGCTGCAGAGCCAAGGGAGCTAAGAAGTATATTCTGTAAGATTATTCATTAATGTATAATAATCACGTTGGACCTCAGCAACGTTTATTACATACAATATTTTTTACATAGTTTATTACATACAATATCAAGGGGCTCAAGAAGGACAATTTATAAATGCTGACTTTCCAGGTACTTTTTAGATCGAATACTCGTAACTACAAGTGAAAAGTCTAAGCCACGGGCAATGTAGATGAGCAATAAATGCACTCTTGGTAATTCACAGTGGGATATGCATAGTGTTATTTTAGAGAGAACAGAAATTAAATGTAAAATCTGAGGTGTGTTTGCAGATACAATTACTCATGAACTGCTACTTAAAAAATAAAATTCAAAATGAGATGTCATAAGTAATAACAGTGAGAACATGACAAAGGGCGATGACAGAGCCAATGACAGAGTGCGCATGTGGCAGTGGCCAGTAAGAACACTCTGCACAGTAACATGGCTACCAGAGTTTGTGCAGGTCAGGGATAGAATGTTCACACACAGAGTCCAGACACGGCCACTTCTCACATGGCAATACACTATGGCGCACATCAGTTGGGCTTCTCTTGGGGGCGAGGCAGAATCTGAATCTGCTCAACTGTGCAGACCAGGCTACTGCCTTCATGCTGGGATGAACAGTACCTTTAGAATTAGAGTTGACTGGGAAACCACACCCAGTACTTCACCAATCTTTATAATAGCTTATGGGCAGTGTAATGAACAGAAAGGTTGAATTGAGATTACAGAAAAAAAAAAGGTACTTCATAATTTTAAAGGAAAAGTAAGGTCAATGCCCCGCCACCAGCAAGGCCAAAGGACTGAAAGCATACATGGTTTTCATGGTGAACATAAGGGAAGAGAGTCTCAAAGTCTCAGATATACTCGGGGATAGAAACTGCATAACTGAATGAACCCACAGCATTCAGCAGGAGGCTGGTGCAGGAGAACAGTCATAAGTACAAAGCCATCCTGACTATACAGTGAATTCCAGGGCAACCTAGGCTACAAAATCAGATCCAGTCTCTAAACCAACCAACCAACCAACCAACCAACCAACCAACCAACCAACCAACCAACCAACAAAAATTTAAAAATTAACAAACAAAAGAAACCCTGGATGCTGGTTTCAGAAGCAGATCTGAGCAGTCTGTGAAAGGGAATAAACAGGACTGGGGATAAGAGAAAGGTTCCTGTTCAGACAGTTATGTGGTCAACACTGGAGATCATCACAAGAAAAGTCAGGAGGGCAAGTGGCATCATTGATGTCCTGGCTCCTCTAGGAACAGCTCCCAGCTCCGAACTAAGTGCCTGGCATGTGCATTAACTACTCCTCTTCTGATGGAGGTGCAGACTGGACCCACAGGAGAAACCCACAGAATATCCCAGTCCTGGAAGTAAAACTGAGGTTCTATTAACGAGCCCTTAGTATCTACTGGTGTCTCTTTAAGAGACAAACTGAATGGTGTGCAAATGCTAGGCTCCAAAATTTGAAATAGTTAACTTTATTATGCTATAATAGTTAATTATATCATAAAATAAACAGAAATGAAAAGCATACTTTAAGACATGACCGAGACAACTAAGGAACAGAGAGTACACATTACAAATGAATTATACTACTAACACCTACTTTTGCACAATGCATGATAAAGACACAGGCGAAGAAGTGGACAGCAATGTCCACTTCAGAAAGGTAAAGAGAGGTACATTCACACACATGTACAAAGAAGCCTAAACTGAGGAGGCTTTTTACAAGGCTCCGTTTCAGAACTAGAACACTCGTTGCCTGTGGTCAGATCTTAGAGCAATGACAGGTAACATACGGAGTCAACAACAGGATAGGTCTTACAAAGGAGAAGTCCGAGTACTGCATAGGACACTCGTTTTAAAGGGGGACTGGAACCCTGCCTTGCCGGGCTCCCCATTCCTACCTGAGACTGTTGAGGTCTAGATCGTCTGTATCAAAATCCAAAAGTGGCTGCGGTGTGTCACTCGGTCCATGAGACTGCAACACAGAAGAACTGGACGATATGACTGTGGTCTGGCCTGACGGATGGATGGTTTTGAACTGGAACTGTGGCCCCATCCACAGGCGTCTGTGGGGTCCAGTGTGTGTCACAATTTCAACCTGAGGAAGAGACAGAGTCATAGTTTCAATGTATTATTCCAGAGACAATTTCACAATCTCCACATCCCTTCTTTTAATACCCACTTTTCATCTGTACAGTATTACTTATATGTTTTCTGGGGAGTTTGGTAATTGGATAACCATTTTGTGTCCCCATTCTTGGGAGACTGTTTCTCTTGTCAGCATTCCTAGGCTCCCTGTGGTGTTTCTTGGGGGGTGTTGGGAGTGAGGCTTTGTGAGTACTCTCCCTTCCATATTAGCATGTTTACTGGTGTCATCTTTGTTTAGCTCATACTAAAACAGCCACGTTGGTGAGGCTTTATGGGTGTACCTTCTCTGACTTTTGAGGAGACACAATCTCACAGCAAACTTCCTGTCCCCCTGGCTTTTAGAATCTAAGATCCTAGGAAACTTCTATCCTCTCTTTCTAATTCCTAACTATTCTCAATATTTATCATTATATCCACAGGTAAGGTAGTTCTCAACCCTCATCAAGGAGACTTCTCTTTGCAATAGAAGAAAACTATCAAAGAAAACTACAACCTAAATGCAGAGACGGAGCTCAGTTTCACTGAATATACCCCTGACATATTTCAGCATCCAAGGCTAAGGGATGGTTATGGAAGAGTTGTAGAGTTAAAAACATGGGCTGTCTACCTTGTGTAAGGAACATCAGGTCCTTATGGGCTGGCTGGCTTTGTACAGTCAACAAAGTGGGCATGCAATGAAAGCAACTAAGAGCAATTCTTTCAAGCTCCTGAAAAATGTGGAGTTGTTCTTGCTTCTCCAAAGCTAAGAGATGGTCTCAAATAGCTTCACCGATGAAGCTGGTTTTCTTCTTTAATAAAGTACTATATCTATGTTGCTTTCAAATTCTCTCACATCTAATTTTTAAATTTTTTTTAATATCTGCTTTTCTTTCTGTGTATGTATCTGTGTGAGGACACATGTGTGCAGGTGCCTAGGAAGGGCAAAGGAAGCCCAGTTACAGGCAGCTGTGAGCCACCTGATGAGGGAGCTGAGGACTCAAGTCCTCTGGAAGAAAGTCAGGACTCTTAACCACTGAGCTGTCCCTCCAGCCCTCACATCTATTTTTAAATAAAGGAGCTCTTGTGTTTTCTCTCATGTAACTGACACTGATCAAAATGTTTTCTCAACTGTCATAAACATTGACACAGGGCTTTACACACAGTAAAACAGCAATTCAGAAGTTTTATAAGCATCACGTTGTATGGAAGGAGAAGGAGCGTTGCCAGGGTTAACTTCAATAGTTTGAGAAAAAAGCAAATAGAAGACAGGGGGAAACCTGAAAATTACTCTGCAAACAATCCTTTTCATAATAGCTTATGCAAATCTTCAGCAAAAGCAACTATATGTCTCCCAGATGCTGTATTCACCTCTTTATGAAGTGGCTTCACATGGGCCTTGAGTCCTTGTCCTGATTTTTTTATATATATATTTAATTATGATTCTCAGATTGTGATGATTAAGTCTGAAAAAAACACAACTGACAAGGTTCACTTGCTTGTGCAAGTTCAAGAGGGCACAGGCAAATCCTGGTCTTGGAGCAATACTCACATACCCACTAATGACAGGGAGAAACACGAAGATCAAGGACAGTGATTTCTGATTCTGAGAGTTGCATTCAGCAATGTAAATTAGGGCACAGATTAAAAAAAAAAAAAAAAACCAACTGTGTATATTTTAAGCTCAAAACCATCAGTGTCACAGAGCCGAGAGGTAAACAGATGCCTGTGCAATTTTACTGAGGCGATAGCCAGATGTTCCAGTATTCACGCTCCTGCTGTGTGCAGGACAAACATATTGTTTAGACTTTCACACTGACAACACACATTACCCCTTCTTCTAAAGGAAAAGCTGAAGAGAAGGATAATGGTTTCTTTGCCAGCACTCCTGGACAATGGGTTTGTTTGGTCTTGAGAGCCCCTGAGGAAGGGCCTCAGTATTTGGGGGGCCGGACCATCGGCTGGAAAGCATCCTCGGGCACTGTTGCGGTGATGGAATAAATACACATCATGCAAATGGTTTGTTCCTCAAACTTCTAGAGCCAGGTTGGCTTCTCAGGCTACCCTCCCTGAGAGTACCGCAAAGGGTCCAACTTCTCTGAGGCACCTGTCTGATAAAAGCTGCTACACTGGTAACGTGAGACAGGTCATTAACCTCCGCAAATGATGTCAGACTGGAGGCAGACACAACAGTATCTGTAATGAAGTCACTGGAATCGCGCCACTGTGAAATCTTCCCAAGTCTCTTTTATTTTAAAGTGCTTCACTTGAAGACACAGTCACCCTGTGAAGTGAGGAGTGGCTGGCGGAAGCTGTTTTAGGAATGCTTCTGAGGACACTAATAGCAGCGAGGCCTGGGTCAAAATAAGAAAGGAATCCCAGCAGGAACTATGCAGAAAACAATGCTGAACAACCCTTATGAAAGCATTTGGACAGTTTGTATGCTCAGCATCAAAGAAAACATTTGCATCAGCTAGAAAAATGTCAGTAACATACATGTATGTAAACTGTATGTGTGGATATCTACAGCAGTATTTCTAAAACATTCTTAACGTGGAAATACTTATAATTGTTGGTGGCTCACAAAGTTACCAATTCTCTCCATTTTCCTGCCAGGAAAGAATAAACATAGGCTCTGCTCTCCCTTACAGCAGGAACCGTGATCTATCAGAGTTTTACCTGGGAAAGCCATTCTTCATCTTCCTGTCCACTGTGGTCAGAGGCTAAACTGTCATAGGACCCGTGTCGAGTAATGGGGCCGGGACTTCCAGGAGGAAGTGCTACAGGAAGGAGAGGGGAAAAAAAAAAGGATTAAACCTTTCCAAACTGTGCACTGGAGAATGTGATAAGAGCATAATCTCCTCAAATAGATGCTATAACATGCAATTAACACAGGCAATTCAGAGAACTAATGATCAAGCACGAGTTGGGAAATATCTTCAAGTAACAGTAAACTCTGTACAGGCATGTTGGTGAATGCAGCTCCCAGCAACTCAGCTGGAGGGGATCTTGTGAGGTCAGCCTGGGCTACAGAAAGAGGCTTCATTAAAAAACAAACAAACAAAGAACAAAAAACCTAACCAAGCAAACAAGAAAATAAAAAACAGCAGTAGAAATTTAATGGAGAGCTCACTAAAAAAGGAATAACTGGCTCTGTCGGAACACCCTTAGGTCACTGAGCAGGTGACACACCTACTTTCCGGAGGGCAACCTGTGATGGATTCCAAGAACCCATGCCCCATTCATTACTTCTATCTACAGTGAAGGCATAAAAATGCATGACATTTGAAAACACTTTCAAGCAAAGAAAAAACTCATTTATTCAAATATTTTCTTTCTCAGCTATTTCAAGTAATTTCCATAATTCTTCAGTACTATGATATAGTTAAAATTAGTCTGCATTCTTCTACAAAGAGAACCTTTAGTTAGTGAAAGCAATAAAAGTTTTTTTTTTCTTTTATTGTTGTGTGATTGTTGGAAACAGGGTTTTGTGCAGCTTAGGCTGGCCTCAAAGTCACTTTGAGGATAAGGTAACGTAGAACATTTTTGAGACAGGGTCTCACTATGTACCCTTGGCTAGCCTGGAGCTCAAAGAGATCCTCCTGTCTCTGCCTCCTGAGGGCTACAAGGCACACACTGTCATGTCCAGAATTGACTCTGAACTTATGCTGCCTCCATCCTGCAAGGATGACAGCATCTGCACTCATGTTAGGAATCCAACTAGGGTTTCAGGATGCTGGGCAAGCACCCCATCAACCCAAACAAAAAAAGGTTTCTAACATTCACTGAGTTCCTACAATTACTAAATGTTATCCTCTACAAACTCACTGTTTTCTTTGAAGGTACAGTCATTCCTGCTGTTTATGCATCTCTCTTCATGCCTACTTTTAAAAAGATTTCATTTCTTAAAAGCAGTTTTAGCGTTACAATAGAACTGGACTGAATGTGCAACTGCCTAGAGACACCAAGCAATGGCGTTAACCAGGAACAAAACAAAAGAAAACACATGGGTAAAGAGGAGAGCAGGAGAGGAACAATAAAGAGCCAAAGATAAAACAGCAAACAATCTTGTTTCCGCTACCACAGGTATTTGTTAATACATTGACACTAAAAATTTCTTTAGGCTAGACTGCTAAAAAAGGAAAGTTGGGAACTTTAAATATTCTGAATACAAATTCTATGAAATTTTTATTATATACTTCCATGAACAGTAAGGCAATGCAAATCGTATTTGATGATGCCAAAATATAGTTTGGAGAAAAGAATGATCATCGGGAAATATACAGAGAGAAAGAGAGAGAGGAAAAATGACCTAAGGCATGATTTTAAAAGACAAATGCTCACCAAAAAATGTATCTGAATTTGTTTCATGAAAAGAAATGAGGTCTAATTTCATGGGTATAGACAGACATTGACAGATATAGTGTCAAAATGTTATAGTTGCAATAATACAAACCATTAACTATAAGGTCTTTGAAATCATGGTTCTCTAGCACACGTGTGTTGATGTTTAGCACAAAACCCAAATGATCACAAAGCCATACAACTACATCTTTATGATGACAAATAAAAGGGCAACAGAACGATTTTCCATTATTATTCCAACATCTTTTTGTAACTGATATTTTCAAGAGGTAGCTGTTCCCAAATCATTCATCACTTTCGTCTAATGTTAAATTTTTGCCACCGAACAAAACCAAAAGGAATTCCAATGCCTAGTCAAAAAAGGTGAATATGGAAATCTGATGCCTACAATCTCACGCCCATAATCTCAGTGCATGGAAGGCAGAGGCAAAAGGATTTCATGTTCAACGACAATCTAGGCCTAAAATACTATTCCAATAAAAAGTAGAACATGCCATAAAAACATATAACAAAGCCAGGTGTTATGGTATACACCTTTAATCTCAGCACTCAGGAAGGCAGAGGCAGGCATATCACTGTGAGCCTGGTCTACAAAGCCAAAGCTACACAGAAAAACCCTGTCTTGAAAAAAACAAACAAAATCGTAACAAAAGGGAGACATAGATAAATAACTAGGTGCTACATGCTGTGTGGAGCAGATGAGAGTGGAAAAGTTATCAATGAAGTCATGCAGATATCCAAGGGCAAAAAATAACCAAAGCAAAATGGAGTAAATTAAGTGCAATGACTTTGGTAGTAGGTCAAGAGATGGAATGACAACAAAGCTTTAAGCAGGAGAGTGAGAAACCACCTTTTTATCATTAGATACAACCTAAAAGGGGTTCTTAAAGAAACTGTGTGGCATACTACATGCCTTGGACCGAAAGCATTAGGACTTAAAATAAGGCTGAAGCTTCATGTTCTGGAGTAAGTGAAGGCAACAGATGGTTTGACACTTACTAGGACTACATGAAAAGGTAGACACCATGGTGGCAAGGATGGACTAGGGCAAGACTGGTGTGGGACTATAGCTGGAACAAAGCTGGTCTGGAGTTGGCAGTTTATTGGTCTACTAAGCTATTGTTATCTGGTTGTGGGCATGCTTGGAATTTCCCACGGGGTGGAGGCGAGGAGGATGAGGAAGTGGGGTGGAGCAGGAGCTTCCCTGTCCTCATCTGCTTTACAAAGGAAGGAGTAAATACTCCAAATATATAACTCAGAAATTAATTATCTGTATATGTGAAATACTGACAATAAACAAGTCTCCTTTAAACTGCTAGAAGGAAAACAAAAGGAAATTTGAAACATGAACTCCTACACAGAAACTTTAGGAAGAAGGCCTTTTGCTCACTGGTTTCCTAATTCAGATGCTCTGGCAGTACCAGAATATACAAACACTGACATAAAGTGCAGAAGAAATATCTTCCATATTAAATGAATATATGGGCTAGAGAAATGGCTCAGAGGTTAAGCATACTGCCTGGTCTTCCAGAGGACCAGGGTTCAATTCCCAGCACCCATATGGCAGCTTACAACTGTCTGTAACCCAGTTCCAGTAGCTCTAACACCCTATGAGATATTAGAGACATACATGCAGGCAAAACATCAATGTGCATAAAAATCATTAAATTATTAAATATTAAAATTATTAAAAATAATTGAATATCCTTTGTTCTACCCTCTGCTTATTGACATTTTAAGCTTTCTCTGATTCTAGTAGGGAAGGAGTCCTACATTTACTGCCTTGGAGGGAGTGACTTACCACAGAGAAAATAACTGCAAACTTTGAATCTGACAGGTCTACACACTTTCTAACCACTCCTTAGGATTAGAAATGAAACCAAGTCCATCCTTAGTGTCAGAAAAGAAATATGGTTCAGAGATGACAGGATCTCAACTACTCTGTTAAAAACTGCCCAGGAGAGAAAGGGAAGCATCTGGCCTAACCATGTGAAATGCTCCCTTAGGCGGACAGAGAGTTTCCTACATGGGCAACAGTAACAGGTGCAGAGGGCCACAACACAGAAGTAAGAGAATGCCTGCTGGGAGGCCAGTGTCCGTCAGTGACCAATAAGCCCACTGAAAACTGGGCCATGTGAATGGTAGCAAAGAGGATAAAATGTCCCCCAAACCTTATGTTACAACTTTTAACACAAGATTTAGATGCACCATTAGAAAGGATTTCAATAATTCTTTTTTTTCCACATTTCTAATAATCTGGCATAAAAAGAACTATTTTAATTTTAAATGAGTATTTTCTTTTAATTTTTATATGTGTATGTACTTGAGTGTATGTATGTGACCCTCATAACATGCAGGAGCAGAAGAGGATTATAGATCCCTTGAGACTAGGGCTATGGAAAATACGAGATGCCATGTGGATGCTGGGAACTGAACCCAGGGTCCTCTGCAAGGGCAATAAGCATTCTTAACCACCAAGATACCTCTAAAGCCCAAAAAATGAGAACAGTTATCTTGCAAAACCAAGTTGGAAGAATCAAGATACAGGCCAGCTACCTGAGGAATCATTAACTCTTTTACATTTATCAGCCGTTTCATCTTTTTAGATTTATTTACTTCATGTGTATGGGGGCTTTGCCTGCACATGTGCATGTGTACCCCATGGGCTTAGTGCCCATGGAGGTCAGAAGAAAGTCAGATCCCCTAGAATTACAGTCACAATGACAAGCCACCACGAAATGCTGAGATCTCTACAAGAGGTACAAGTGCTCTTCTTAATCCTAAGTCAAGAACAAGGAACTTCAAGCTCACCATTTTCACCCCTACTTTTTCTACAGGAATTAATAGTGCACCTTATCAAGCTGAATGCAAAAGAAATACTGACAATTTTCTTTATAATACCAGTTTAAAAATATTGTCTCCACACACAGACACTCGATAAACAGAGATCAACAGGCAGGAACAGGATGAACATATCCTTATATGGTTACTGTGAACCAGACTGTTTACAGCATGTGTTCTCAGGGAATCAGACATGTATAGAGCAATAAACAACATTAAGAAAAAAGGCACCTCGTGTATTTTGCTGTCAGACAGTGATATATGACTGTACATATATATGTTTGTATGTATACATTTATATTTCACATGGCAAATTTAAAACAAATTTTGCTCAAGTGCTGATCTCTGCAAAATAGTCCTCAATTTAATTCTCAGCCCAAACCACTTCCACATTGGTAAGATAAAGTAAGAGACATTATGAACACAAAAATAAAATTATTTAATAGCCAGGCCCATAATTCCAAAACCCACATAAAAATTTCAGTAGTCAAAGACTATGTTCTGAATTCTATAAAAAGATTGGAAATATCTTGGTTTTGACTTTTTAGGTATCTTCTGTAGCAGACTACGAAGACCAGTGAGCACATAAGTTTAATTATCTAAAGAACATGTAAGCACTGCTTACACCTACTTCACAAGTGAGGACGTGTGAGGTTCTAAAACCGATTCATTACAACTTTAGGCAGAATTAAAACTATTCCTGCCACACATACCCCAAAAAGATGGTAATCCTTCAATATCATAGAATCAAATGTTTTCTTAACACCCCCCTGCCCCAAGAAACAGCTAAATCTCAATAACTTAACTTCTTTATCAACAAACCTATTTGGTACCATGTAAGGTCCAGGCGAATTTTATCATCACCATAACAAATGCTCTTTATATGAGAGCGAGAGGTGGACTGATGTGTTAGGTATGATTTTGCAATTATTCAGGAGAAAATAAAGGGGACATAGGCAATAGATAGGATGAAAAAAATGTATGGTTGTATCTGGCACTACTACAATTAAATGTGTAGAAAAGTAAAGACCAAGAACACATGGGTTCCCAGCCCCTTGTCTGAAAATAAGACAAAGCATAATAGTCAATGCCATGAGTAGCTCTTGGTTGTAAAACCAGTGAAAGGAAACTGGTATTTTCTGGTAGTTTTGGTGGTGACAATAGGAAAACATCTCAACTGTGGTTCCAGAACCTTCAAAAAACATAGCTGGCCAGCAACATTAATGACAGATGGCAAAGTCCAGCTTCCCAATGTCTGCAGGTTTTGTAAGGCCTTTCCATTTCCAGTCATGGAGGGGTGCTCATCAATCTTGTGCCATCAAGTGCTGGCCTGCAGGCCTCACTCTCCCACTGCTTTAAAGCAATGCTGAAAAACGAAATGAAGTACAAATCCAAGTTGGAAAACTGTGAGAAATTCGAAGTGCCCACTCTATATGTAATGGCAGCACTGGCAAGGCCAGGCTGTCAGCTGACCATGGAAGGAAGACCAAGTACCTCCCAGATTAGGGCTTAGGGTGCTCATTTTCCATAGCCTATCGAGTCCCCATGCCACAGAAAATGATGAAAAGCCCCCCCATGCTGAAGTCTAAAGTGAGGACCGAAGAAGACAATAATTCTAGAACTTAGGGTTATTTCAGGGAACAATGTGTCTTTTTCTAGTTACAGAGAACTTTGTGAATTCAATGACATCATGCTGCCCTGAATGAAACAGCTCCCGCTCAGGGTTCACCCAAAGGCCAAAGGTGACAAACTCCCATTCAAGGATAAACTTTCACAAATATTTGGTTCTTATTAAAAGCAGCATTTATGTAGCGAGCATACAATATAACAACTCTCTAAAGGAATATCTTTCTGAGGAGAAAGTCCTGGAGACCCTAGAGAGAACTGGTAGACAAATGTATATTCTTACAGTAGAAATGAAAATCTGCCTTTAAAAACCGAGTCTCCAGAACAAGAAAACAATGGCCAATGAACAAAGCAGTTTCCAATGAGCCAACCATCCAAGGAGAAAAAAAAAACGCACCCACCAATCTGTCAAAAGCACTCATCAGGCATCCATACATTTTGTACCTATCAAGGTGACAAAAATTTGTCAGTTTTCAATGAATAAGAAAAGTCACCAGTATCAAAGGAAATGTTTAGTGTGAAAATGCACTGTTACAGACACCGTAAGTGTGGCTGCAGGAGCTAACTGTGGAGCTCACTGCTCAATAGCAGGCATGCTTTACAACAGCCCAGCGAAAGCAGTGTAACAATACATACAGGAACAAGCTTCTCCCGCCTTTATATTAAATGGATCAATGATCTTCCCTGCACCCTGGCCCTGGGGTATCATAGATGTTCACTAATATAGATGTTCACTAATTAATTATTAAAGTTTTCTAACATTCAGTCATTGCGCATCTCTGGTTTCACTTTCCTTTTCTCCCACATTCCCAGAAGAACAGTCACCAGCAATATATAATTAGAAAAATGACATATCCTTATTGTCTATGAGAGAATACATTTCCCTGAATAGCCTTCAACTCCGGGTACATCTTATCCCTCTCTCCACACAGTCTCCTTTTCCAGATTCCTAAAGCTTCATTCCACCGCATGACTAAAGGACCTTTCATTTGTTATTCTTGCTGCTCTAGAGGTCATTTTGCATTGTGTGTCTGGACAAGTGAGATCTACAGGCAGCCTGGCAGGGCTCACAATTCCATTTTACTACTCAGCATGACTGTAAGGATCTCATAAAGTGAAGAAAACAATAGAGCCTAATGGACTGGTGTTCTTGTGCAGACAAGCAACTCTGCTGGGCAAATTTTCCAAACCATCACAACGTGCCCCCTGGAACTGAAAAGACTCATAACTAAGGTCAAGGTAGAGCTTCCAAACTGACAGGGTGTTCACAATCCCAACCTAAAGGGTATGTCTGCCACACACTCAGCAGCAAACTTCAACACATGCAAGGCAGCTAGAAAGTCCGTCCACCCTTACAACAGAAACTACAAATCCTGCCTAGAGCATGTGAATTAACAGTGTCCCACTACAGTTATGCAATCTACACAGCAACACAAGGCTGAGTTCTCGTGCTCACATTCAGAGCAACATAAAATCAGTGAGACATCGTTTACCTCCTGGAGAGTGGTGAGGATGGTTAGGCGGCAGGGAAGACTTTTACATTAAACATACTTTGATACATTTGACTTCGTCTGGACCATGTATCTATATAAAAACAAGTATTTAATACACAGCTATGGACTAAGAACTACAATGAATAGGGTCAGTTGAGCAAGTCCAGGAAAGGACCAAATGCAGAGTGAGGGATTACTGAGGCTGGGTAGGAAACCAAGTGTCTCACCCATCATAACAGGTGCAATAGGTTTTTCTCAGGCAAGGTGCTTCTTTTCCTTTCTGCATGCAACTGTCCACATATATCTACTTATTAATAAATAACTCACTGTGCAAATGTCTGGCAGTGAAGAGTTTCCATTGAGAGGAATGGTTACCTGCCAGAGGTAAAAGCACCCAGGTCTAAATTCTATGAAGAGCTACACTTGGCCTGGTGTCACTGACATGTAATCTCAACTAGGTGGGAGACTGAGGCAGGAGAATTGTAAGTTCAAAGTCATTATTATCTACAGAGTGAGTGGTATAGGCAAAAGTTTAAAAAAAAAAAAAGGTGAGGAAGGCAAGTTGATGGTGGGTGAAGGAGCTTACCGCCAACACTGACAGTGTAAGTCCCATCCCAGAGACTCATGGTGGAGAGAGAAAGAAAAACTATCAAGTCCTCCTCTGACTTCCAGAAGCTTTCCTGCTGAGCCACATCCCTATGCCCCTTTTCAGCACTACTCATCTCTTAATTTCCTCCCCACAACCCACGGTGGTGCTTTGCATGTGCAGTAAGGCTCTGGCTTCAGACAGAGGCAAAGGGAGGAGGAAGAGGTTGGTAGGTTGGTAGGTTGGTAGGTTGGCAGGTAGGTAGGTAGGGAGAGACTGATCTGTGAGTAGTTAACCTTTAACAGTGACAAGAGACTCAAAACCAATTAGTTTAACTTGTATTTTAGATGCACTTCTTTCAGCAAGAATCAAGTCTTTATTCTACAAAGACTATAAATTTGCTGTACATTATAAAAGAATAACATAGGAAAGGGGTATACTTTGAATTGATTTAACAGTAAAGAACCACACTCATTTGGCTCTTTAATAATGAGACATCATAATTATTATTTAAAATTTTGCTACAACAAACAAACAACTCTGTGGTGATGGAGCCCTTACCTGGACACGCAGTAGCCTGACCCTGATCACCAGCACAACAAAAGATACCTATAAAACCAAACAAAATCAAACCAGAGCAGGGGGACCACTAGTTTACAAATTTGTGTGGGAAGCATTTCTAAAAGCAAAAATCATTTTGCACACAGTTAATGTAGCTTCTTCCATGCTTTACTTGTTTATTGCCTAATACTATTCTAGGAAAGTATAGATCATTATACAGCAGGAAGAACTAAATAGACATTTTCTCTTGCCTAAGCAAAAGAGAAAAAGTTATCTTGGCATGAAGAGAGAAAAGCTTTTAGACCCTGGAAGACAACAACATTTTTAACCCATATGTAGAACGTACTTCAGAATCCTCCTAATCATTAAGGATCACAATGTGTTCCTTTAAGTCTAAGCAGATCACAAGAGGTGGGAAACAGAAAAGATCATCCTGAGTGAAGTGTCCCAGAAGCATAAAGACACACATGGTATGTACTCACTTATAACTGGATATTAGACATACAATATAGGATAAACACTAAAATCTAAGAAGCTAAGCAAGAAGGAAGACCCTGGGTAAGATGCTCAATCTTCATTCAGAAAGGCAAACAGGACAGACATCAGAAGAGGGAGAAATCGGGGAACAAGACAGGACCGTATCGCAGAGGGACTCTGAAGGAATCTACTCAGCAGGCTATTAAGGCAGACACTGAGACTACTTCATTCAGAAAGGCAAATAAATGAAAATAAGGAACAAGACAAACCAAAGAAGGCCTCTGAAAGTCTCTACCCAGCAGGGTATTAAAGCAGATGCTGAGACCTACAGACTAACTTTGGATAGAGTGCAGGGAATCTTATGAAAGAAGGGAGAGATAGAAAGATTCGGAAGGGTCTGGAGCTCTACAAGAAGACCAACAGAACAAAGACCAACAGACCCAAAGACCTAGGGGTCTTTCCTGAGACTGATACTCCATCCAAGGACCATTCACGGAGATAACCTGGATTCCCTGCACAGAGGTACCTGTAGCAGCTCAGTCTCCAAATGGGCTCCCTAATAAGGGGAGCAGGGGCTGTCACAGACATGAACTCGGTAGCTGGCTCTTTGATCACCTCCCCCTGAGGAGGGAGCAGGATGACCAGAGCATAGAGAAAGATTATGAAAAATAGTCCTGATGAGACCTGATAGGGAAGGGTCAGATGGAAGGAGAGGAGGTCCTCCACTATCAGTGGACTGGAGAAGGGGCATGGGAGAAGATGAGGTAGGGAGGAAGGATGGGATTGAGAGGGGATGAGAGTGAGGCTACAACTGGGATACAAAAAGAATAAAAAGTAATTAATAAAAAAGTATATATATATATATATATTATAAAAACAAAAGCAAGAGGATTGGGCTAACTAACAATCACCTAAGGACTCTCTCCAAAACTCAGAGAACATTCTCACAGGTTGGTCAGCCACCTCTCCAAACCTGTGTCGACCTCATCTGTAGTTTTAAAGTTTATTAATAGAAGAAGCATAGCGAAATATTCACAGAAAAAGCCACTGCAAAACACTTTCCTCTTACACTGTATAATTCTTTTCAGGAAACAGAAATGCACAAATCTTTTCAGGAAACAGAAACAAGGACATGTAATGGGTAGATTCACAAAACAATTTGTATTTTGTGCCTATCTGACCATTTCTATAATTAACTTTCCTATATTTATATTTATATTTATATAATGCTGAGGACTGAACACATGCATTTGTGGAAACCAGAAACTGAGATGTATCCCCATTCCTGACATTTAAAAAGAACATGATCAATCACTTCTCTTGTGAAGACTGACCATTGTCTTAACTCTTTTCTTGGTTACAGAAGGGCTACATTATTCAGGGAGCCACAGCTGAAGTAAATCAGAACAATGCCTTCCTAAAACATTTCTTTTTGTGCAGCCCTCACTGCTGTGCACCTGTTCTGCCTCAGCCCAGACCCTGTGCCTGCTGTCTGACATTTGGTTTCTTTCCTCTAACAACCTTCTTTCTCTTTCCTCCTCTATCCCACTTTTACTGTTCTTAATTTCATGTTTTCTGTTTTTCCTCCATTTGTTTTTTCCTTCACCACACTTTAATTTTCTCTGAAAAATTATTACAGTAATATGAATTTATCCATTGTAAACTTCAACCCTCCCTCATTCAATGAACTAGTGATTTCACAAATAATCTCAGAAATGTTCTTCTGACACTCATTTTAGGAGAAAATTTCCATGTCTTGAGGTAAATATCAATAGAACATTCTAGAAATTTGTCTTTCAGTATGAATGAACAACAAAACTCCTTTCAAATTATTAAGGACCGAACAGAAAAACATTTTAGATATGACAAATAAAATTATTTCTGTTTAATTCTTTGTACAGAGCCACACCTGCCAAGTGGTCTACTCAGATCTCGAAAGATGAGATCAGACACAGGTGCGTCCTTTACATGGCTGCTACTTTACCGCAGAACACTGTTGGCTGCGATACTCGGCTGTTATAAAGCCCAGGGAACCTTCGGAGGCAAGGGCGTCAACAGAAAGCGGGATACACATTTACAATAGCCACCACGACACCTTTTGTCCTTTGCAAGCTATGAGATGACGCGTCTAAAGTGAGCAAGCAGTCTCATTTAAACTAACAAGCCAAAACAGAGGTGTTTTGAGTTTCCATTTTAAAAAGAAGGCAGAAGTGCAGCAATTTTTAATTATTAATATTACTGTTACTATTACTTTGGCCTGGTACCCATGTTTTCACTTCTGTTAAGAATGTGCTTGTCTGCTGCTGACATATATACACTGACATACATATTCTGTTTTCATTTGAAAAAGAAAGAACTAACCCTAGTATTCCTAGAAATAAAGAAAAGTATGAAGACTGTTTGAAGTTCATGGCAGTCACCTTCGAGCCCACTGTTTTACAATAGGAAATCATTAGTAAAACAACAGACTTCTGTTAGAACATGAACGGAGGCTGATGGGCTTCTCCCCACTGCCTAGGATGCTATGTCCTTCTCTTTTTACTACGCTGGCTTCTGAATTGCTCAAAGGTTTGTTTATTTTACTTCACGCCTACGGTGTCCTGCCTGAATACGCGCCGTGAGTGTGTGCAGATGGTCGTGAGATGCCACGTGCGGGCAGGAACTGAACCCAGGTCCCCCACAACAGCAAATGCTCTTAGCTGCTGAGCCTGCACTCCAGCCTCCTGGGTTCCGAATTTTTCTGAGTTTCAGAACAAGTTACAGGAATCTTGGGCGGAGAACATCTTCTTAGGGTTGTTAAGGAGTTCTCATTGCATAATTATAAAATGAGGCGCAGAGAGCCTCCAACTCAGAGTAACTATTTAAGCAAAACAGAAGCACCTCTTTCTAAACTTCCCATTCCCCAGCTGAAGGCCCTCCCCTCTGTGCAAAGGTAAGCAAAAATAGACACAAATTTAAAGTGAGCACAACTAAGAATAGAGCCCAAGAGCTGAGCTACATGGTTCTCTTTGCATTTCCTGGAGTAACAGGAAAAAAAAAAGTCAGAAGCATATCAGATAGTTTTTACACAGCAGAAAAGTGTTAAGTAATTTACAGGACAGCAGCTAAGAAAAGTGGTTCTGTTAACGGCAAGGAGGTGTGGATACACGTGTAAAAAAAAAAAAAACCCTGGGAGGGCAGATCTTTGCTGTAGCAAGATCCATATTTATGTGATTATGTTTCCCATAGCTGAGAGCAGCTATAATTAATGGATTTCCCTCCCCCTCTTAATGCAGCCATTTGTCAATTCAAAAAAAGAATGCACAATCAATTTTGATGTATTTAGTAAGCAGTTTGTCAAATGCTGCTATAATCCAGTTAATATATTAATTCTTGTCATGGAGAAAATGCTAACAACTATTAGGTTTTCTGTAACTGGTTTGGAGAGAAAATTCCGTGCCTGGACTCATGGTCATGCTTAAGCCAAACTCACTCTTCTATCTCCTTCCTGACCCCCATCTGTCTATGAACTACGAACTGAAAACAAAGCTATGACTATGCAGTGCTTCCTGCAATCTGCTCCAAATTTCACAGCACAAAAGAAACCTCAAGTTTTCCACAGTATTCAGAGGGAGAGTAGTTCAATAGCAACTGGAGCACAAGACTGAAATGGTTTTTTTTTAAGACTGTCATTTTAAAATGTTTTGTTGAAATAAAATTTATTATTTACTTGTTTAAAGTATGAATGCAACATTTACAGATGTCACTGTTCAAAAACACAGGCAAGTTTACAACATTAAGGAGATTTCATTAGGAATCCCGAATCCTGTATCCTTTAGCCCTTATCTTTTTACCACCTCACCCCTCATCCCTACTTTGAAATCAACTTTCTATCCCACACAGTTATATTGGGGCTTTTCATATAAATGAGAGATTGTGCTTTGTGCACTATTATGGTTTTTAACTAAGAATTTTCCAGAGACCATCTGCATATGCAGAAAGAGAAAACTTGTACTCCCTGCATTTATTATGTGAAACACATTTCTATACACTGTATTCAGATTATGGCTGCCACCCCTGAGTCCAGGGTGGATGCCAGTTCAGTGGATTCCCAATGTTCTATATATTAGGCCCTCACTGGCCCCATCGGAATCAGAGAAGAGCAAAGGGGAAAACTGACCAGACAGACTTGGTACAAGGCTGTGTATTTATTTTAAAACCTGCAATGTAAACTAGTCCTCCAGACCATCAGCCACCCCATTGTTTTATGTCTGCTGAGAAAGGTGCCCCATGTGACAGAAAAGCACATTGAATATTTTTCTATGACCCAGAGGGCAGAGGTCACTTATTATAAATGGATAATGAGACCTAATGCAGTGCTCTGAGGATGGACAAAGAAAGGGTCTATCCACAGCCCCTGGTGGATTGGTTGTTCAGGCTTTTATTTCCTCTGCACACTTAATGGAGTCAAACAATTGACAGAAATTCTATAGAGAAGGCTGAAACTGAGAGGAACGACTGTCTTCTAACCCTGACAGACACATACAAATAGTAATCCTGAAATGGCGCCAGAGCTCTTGGTACAGTGCAGACAGCTGTAGCATCCCCCTAAGTTCCCATTTAGTCATTTATTAGCAATTAACCTCACTGATGGAAGCGATGGCACATCAAACCATGAGCTCCTGCCAATACCAACGTTACTGCAGACAAGCCCAGCCCTGCCATCATATTCCAGCACCATGTTGTTTTGAGAAAAATGGCAAACATACATTGCTGATACCCTCTATCTTCTGTCCTCCTGTCCAACTGTGACAAAGCAAAATCCATGGCAGCAGGATCTATTTAAGAATCACTGGAACAGTGTAAATGACACAAGAAACACAGACCTTAAGGGACTACAGATTTCTGGCCAATATTTTCCATTATCACAATCAATGACTGATATCAGTGAAATCTGCCAATTCACTGTAATAAATATTAGTACAATCAATGGAAGAAGGCCTGCTCTGAACCACTCTTGGAAAACAGCAGGTTGTAAAACAGTCTGACAGGACAGTGAGATACTGTGAGAGTTTACATAGAATGCTGCAACACTGACAGATGCTTATAGGTTATTTTGTTTCATTCAGTTTTTTTTTTAAAGTAATGACAAGAACGTGATTTGCATGTACAAAATTTATTCTGATGATCTATGTAAAGACATGAAAACAAATGGAATCTTGTACGCCAAGTCCAGGGGTTGATATAATCCAAACTTTCATATTTAAATAGGTTACAGGTGACCATATAATACTATTTTCACAATAGGAATTAATAATTTAATAAGGTTAATCCAAGCTATAGAACGCACATGGTCCACCTGAGGCCCTATAGATTCCAACCTTTAGAATCTTACAGGAAATAAACACCATTTCATGAAAACAATCTCTCTGTGGAATGGCATATGGCAACTGAAAACATTCAAATGTAAATCACTATTAAGAGTCAAACTATACAGGGCCGAATGACACACCCTGCGGCCAACAATGGACTATAAATAGTCTTTAAATAAGCCCTACATCACAAGTTTCCTCTACAAGAGAAAAACATTTTACTCTTCCTTTTCCACCTCTCCCCAGTACTGGGCAAATATTTATAATGGACAATGCAAGGAAATATTGTTGAGTGCCTCCACCACACTTGGTACATAGCACAACAGCAATGCAATCCAGGATGTCAGACTAATAGAATATGACATTGAGAGAGAGCAGCTCAGAAGAAAAGTGCTGCATATAAAGCTGTTTTTCCTGGCACTGACAATGTCAATCAAAGACATGAGTCAAAGGATATCTCTACTCAACTGCAAAAACAGTGACTCTTTATACTCTGAGGATGCTATGTGTCAGACTATCAGAATACAATGTATTTGGAAATAAAGATGCTTAGACTAATGATTCCTGAATTCAGACATCCTACATGTACATTCTTCATCCTGTATCTTCTACCCCTATCACAAGACCAAGATACCACTGACTTGGTAAATACCACTTTTGTTTTGAAAAATTGATGAATGACTTATAAGCTGATCAATGAACTATATGTAAAATAAAATGAAGCCCAATACTAGATCCCAGGATACTGGCACTGTCAAGACCATGGGATGTCCACAATTAGGATAGTGGCAAGTATGGAGTATTGCTGACCTGGGCATACAAGACAAGTTGTGTGTGTGTGTTTGCACGCACCCAGGAGCTCTGGAGCATGGAAGATCATGAGGGAGACCCATGTATTTGACATGGTGCTTTTTACACTATTGGCTTTTGGCTTTGCTTTGATCTGACTGTAATCGTGCCCCTATTCTTCACTTTTTAAATATGAAGCAATATTACTTATATATATATAAGTATATATATATATATAAATATATAAAAGTATATACATACATATATATATATATATATATATATATATATATATATATATATACTTTTTTTATTTTAAAGGGGCCCATAAGATACTTTAGATATTTTGACGAGAATTCAACCTATAAAGCATTAAAATTCTTAAGGACAATGCCCTAACAGGATAGACATCTGAAGCCTGCTAGTTGATACAGGGGCCCCAACCACTGTGGGCAACACCACCCTAAAGCACGTGAGCCTGGGCTGCGTAAGAAAGGATAGCCGAGCAGCTAGTAAGCAGTGTTTGCTGCTTTGGTTTCCCTCCAGGGTGGGCTGTAGTCTTTGAGAAGATAGAAAACTGTTCCTTTTAGGTTCGGAAACACACATTTAACTTGTACAAAGGGTCTTTTCAATTTGGTATCCTATTTGGGGACTGGAAAAACGGCTCTGTGCTTAAGAGCACTTGCAGTTCTTTTGAGCAGTACTGAGTTTGGTCCCTCTTACCCACATCTGGTGAGTCCCACTACCTGCAACATCCGTGACTCAAAATCTTCTGGCCTCTTCAGGTATATCTGTGCACATGCATGTGCCTGCGCAACGCGGCGCGCGCGCGCGCGCGCGCACACACACACACACACGCACACACAGAAAATTGTTGCATCAAAATGAAGAGTTAGCTTGCACAGGCTTCCAGAGATACAGCCTTCTTTTCCTTCCACCCCACACAAAGCACCATGGAACTATGTAAAAGTTTGAGGTTGCTTTTTTTTCCCTCTTTGGCATAATTTCCTTGAAAGTTATCAAACTCTGTGTCATAAACTAGCAATTAAGCCTTTGTTTAAAGGAGAAACAAAATTCTAACGTACAGGTATATGCTCTGGTTTCAATTTTCCTTGGTTCAATATACTGTATAATCTTTGTGATTTTTTTCATTGGAGTATGTGTTCACATGGGACCATATGACAGTACATTATTTAGGAAGTGGTCCAAAGTCTGATACTTTCTCCCTGATGGGATTGGACCCACTAATGCAACTGAAAACAATGCTGCAGCTTAGTGACTTCTTCATATACTACTGGTCCTCTAAATAAGCTTCCAAAAATATAATCCTTAGGCCCTAAGTTAAATTTACAATTTTGAAGGTGGAAAGCAGACTACAGAAAAAGTTACTGAGTCCTCTGTGGTGGTACTCAGAGCTGATTAATGGTTGCTGGTCTAGTTTCAGTTTTGGCAATGAAAAGAGCTTATTTTTAAAGAAAAACATAGTATCAAGACTAAATCCCTAATATCTACAATAATTTTATTCTATTTTTTATAAATATATTTCTGTGTATACTTTTGGGAGTGTGATACTTTTGGGAGCCAGAGGAGGATGTCAGACTCCCAGAGCTGGAGTTACAGGCCATTATAAACTGGCTGATGTGATGATGGGAATTGAACTCAGGTCCTCTGGAAGAGCAGTAAGTGCTTCTAAACAATGAGTGACTGTTCCAGCTCTGCCACAGTATCAATAAACATTTCACCAAGAATTATGTCCAAAAATATATATATATTCTTCACTTTTACTTCTACTAACCTAAACACCAAGATCTGCACATAAATTCATGATCTATTATGCTTTCTTAAATTATTGAAAATAACAATCTTTAATTGTTCCACAAACAACTCGAATGTTATCTCAACCTCACCACGACATCTGAGTGAGCCATTTGAACATGACCCTGTCCTCCACGAAGTCTGATAGGACTCCTCCACTCTGGTCTTCTCCTGAATACTACAATGGTGAGGCACACAGACGTTGGAGGGTTTGCTTGCTTCATCTTAACCGAGGGTAAGAAGTCTGTGGAGGCAGGTCTCTACTCTCTGCCCTCAGCTGCATCTCTGTTTCAGTGTGGAACAAACTGTTTATGAGAAGAGTGTATCTGATATGACGTGGGGAGTCCTTGCTAACTTCCTGCAGCATGTTCTCTTCTCCCTGAGAAAGGCTCTTTCCTATTTCTATTTACATCACCCTTGCCAATTAGTATATCATTTCCGGAGTTTGCTACACATTTCTATAGATCCAATGACAAAAACCAAACACAACAAGAATAAAAAAACCCAAAATAACCCTGCAACATTTATGAAGTTTACATTTGAATGCTATATTTAAATTAAAAATAATTTTAAAAGATAGTTCTCAGAATATCTCTGAATTGTATGAATGGTAAACCCCCACAACCTTCATTGCCAGGGACCAATCACAGAACACAGCAACTAAAGACAAGGGCTCTACAACACATCACGACGGTGATTTTTAATTTGAGTAACTAAAACCAAAGAGACCAACACCACCAGAAATGTTAAAAGTGTGCTGTAGTTGGTGGAGTATCTTCCCAGAGTTATGTAACACAATGGCAAGTCCAAAACTCTTAGGCAAACACCTTGGGTGTGCATGTAAACCTTTAAAATCCAAACCATCTTCTCGCACTGCAGAGGTGACGGAAGCCTGACAGAGGGTTCTTCTGGTAAAGGTGCTTGCTGCCACGCCTGCCTTCAGCACCTGACACACTTACATAGTCGGTGTACAGCAGTAGAAGGATCTGGCAGAGCAGACTCAACTTTGGAAATGGCACCCAGTGGTGCTGAAAGGAGACTTGGTAGTAGAGCAAGTATGCGCAAGGCATTAGTGACAGAGCTTACCGACCATGTGCAAGGACTGAGTGGGACAGTGTTTGCCTACTATGTGCATGGCCTTAGGTTCAACCTCCAATGCACACACGGCTTCTGAACATGTCACTGCTTAGCAGGGAAGCACCTGATGGCTAGTTATCGTAGCTGTGGGTTTTGTTAAACTGGAGGAAAGTGTTAGGGGCAGCCACAGTCAAAGAATATCGATAAGCTTTCTCTCTGGTATGAAAAATAAAGAGATGTAGTTGTAGCTTTTAAGTTTCCTTTATCTTCTTAAACACTTCCAACTTATCACTGTCTGCCAGCTAATTAGAACTAATGGGTATTAAAGCAACAAAGCAAAACTCAGTTAGTCAACCACACATAATTCAATAATTAGGCATTTTGCTTTTTATAAAAAAGCAATAAAGCCGGGCCCTGGTGGCGCACACCTTTAATCCCAGCAGGAGCAGGTAGATCTTTGAGTTTGAATGCATCTTAGTCTGCAGAGTGAATACAGAGTCAGGACTACACCTTGTCTCCAAAAACCAAAAACTTAATTCAAAAATACGAACAGATTTTCTTTACAATCATATGTGCCACATTTGTTTGATATCACCTGATAATATGATTTAAAAACTAGAAAGAACTTCTATATACTCTACTCTTTTTTTTAAATATAATTTGTTTATTTATTTATTTACATTAGTGTTTTGTTTCTATGTGTTTTCTGTGGGTGTCAGAATCCCCTGGAACTGGAGTTACAGACAGGTTTTAGCTGCCATGTGGGTGCTGGGAATTGAACCCAGGTCCTCTGGAAGAACAGCCAGTGCTCTTAACCCCTGAGCCATCTCTCTAGCAAACCTGAAATCCTCATCCACCCCCACCATGCTGCATCTCACCAGTTATGCGATTGCTCATACTTCAGAGCACACTCCTCACAGCAGGAGACATTTATCCCACTGTTTCTGACTTTCCTTTTTCTCTCCAGTTGAATACTACAGCTTAAAGCTTAACACACTAGGTGACTGTCCTTTATACTGTGTCTGACACATAGTAGGCACTTGACAAATATGAGCTAGAAAAGCAGAGTTCAAATACATGAGAGCAAGACTGCCAACTATTTATTACTTGTGGCATTTCATAACTGTAGAGTAAAGCCTATAAATTTTTCCTGATTACAGTATAATATGTAACACATTATAAAACAAAATAAAACACTTGTACAAATATTTAAACTCAAGCTCAGTAATTATTAGCAAGATACTACACAGAGCACAAGAACCACCTTTAAAAACATGTTGTTGTTAATTTTTAGAAAATTTTAAAAGCATGCAGTACTCAGAGCCA
This sequence comes from Psammomys obesus, assembly GCF_907164565.1. NCBI lineage: Eukaryota > Metazoa > Chordata > Mammalia > Rodentia > Muridae > Psammomys > Psammomys obesus. The sequence goes on along the minus strand of NW_026595981.1, from coordinate 10,502,103 downwards.
TCAGGTTCAATTGTGATTCAGTATATTCCACACAAATGAATCATAACTGTAAAGCATTTTAAAATCTATGAAGACAAAGTAGACTATAAATATTATAGCAAAAGAAACACAAGAAACCAACTGAGATGAGAAGCATGTGCTAGCCCCTGGTCCACTGTCAGCATCAAACCCAATGAAGCTGGGACCGTCAAGAAGTCCAAACAAAGCTGCCCAACAGGCAGAAGCTGCTGCCATGGTATTCTGGGTAACACCTGCTTGTTTTTATTCTAAGGAACAAGTCCCAGGCTCAGTGAACCTGTTTGCACATCCTGTTATGTCACACGTTGTAGGTAGTTTTGTTTTGTTGTTTGTTTGGGTCTTTTCCACACCTCTTCAGAGTTCTAGTTCATAGGAAGAAAAAATGCCAGCTGAAAATCCATACTCATATAGGTGTTTAACAACCATGGCCCTAGCCAGACATTGGTGGCACACACCTTTATCCCAGCCCTTGGGAGGCAGAAGCAGGTGGCTATCTCTGACTTCGAGGCCAGCCTGGTGAGTGGGTTCCTTAGTGAGTTCCGGGAGTTATAAAAGCAGAGAAAGAAACCCTGTCTCAAAAAAATAAAAACAAAGAACTATGGCCCCTGGACTGATAATATACAAATACGCTTTGTAAGGCAGAAAATTCTGAGAAGATGATCTGGAAGGAAGCACAAGACATAAACTTAAGAGGTGTACTCACAGCCAGCCAGCAGGAGCTGGTAATACTGCACTGCTTCTGCGGCCAGGAGGAGAGGGTGATTCGCATTGAATGGAGGCTGCAGTTCATTCCACTGAGGCGTTCTAAGGAAACAGCAGAAGAATATTAATATTCAGGCTTCAGAGAGGGGATGTAAATCACTGGCAGAGGCTGATAGAGACTCAGACAAATCAATGTGTAATCAATAAAAGCAAAGCTCTTTAACTAGACACACAAGGCCAGGAACTTTAAAACTAAAAAGGTGCAATGTGCCACACAGATAACGTGAAGCCAACATAGCCTTATCAGAAGTAGAGAGGAGAGAAAGGGCAGTATTTAAACGCAACTACAGAGATGCCATTCTACCTCATTTTTGACCAGTGTTAGACATGTGCAATAAGAAACAAAGTAATTAAAAGTGATGAAAAGAAAGGAACTGTGTAAATAGACAACTTACTTTGGATCTAATCAGCTATTTCAAGAGACTGCGAAAGTTTAATTAGATCTGCCTGATTTTAAATAAGCTTGATAAATCAGATACTGACCAGATCAATCCCCCTCAGTGAATACTAGTAAAGAATACTGGAGCCTCAAGAAAATCAATACACTACTTTAAAATGTCAAAAGGAGAAGGGTCATCTTCATATCCATTTTATCTGTTTCCTTTCATACATGCCGGGTGACTGGTTTTCTTTCCTCCCTTGCACAATTCACTATATTAAGTGGGTTTTATTCCAAGTTTCATTTCTTCCTCTTTGTACTAGCTTATAAAAATTCTACGCATTGGATGCATTGAGATAATTTTAAACCTTTCCAGAGTGCCTGGCCATTGTATCCTGGATGATCACTTTAAGGAGACCTTAGAATCTCTTTGTAATAGTTCCTGGTTCCCTTAATGGCATTATTTCCGACAAGCATGTGAGACTGTAAGAAGAGATCAAGAACACATGTTCAAAGAGCCACTAAAGGCTAGGCTCATGTCAGGACTATACAAAGCCCGAACAGAGATACTCTTTGATTACATCCCTGGAGCACTGCAAAATTTCACCATGCACAAGTCTGTGCGGGAATGCTTACAGAAACAGAGTGGCAGTGTCCTCCAGCTAATGAATGGTAAGCAAGATGTGCTATGCCTACAAGAGATTGCATTAATATGCACCCGTAAAATACACTAACTGAAAGAAATCACACAAAAGATAATATATTACATGATTTCATCATCCGACGGGCAATAAAAAGCTAGAGCTGAACGAGACCTGGAAAGTTCTGGTGCAGGATTTCGTTATCTGATTAGGAAAAAGTGACCACAGAGGGGCACATATATGACTTGCAGTGCTTATATTTCACTGCATGTAGGCCCTGGCCAGTGAAAAAGAAATGGACTTAAGTCTGCCCAGGCTAAAGAAGCCAGGCAACAGTGTTTAATCTCACTGTTCCAGATTCTAGTGACAAGGTCAAGACAGAAAATCATATATACAAGTAAATGTATCCCTGTGAATGATCCACAGCCAGGTATATATGTTGAGATATGACAACACATATTCCTATGAGGAGGCCAGGGGGGAGGAGGGGAGGACTACCTAACAAGTGTCCAGCTGGCGCGGGGTGACGTCATCATCTCCAGTAGTGTGTCGTCACTTATCTTGGGAGCAGTACTGATTGGCCGGGGCTCAATCATGTGTTCCACTAAGGTCCCGTGGCAACTGATGATGTAAAGAGATTCAACAACAACTTGTTTGGACTGATCTGCAAAAAGAGAATCAGAACAAGACACATAATGATGGCACAGATAGGTCACAGGGGGCTTCTGAGATTATTGACCCTACTGTGTGCAGCGGGGCTGCTGAAAGAAACTGGAAAGAGCTTTGTCCCATGGCGTCTGCACAGCCTCTGAAGGTGCCTTGCATAAGCAGATGCCAGCGAACATGCCGCAACACTGTCAGAGATCAACTGTTCCAACAATGACATCATTATGCTAATAGTTGTAGTATAGATAAGCACTATGTTATAGTATGTACTTTCCCATTATTATGAAAAATAAGTGATATGGAGTAGGACATGGAAGGACCACCAGAGAACAAATGATCTCTCCAATAAAATTTAATTACTCTGGCTTGAACAACTGACCTGCAAGTCACATGTAGCTATGTGTGCTACTAAGTCATTTGAACAGTTCAACTATATTTTCTTGGGAGATTAAGTTTAGCCAAGAGAGAAGAGGCTCACCAGATATGAGTGGGTGCTGTACAAATGCTAGAGCATGAATATGAATCCACAAATTCCAGCAACAAACAAAACCCCCCAAAAGCCCTCCAGAAGGCATAGTCAAATGCATGCCTGTAATCCAGCACAGAAGAGTGGAAGAGAGGGAGAATCTCCAGGCTCAAAATGGCCGCCAAATGAGCTCCAGGCTCAGGAAGGCTCTGCCTCAATGGAACAAGGCAGAGAATCATAGAGCACAACACTCTGGCACAGACATATGCATGCACACACCTACACCTACACACACACACACACACACACACACACACACGTGCTTACACACAGAAAACAATTATTAACATCTGGATCAAAACAAACAAACAAAACCACATTACTTGTCTGTGGCAGGTCCTCAGTTGAAATAGATACAGCACTCTCGTGACAGAGTTTAAAACAAATGGGCAACAAAGCAAATAAATTTACTGTTGCTTTCTCTAAATTTGCCAGTAAACCGGGAACAATAAAAAAAAAAAAAAAAAAGACCCTCCTCAAACTAGTCCTTAATCTATTCCTCAATGATATGACTGGCTGCTGTAGTAAAGGAGGGCCAGTCATCCTTGGAGATAGCAGCGGTGGGGTCAGCTGTAACGCAGTGACTTTGTAAGGCTCACACACGTGCTCAGTGCCCCAGCAGCCTCCGTGCTCAGGCTCACGTTTTACAGTAAGCTGAGGAGAACTTAAGATCTCTTATGGACATTGTGTGGGTCATCTTATCTCTGTGTCAGACGAATCAATTACAGCTGATTTGAAAAAAATAGCCAATGACCAGCCAGTGGTACATAAAAGAGTAGTAAGCTAAAGGGGTAATTAGGACAGAAGGGAGAAGCATCTGAAATCGAGCTTTGCAGGTTTCAATGAATAACAAAAAAGTCCTTCCGATAGCATCATTAAACCAAAGACAGTAACAAAAAAATAAAGATGGGATAAGAAAATGGGAGGCTTAGCTACTCCACAGAACCCTTCCCAGCTGGGAAGAGACATGTTGTTCCAAGGTCCGATTACAAGGGAGTGGTCAGTGAAAGGTGAGAACCAGGGAAATGGCTGATGTCTGACTGCCAACAGTGAGCAGGGAGCATAGCCATTTTTGCCAAAAACAAAACCAACTCCAGGGAAAAGCCAGCGTGTGACCTAGTTGAATGACAATAATCAGGGAGAAATCATAACATTCAAAACCACATACTTGGTGTTTGAATGTAGACATTTTCTTCTATACAAAAACCACAGAAAGACCCTAAATCCAAGCTCTCTCTATATATATAGATGATAAAGAATCACATAATACTTATACAATACTTATACAAACATTCCAGGTATTGATTCTGGTGATCAAGGCAGAGATTAAAAACTTAGCAGTTGGGGCTGAAAAAATGGCTCACTGGTTAAGTGCATTCATTCTTCTCGCAGAGGACCCAAGTTCAATTCCCAGCACCCACACAATGGCTCACTAGCGCTGGTAACTCCAGTTACAGGGGCTCCAAACCATCATGTGCTTGGTGTCTATACTAAATGAGCACAAAACATTCATGCACTTAAATTCATTAAAAATAATTTTAAATTAAAAACAAAATATAAGAACAGTAATACAACCAACTCAAAGAAGCAATAGCCACAGAACCTGCCATCTAACAGACTGGCCTTTTTGTTTTCTTTTAGGCCTCTGCGTTTGGTTTGTTTTAAGGTGGCAGCAGCTTAGGGGCAATTGCTACACTTTGAGAAGGGTGAATTCAGTCCCCGGCATAACATCAAGCTGCCCAAAAATACCTGTAACTTCCACCATGGGGCATCTCCTGCAGGCAAATGCGTTCATACACACACCTATTCAGTAGCTAACATTAGCAAGACTGGTTGATTCCAAGTCTCCCATCAGTAAAACAGAGCTGACAAAGATTTTCCCCTTCCTCCTTCAGAGACAATACTGTGAAATTAGCATGTGCAAATGTGAAAGTAATAGAGCGGGTACAGCACTGACAGCCCTGAGACAAAATGTGTGCGCCATTGAAGAAAACGAAGGCAAAAATCCGCCAATGGGTCCAGGTGTGAGGCTGTACAAATTTAAATGCTAGCACTAGACAGGTAGAGGATGGTGGATCTCGGTGAGTTTGAAGACAGCCTCATCTACAAATTGGATTTAAAAACGGCCAGGGGTACAAAGAGAGACTTTGTTTCAAAAATAAATAAAAATATCTGTGGATGGTAAATTTACTTTCCATTTGTGAGAGAAACTACTTTTAATTCTTTGCGAGACATGACTAGTTAGGAAAGACATGCTAGATAAAAAGAATTTTTTTTATTTTAGTAATTTTTATGTAATAAAAAGTAGTAAGCTATTGGTTATAAAATCATTCTAGGGGAGCTGCTGGCTCTGTGTTCTAAAAGGTGAAATGCTGCAAGATAAACCGGAACATCAATGAATCACGTACCTTTTTCCCGTTTCAGACCCGCGTTGTTTGCAAACCACGACCTAGAGGTCCCAAACGTTGCTGCCACGCAAAACTCGCCACCCATCGACTTGCTCGGTGAAATTTGTGGAGGTGGCTTGACTTTGCTAGAAAGCAAAACGACATTTAAAAATTACCGTGATGAAACCACAGTACTCCAGATCATGAAATACTTCCCCCAAATTAAGCCCTACCACTAACTATTCAGACGTTACAGCACAGTCATGCATTTTCCCTCAAAGAATGACTGGCCAGTGGTATTAGATGATATTATGGGGTGAAGTTTCAACGGTATCAATGTTGAAGAGTCTGGTTAACAGAGTTGGGAGTAGTGGCACTAGCCTGTGGTCCCAGCTACTTTGAGAGCACGAGGCAGGCGGCATGCTGTTTTTGTGTCCCAGTTCTATTGCTAGCCTAGGCAACACAGTAAGACAGTGTCCTCTGAAATGGGTGTTGGTTTCGGAATTACAGCCAATCCTTTCAGGTGGTAAACATTCCACTGGAAACTATAAAATGGAGTAAAGAAGGGGTGGTCGTATCTCCAACATTAACAGTTCATTCTGACATCAAGACAAGAGTCTACCCATCTAGAAACATGCACGGAAATGGCGATGATTCAAATAAAGACTTGGCAGTGCTTGAAGCCTTGCTGCTCTGCAGAATCAACACTCTAGAAGATCTAAAGCAATGACCTACTGCAATTAGAGCCAGCCACCTTCCGAGCTGTCATTTAAATTCCTTTCTTTTCTTCCTGGATTCATGATTTAACTGTTTTGATCTGGGAAAAGATCAAGATAGAGCTAAATACTGCAAGTTTACCAAACACAAATCTGTTCCCACTTTGCTGTGACTGAGGGAGCTCACCCTAACCACGGGTACTAAGAATTTGTTTTCCTACACTGCTCAAGACACATTTTCATAACTATGTTCTACTTTGAGCATTCATCTTCTTTCAAATCTTGAATTTCTGTTCTCTTGTCAATTATCAAATGTACTAGCAATTATTCACCCACCTTTCATAGATTTTCCTTTAATTCAGAGCCCAAAAAATGACCTCACTGGCAAGAGGGTGGGCCTGGATGGACACATGAAGCTCAGCTCTGCAGTGGGTCCTACTGTGAACCAGTATGACTGCCACTTCTGTTGCCCTTCTATCTAATGAACTCTCACTAGATGTACTGGAATGAGAAGACTGGTTTCTCAAGTCAAGAAGAAACCTGAAGCGGAATGTCCTACCACTGCCATTCATTAGTTATGCCACTTTCAGTTAAGTAATTTCCCACTCCGAGCTCAGACTATAATATAAATGGGAATGCCTACTGTGTAGAGTTAAGGTCTGCATTTGTTCTCACAGTCTGGCCTCCAGAGCAGAACCACTGAGAACCTCTCAGATACTTGAGCAAATACTAATCATGTCCCATCCAAGATGTCATAAATCAAAATTTTGCAACAATCTGTGCAAATCTAATCTTTTGAGTACCCTCAATGTCCCCAGCAGATTACGTTGTGTATTCATAGTTGAGAACCACGGCTAGTGAAAGCAAGCAGGGCACCAGGGTCGCAGACAGGCGCCTAGGGGTAGGACCTTCACATGTCACAGCACTCAGCACACTTCCATCTGCAGCTCACAGAGCTCGCTTATCTTTCAGACAGTGCCTTAGTACTCTCACTTACCCCGTCTCTGCAGCACCCCTAACTCCCCTGCATCTAACCTCCTATGATCTTTGCACTGACACTTGTGCTTTCGCTGTGTGTGTGTTTGTGTGTGTGTGCGTGTGTGTCTGTGCCTGCCTTCCATTTTGAACCAAATCCATGATAGTGCACGTGGTAGTGTATAAAAAGGCTACTGCTTTCAACCACTCATTAATACTCACTGAACACATCATTCCCACAAAATCACTCACTCACACACACACACACCCACACCATAAAAACCAATTGCGGCCAGCCTCACAGAATCAGTCTTTGAAGAATGATGTCATGGGTGTGGTCCCACACATCTCCTCAGCATATGTGTTCTGACACAGTTGCCCACCAGCGAGGCCACAGCACTGTCCTTCCTCTGATATTCTAGCACAGGTGCGCGCTCCCCTGCTATCTGGGTCGCCAAACTTCTGGCTGTGCTTCTCCGTGTGTGCTACCTTAGACTGTGTGCTGCCCTCCAACACTTCTCACTCCATCACTGGGCTCCTAACACTGAGCTGACAAGCTCCTGTGATGCCATCGGTGACATCCCCCCGGCTCCTGTAGCCCTTAGGGGTTTCGAAGGCTAAGGGGAAGAGGAGAGAGAAGCCACTCAGAATTTTTAACTCATTTTATCTTTTCAGCCTCCAATAAAGAGTCTCTCTAGGAAGTGTGTGAAGTTGTGGGACTAGACCAACAGGAACCACTGATACTACGGAGTACGAGTAAGCTTCGCAGAAAAAAGCTCAAGTTTGAAAATTACTGGATGGGACTTTTGCAGTGGTTGGAGTTATTTAACCCTGTAATAATAAGAAGTGGCTCTGCCTTTTCTTGAGAGAAGATACTATGGTTCCTTTAAAGTATTTAAACACACTCAAAAAAAGTAGTGGGACAAAAGACCAGCTTTCTAACAGAATCAGGAGAAGTGGAAAAATTATAGGGCATCAATGTATGCTTGGAGAACATTCTATACATTTATCATCTTACTCTCTACCAAGCCTGGCAACAGCCAAATTTTATTATACTTCTATAGGCTTCACATAATTACATTCTGAAAGCCAGCACCAACACAGTGCTGAGTTTGTATACAAACTCACATGTGTGATGAGAAACAGTATTGTATGGTAAAGTTATGTAGAATTCTTGAAAAAATTTATTATTTTGGTCCTATATTTCATCATTTAGCCTTTATCTGGTGATAGAGATCAATTGATCTCATGATTTCAAAGTCAAGCTGAATAAAGATCATGTTTTTCCATGCTCATCACATGCTGCGGTGCTGAACATGGGAGGAAACATACTTAAGGGAGCTAGTTCGTATCAAGTTATTTCCATTCGTCAACATCTGGCATGATTTTGTCATTTAAGCAAAACAGAATCACAAAATATGTGAATGCATGTATAAATATTCTAGAAAAATAAAAAGATAATATAATAAAAAAGATTGCTACTTGGAAAACATTTTTGATGTGATCTACTCAAAGTTAGGAATTGTAACCCCGGCTCTGCTTGCCAATAATCTTAATTTAAAAAAATATATGGACGAACGCGTAAGAGCAAAAGTCTGCCCATGTGTGTCTGCAGCAGGCTGCACATGACCCTTTCCACAATGACCCAGAGTATTTCTATCACAAAATAACCTTCTGTTGACAGAAAAATGAAAGAAGGAAAGCACTTACATAAGTAATGGAACAGAAAAGGGCCAGCCCTATAAATCGTGCAGACTTTCAGACTCCTGACCTGACCTACACAGGAAAGTTTGTAACATTAACCTCTTTCCTGCGTGCTCTCAACATCTTTCTCCTCAAAACTGGTTCTCAACAAGTTCCAATCAAGAGAACACTGGTCAATTTAAGATGATATCAAATAGTACTTCCATTTTAATTGTTGCACAGAAGTTGAACTGGATTGATATACAGACTCATTCATGAGCTTAAAGAGACGTACTGCAGAATATAGCATGCACACTGACAGTTTATACGGAGACATATGGAAGAGCACAGCACACAGGCAGTCCTTCAGACAAGTTCCTATTGATACCTCTGGCCTCTCCACTACATTGAACACTTGGACTGATTCTTCAGCAAAAACATAAAGAAAAATGAAATGAACACATTTGCCAGTCACAACACAATAACAATTATAGGGTACCACATGCATTAAGCCCTGCTAAGGACCCAAGAGAAAAGCAGAACACACAAGCACAAAGCAAAATAAACACAGTGGTAAACAAAAACTGGGAGTTTAATTCTGTCACTTCCTCTGAGAAAAGGCTTAAGAATGGAAACTATTTTCTCAATGCCAGCTCACTAATATCCTACCATTTCCCAAATACTGGAATAAAGCTCTCCTCACTATCTAGATTAAACTGAATTTCTCTTGCCTGCTTTACAACTGAATGCAAATGAGAAAAAACAGAAACAAACAAACAGCAACAGCAAAACCCTTAACTCTAGAGACACCTGCTTTCTAAATAAAGGACCGTGTTTCCACCCAGATAGCTGTGCCATGCACCGCCACAGACAGGGACCTAAGGCTTCAGCAGTAGGAGGCCCACTCAGCAGACCTAAAGCCCAAGGGGCTGAGAGAGGGACATAGTGGCAAGAGCTCAGACAGAGCATCCTTTCTTTTATTTTAAAGGACGTAAGTGAATTGTTAATATTTGAGTTTGAGTGGAAGCAAACATTAAGAATTTCAATGGATGAAAAAATTAGTTTTCTTTACGAGCTTTATTAGTTTCTGTGTGATAAAGCTTTCTAAAAGGATTCAGATATTTTCTCGAATTTTTATCCTAACATTAGACTTGAGAGGCAACCAGAACTATTTTATTTTGAATAATTAAAAACATTAACAATCCACCTTAATTTGCTTATGCTAAGGTGGCAAAAGTTATTCTTAAAGGTTTAAGAGAGACGAAAACAAAAGAATAAAGCTGTGAAAATTTCCAATACTGGCAAAGAACAGGGTTACAGTTCGGCCAAGAATTCTCGGAGAACACTTATTTAAAAACAAAACTGACTACAATGACTACAATTCCATCTATAAATTAAATTTCTTTAAGAATGGAAATAATACAAAGGGGTTTTCTGCGACATAACCTTGACTATCTGCTGTGCACACACACAACTTCTGGAAAGCACTTTAGAAACAACATAATAAGACCCAGCACTACATGCACACTAAAACAATATTGTTAACACAGAAATTAAAATTCCACTCTAAGTGTCCCAACAGGCTGAGGCAGGAGAACTTTAAAAACTTTGAGGGCAGACTGGGCTACACAGTCATTTTCAGACCAGCATAGGCTACAGGGATTTGGTCTCAACAACAAAAATGTCAATGGTCATTCAAAAGCCAATAGTCTACGTAAATATAGAAACCATTGGAAACTCCTTGGCTACCTACAATGTTCTGTATCATTTCATTTCAAGCCTGCTGTGATATCAAAGGGAAAAATGCTGTTTTAAAAGACACTCATAAGAAAAGCCCTTTACTGAAGAATAAGAAATTAGTGCAAACTGTGACGTATCAAAAGCAAAAACCCTAACTAGGTACAAATGTTGTAACACAAAACTAATTTATGAAAATTGTAAGAAATTTACATTTTAAAAGAAGTTGTAAAGATTTCATGTTCATCCAACATAGATGTATTGCCTTACAACTGGATGTACTATAAACATACTTATTTAGCATAATGTTTTATTTTAGAGCAGTAAATAAAAACATTCTCAAGTTGAATGTTAGGTATCGTGGAAAAGCAGCAAAGGCTGCGGAAACAAAGCAGCCCTCATAAACAACATGGAAGAAGTTGTCAAATCTATATTCATTTTGCTGCCTTAATTTGAGGTTTCATTAAGATCTTAATGGAAAAAACATGCACCCTGGTAATGTAACATATTTAAAAGGAGGACCTTTCAGTCTAGTGTAAGTGACTAAAAACGAGTTTCTTGTGAGCTAACGATGGCATCAAACAAACCACAAAGCAGTCCTCTGAAAGACAGGCAGTGATTTAAAGTAGACCGTATTTCATAGATCCCTTTCTTTAATCTGGCTCTTTTAATCTTGTTTCAACCTCAAATCATTTCTGGTTGACAAGTGCTTTTGCTTAAATGTGAGGAACACATAAGCTGTTGGGGGAATGGACTTTTCTTATTTAGCATACATTTGTTACTCCATCTTTAGTTGCAAGTCAAAACTTCAATCTTTATTAACATGCTGAAACTCTTTGCTTTGTACTTAGAATGAGGAATTCATCCTCGAATGGAATTAAATTCCACATTTAGTACACAAAGACATTTAATCATATTTTGGATGTGGCATTTATAATGCCCTATTCACTCTAAGCCAGCAAAATCCATGTATCTTAATAGTTTTGAGCACAAATCTGGTTTATAAAAAGAAAGATGAACTTTCAGAGGGTTTCTCTCTGAATATTCTAAATTTGTTAAGAACAGTATTGTTGATGCTGTCTCAGTTACGATGCGGAATTATAAAGGTGAGTATGTGATGGAGATCATTTTCTATCAACTAGCCCTATATGATAATGAAAAGTGCTGCTCCTAGGGAGCAGCAGCACTGAATATGTTCCATGAAACGACAGCCACCTGCAAAACTGGATGGTTTTGGAGACAGACTCTCAGGACATGTCCCAAACTGGACTTAAACTGGCTGTCCTACTGCCTCAGCCTCCTAGATGCTACAATTCCATGTGTGTAGCACAGGTCCAGTTAAAAAACTCTTCAAAGCACAACAGAGCACAGTGAACAAGTCTTAGCAGTCACGAGGAACAGGCAGATGTGAAAAGTTCATATACCTTTCATTTTTTCAAAAATTCCTTTTGCCTCATATGTCCTTAAAAATAAAAGATTCTGGCACATGCCTGTAGTCACAGCACTAGGGAGCGGAGGCAAGCTGGAGTCAAGCCTGGTCTACATAGGAGTTCTACGCTAGCCAGGGCTATGTAACGAGACCCTGGCTAGAGGCAAAGCACATTATCTTTTCAGACAGGCTGTCCAACCTGGAAGAGTCGGTCCTCAGAGTAGTTACTTTGAAATGAGTTGCTACTACCTGCCCTGTCTCCAGGCACTGCAGCGGATTTAATCCCCACAGTAAACCCACAGAACAGTGGCTACTGTTCGTTTCATTGCATACATAGGAAAAGCAGGCAACAAAGAGTTCCAGGGTATTTGAGATCACAGTGCTTGTAAATGTACAAGCTAATATGTAAGAGCAAGGCAGCTTTATTCTAAAACCCTGCTCCTAATTACTACAGCATTTTATGTCAGATCCTTAACATACTCAAACTGATAATGAAACTACGACGTACACTCTTCCCTGTGGGTTCCATGCCTTCAGCTGACAAACTTGTCTAATATGGTTCAATAGAATGTCACATTCCTTTATCCTGCAGCTCCTTAAATACCTAATCTATTCTAAGCAGAGCTCAACGCAGCCCTTCTGGGAACAAATAAAATAACTGCAACTTCCCATCACTACATTACGTTTAAAAACAAACTTCACTCTCTAGTATTAAGCACTATACATAAGGAAGTTTATATTCGAAGCTCTCAAATTGGGGCTAGACATGTCACATTATTCTCCAGTGTGGCAAAAGAATTCTACTTAAAAACAAAAACCAAATCTGATATTTGTAGGAAAAAAACATTTTGAAGGATTAAGTAAGACCAAAGAAACTGCTTTTTAAAAACTGCTTTTTCAACATTCATGTCTACTTGTCCACTGACTCAGTGCATCTATCTGTGATCAGGACATGCAACTGAAAACAAATCATAAAACAATTACTTTTTGAGAGTACAGCAAATGAATTAGGCATGCGGGACTGAACGGGAACTCACCATGGAGCTTTTATGGAAAAACACCCCGCTCCAAAGAGATAAGGCCTTGGTAGAAAAGGGGGGAAAATGCACAAAAAAATTAGAAAAAAATTCATTCAACATTAGCAAATACATGTATATCGTACTGTTAGAGTGTGATAAAAGTCAAATTAATCATCATTTCAATAATGTCATATGTGCTGTGATGAACCAATAAATGAAGTATAGAAACAAGATCCTTAGTTTTCATAGACATGTAGATTTGAATTTTTTCTATTTCTCCCCCTTTTCTGGAGCACCCCTGCAACACTTCCAATTTAAAATAAAACACATGCCTGAAGCCCTTAAACACAAACTACAAATTAAATAGGATAATCAGATGGTGAAGAACAATTACTACATGTGACCAAAATACTATCAGCTAAGGACACCAGGACTACAACGCGACAACGTGCTCCCAGTTTCTGTCTCTCAACCACAGTTTCCAAGCCGCTAAACTGCAGGAAGCTGAATGTCATGTTGTTCTGTGGGTCATCAGGAAAAACGATGGATTGGTTTCTACTTCTTGTCACATTCCAGAAAACTAGTGCAAGAATATTGCCTCCTCAACCTACCTGTACGTGGCTGGACATTCAAAATACCGCTGGGCATGTAGAGTCAGAATTCAAGAATAAATTTTTTTATGCTTCAAATTCAGTTTCCAATATTTTATGCACAAATAGGGCTCTGTGATTTAATTATATTAAAAAAATTTTTCTTTACTATGACATCTGACATTTGGAAGACATAAGAAATTGAAGGGAACACACATTAGTAAGCCATGGTTATTTCCCTTTTGAAAATTGGAGACTGGAACATTAAGGCGAAAGATAATCCTGCCAATTAGCATTAATTTCCAAACAGAGTACATTCCAGAAAAATTAAAGGTTAAGCAAAATGCTCTCACAACAGTAAGCATGATTCCTGGTTTCAAAATGCAATAGATACCAAAGACAGACTGAGAGACATGGGCAGTAACTGGGGAGAAGAGAGACAGAGGAATGACACATGTGACAAAAGGGAAGTGAGGAGGAAGGGAGAAAAGAGAAAGGAAGACAGGGAGGCTCAGGCCAACCAGAACTCTTGTAACCTTTAAAGGTTTAGTTACTGGTAAGGACAGAACCAGGAAAATCTGCACTGTCTTCCATCATTTTTCTCTGAGACCCACAAAACATTATCATTAAGTTGCAGGGAAACAAGTCATAAAAACAAGATTGAAAGAACAAGGGAATAAACGCAGTGTTTGCTTTCATTCATTTCCTTTCAAAAGACAAGTTACTATTCCCTCAACATTGCATGAACTAGCGCTGGGGTTTTGCTACAGTGCAGGGTAAATGCATTTCTTACTGTCAGAGATGAGGCTAGGGAGTCTATGTTGTGAAACTTCCAAAATGTTACTGAGTCAGGCCAATGTAGCCCAACTGCTTACTCCATTATATGACATGGAAGAAAAATTCTGGTCATATCTACTTGGATTTAAGACTTATTAATTAAAACAGCACAGGTATGTCACAAGAGGTTACCTGAACTGTCTTAAGTCTCTATAGCATAAGGACCCTGTGCACCAATGAGCAGGAAAAAAGAGGGCAGAGCCTTTTCAAAATGCCAGAAATACATTGGAAATGAAGGGACTTTTGTTGGCAGACAGTACTCACCTTCTATTTCAATTACTTTAAGTAGAACACCCAAATACTCCAACACTCTCAATGATTTTGTAGAAATGCTGACATCTGAAACAGCCTCATGTTGCCCTTGTGTATACAGACCTACCCAGAGCCCTCGAACTGGGCAAGATAAAGCACACAGCTAAGAGCTAAATATTGACAGGCACACTGAATACCCGAATATTCACAGATACAAACATATTTGCAGGATAAAGAACTTAAAAGTTTGTTTTGAAACTGTCTGCTCATTCTGCAAAAGACTTCTCCATTAACATAAAAAACAAACAAACAAAAATGGAGCAAAATCTGTCTCTAGTATAAAAAACAAACAACAACTCACTAAAGTAAGAACTTGACATTCACCACAAAAAATCTTCTCCTGGGTTTTAAGTTTCTTAATTTATAGAATAAAAGCATAATTTAAGAAAACGTACAAAATAAAACCTTGGTTTTCTTCCCAGGAAGCTACAGGGTGTTACCATAGGCTCCCCCCTCACACACACACACGCACAGTCACAGAGTGAGTAGGCTCTGAGCAGTGGCATGGTCGTCTCTACAGATATCAGGATCTACTGCCATCCAGAAATGAAGTACAGGCCAACAGCTCCTCCAGAGGAGGAGGGCTGGAGACAGAGTGAGAATGTACTTTGGTGTGTAGGCTTGGCATGCATCCAACTCATATTTGCCCACTTCTTGCCTAGTCGAGCAAATTGGACCTCTGCCACATACATGTGAAAGATCCAAAGAAGTGCAGAGACTCACACCACTATTGACTGAGGGTGGTGTCAGCTGCTCTTCTTTTGAAATATTTTTGCTTAATCTTTCTTTGGGAGCAAAAGAAAGAAAACATGAAGTCACAAAGTCGGGACCCGTGATGCAGCTGTCTTCACCTAAGACTCCCCTCATACAGCCGCCTCTGAAAGCCCACAGCTGCAGTTTCCTACTGGACTGTGGTGAAGGTAGTGAGAACAGAGAGAGCATATGAGTGGGTGTAATGGGTAACACGAAGACTAAACTCAGGTCACTAGAGATGGCTATGAAGAATATGCAAGTCCCTGTTAGTTTACAATACCACCACATAAAACCTGCTCCATGTCATACAGATGTTCTTGTTGATCTGGATTCCAATTGAAAAACAAAGAAAAATCAACTATTCAATGAACTAAAAATCCAGCAATGATTATTAGAGAATTCTTTACAGACTAATATAAATCACCTGGCAATTAATTCTCAAAGGAATTCTCAGAGAATCTCACAAAATGGTTATAGTACTTTAAAAGGGGGCTGAAGAGGTTTTTCAGTGGTTAGAGCACTTACTGTTTTTCCCAGGGACCTGGGCTTGGTTACAAGCACTCACAGGTGGCTCACAGCTGCCTGTATTGAACATACTCAAACTTCTATAACCTGATTCCAGTGGTAAAAGATTTCACCAATCATCAGTAGACCCGGGATGAGTCCCTGAATGAGTGGCTTTCTAAGCTGTCTATGCTGCTTTCAAGTTTGTGATCTTGCCTCAGTGTCCTCAGTGCTGCGACTACACACTGTACCAGCCTGCTCACGCCTGTTGGTCCTTCTCTGGACCTGGAATTTGGGAGATTTACATATATACACATAAAACTCTCATACTGTTCTTCAGCAGATCAAGTTCTGTGATCAACCAAAAAGGAAGGGTCGGAATGAGCCCATGGAGATGGAAACTGCACAGGAGAGAAAAAGCTACAGCACATCACATGCATAGCTCTCACATGAGGTTGAAGCCTCTACTGCTGTGGTGTGTACCTCTTTCTCTTCAGCAAATGATGTGAGCTCTTTATTTCCTCCCCCATTGCTGCAAATTAGCCCTGCTGTAATTTCCAGCTTTTAATTTGTTCATTAATTGAATTGTAACTGCTCCCTACCAGACAGGTCTTATGGCACTGGTGGTTTTCAATCTGCATATCTGTAGGACAAACTGAAGCTGAAACAGACAGCTGACTAATTTGAGACATATTTGGCATGCCAATTTAAATTACAAACTCAAGATGTAAAAGATTTACATTAGAAAAACACAGATAATGCTGAAGTTCTTCCATATGCAACAGAAGAGAGACTAGCATAGCATAAATAATGTCAAACTTCTGTCGACTTCTATGCCTGCTGACTTTCAATATGGTATATAGTTGACTTCTTTCAAATAAAAAAAATAAAACAGATTTACAGCAAAATGTAATAAACTGTGGTATGGCTTAAGTACTCTACTTATTTGGCGCAAAAACTAGAAACTCAAACTATGGTAAATATATTACACATGTAGACAAAAGCACACACACTCAAATGAAAATACACTCTATTATTTTATATCTGGAACCAAACTTAGCCTGTAAGGTTCGGGGCTCAGATGGACTGGTCCAAAAAAGCCAAGGTGAACTGAATTGAACGGAATTAAAATAAGGAATGGATTTTACATTAAATATATGAAAATGTCATTTACTCTGACAAGAGCTGATGAGAAACTTGTTTTACAAAAATCAGCTGGAGATGTTCAAATAAATGCTATTAAGTGCCTCCATGTCTGTGAGAAATGTATACCTATTGATTAAGTGTGTCTCAGAAGGGCTAAACAGTGGGTCAGACTTAAATGAGGTGATGAGCTCAAAGAATTGCTGGCCTTGCAAACACCCACAAAGGTGGTTTCTTTTCATAGGAAGAAACTTATGTACGAAAATGATAACTAGTGCAAGTATCTACAAGAGAAGCTATGGCTACATATGATAGACATTCTTTTTTTAAAAGAAGATAGCCCACATTTTCAAGATACTCACAAGGAAATGAAGATATGTGAAGGTGGGGAAAAAGGGATTAGATTGCCATGAAAGAATAAGTCATATTTCACTTCCAATAGGGGTCAACCAGGTAAAAACAATGAAGTGACTTCATTCTCAATGTTTATAGTCTTTGCCCACAACTCCCACCAAACAAAAACAACAACAGAACAAGTCCAACCTCTTTCTAGCATTTACGGCATTCTTATTGTGTCCACAAAATTTACATATATTATCTCAGATTTGAAAAAGAATGAACACAATGAAAAATGTGTTATAACTCAGCAATGAAAAGTATTCTCATTTGATTCAATTGAACCAACTGAAATGTTCATAATTCCAGCACAAAAACCTAATCTCCTAAAAACAATCCCTAATATCGCTTTCCTTCTTTCCCTATCTCCCTCCCTCATGAAACAAAGACCGGAACCCAGAGCCTCATACATGTGAGGAAAAGAGCTCAAACACAATGATGGGTAAGGGGCTTTCCAGTCCTCCAGTACCAGACCCCGTTTACATGACTGAACTCTAAAATCAAATAATTCCTAGGTCTTCCTTTGCCTTTTCTGAGCTCAGCATCAGAGCTAAGCAGCAGCTGTTGCCATCAGAGGCCGTATTTCCTCCAAGAGATGCTTCGAGGTATTCAACAGAAAGGTGTAAATACAGCTGTCCTCTGCCATTTGTAGTTATACCAGCCTCATGTGCGCAGGGGAGTGAGACAGATGGCCCCACACTGCACAGGCTTTCAGGGACATATATTTGTAAAAATAAGAGAGCAGATGTTAAGCATGGTGAAGACAAATTTTATACCCCGAAGACTTAAGCTGAGGTTTGTATGTCCATCTTGGATGTCTCATCTTCATAATTCTGCAACAGAATTCTAACATTTTGTGCCTATTTTATGTCTTTACACAGAATACCAACTTCAGACAAATGGCAGCTGCTCTAAGGAGCAAACAGATATATTACCAGGTATATCTGAACAGACACAGCATTTACATATCTGCAGTGGGTGAGTTCAATGTCTGATTTCTAAATAATCATGGGAACCAGCCTAATTAATTATATTTTAAAAGCACTTGGAAAGTCATGGGTAACTCAGCATTTTAGGAATGAAGAGGCCAGGAAAAGGAAAACTCTGCTTGGTTACCTTCATGAGAAAAATCAAATTTCCACGAAATAAAGCAAAATGGGGTAGAAATAATTAAAGGTAAATAGCTAGCTGCAGGATTAGTCAGAGTTTTGAAAATGTTTCAGTAGAATGAATAAATGTCACCTGTGCATGAATGCTAACTCCATAAAATCTAAGGGATGAAACTACAGCTGGCATTTATTTCAAAACAGCCTGTGACAAACTGAGCAAATGTATCCTCAAGCTTTTCTATTTGTTGGTAGAGCTGGGACTGGACTGAGGCCCTCATACATCCAGGCTGTCCTCTTATCTGATCTTACTTTGGACACCCAGTCTGACCAACTTGCCTTGGCTAGCTTTGAACTTGAGATCCTCCTGCTGGGGTTAAGATTACAAGTCTGCACCCCCAAGCTCAGCCAGAAATTATATTCTTACAAATCATCTATTATTTTCGACAAGACAAATGCACATTTTATGTGGCTTATATGCAGCGAGGGAATCAGAAAACTGACAATTGCAATTTCTGAGGATAATCAACAAACATTTCAAAATTGTCATATAAAGTAATTGTGATGTAGGCGGGAGAGATGGCTCAGCAGTTAGGAAAGCATGTGACTATAAGTTAGGTTCCTGGGACCCACACTGGGAGCCCACAACCACCTGTAATTCCAGGGATCTGATTCCACTGGCACCACACACACTCATGTCCACCTATC
>NW_026595981.1:10413276-10482806 GCF_907164565.1 Psammomys obesus | reverse complement strand
AAAAAAAAAAAACAACAACAAAAAAAACCCTCACTACCCTGTCTATTAGAAATTGCACTCATATTTACTATTTCAGTCACTTACTTAATGCTCAGGGCCACTCACACTGCATACGAGGAATGAAGAGAGAAAGGAACGTGGATAGTGGATATGGCTTTCAGGAGACACCAGTCCTTGTCTCATCAAATAAAACAAAACAAAGGGCAGGGCTGGGATGTCTTATGATTCAAAATAAGATACATCAACACAGTTAGGTGTGGGTGGTGCTCAGAAATTGAGGCAGAAGGATTGCTGCCGTTCCAAAGCCACCCAGCGCTACAAATCAAGACTTAAAACTTTAAATCCAACACATGAGTTTAAAAGGTAAAGTATTCCTTAGAGATGCCTGTTTTTACAGTAACAACTTTGGTTCCATCTCTGAAAACAGATCATGAGTCGTTGGAAATTTAGAAAACAACATTTCTGTAAATGAAAAAAAAGTCACTATGTACTGTTATATGAAACTCAGAGACTAACAGGAGACAAATGGTATGTGCTCTGGACCACATTGCTAAATGATATTCAGAATTAAGCACGGTGGTCCATGACTGTGATTCCAGCACTGGGAAGAGCTGCAGAATGTGAGATCTCGTCTACACACTTGAGACCCCCCATCTCAGAACAACAAAACAAGCCCCACAGCAAAGGCTATGAAAATGCAACAGGGAATGGACATGCCCATGAGTACAGGTCAGCACGCTTGGATTTAGCGAACTGTAACAGGGCAGAGAGTACTGTCTCGGCTCTATAGAAGATGACAATAAGAGGGCGTCTATAGCGCTTACAATAACACAGGGAAAACAGGAAGATATGGCTTTTAAAAGGATGGCGACCCTGCCGTCATTGTGATCACTGAGGAAATGAAAGCACAAGACTTCTCAGAACTCTACATTAAAGAGGTAAGGTCGCTCCGGTCATGAGCTGGTGTTGCTGTAGTTCAGAGGATTCTCTAGTGCGCATGTGTGCCATCCGTGTGCCCACACTTCACTGAAAGCTCTCACAGGAAGATCTGCGATGAGGCAGCTCAAGAGGCTAGTGACATGAAAGTTCCTCTGAAAAGCCCACAGCAAATAGACGTGTTGCACTCCAGGGTGTGACGGCGCGTCCTCGCTCTAACATGACGGGACACATCGCAGACTGTGGCTGGGAGGGCGTCCCCAGGGAGGTTTGACAGAGGCAGGGAGATTGGGAGTGTGGGCAGCACCATTCTGAGGTGCAGACTGCATGAACAGAAGAGGAGTGAAGCAGGCGCTCACGTCTCTGCGACCTCTGAGGTCACAGTATGACCGGCCACATCACACTCCTGCTGATCTGCCTTTCCCACCAAGGACTCTGCCTACCCGCAACTGTCAGCCAAGACAAACACTTGATGAGTTGCTTCTTGCGGTATTTCATCACAACAATGAGAAAAACAACTCAGAGACACTTAGAAATCCAATATCCGGGGATGACTATGATCTGAGCATTTCTTACTGCATGACATATAACTACGTACCACATAAAAACATGACTCTAAAAATAATTAAATAAACTTTTCTTTAATTTTTAGACATGACTTGGCTTAAAGAAAGGTAAATTCTGGGTGCACCCAGGCTCCTTTTCACCTCAGATCACAACTAGAATTAAGTTTGACTGGATATTCCATCCATTCATAATATTCCAACACACCAATGGCCAAGCAGGTAAGATGAGCCTAGTCTACACTGACAGTTCCAGGCCAGCCAAAGCTACACAGTGAAAAGAAAAGAAAATCGAAACAGTTATGACCTAGGCAGAAAAAGCCTTTGGGTCTATGTGCTCAGTTTTCCTTTGAGCTACCATTTCTCACACTGTAACAACATGAAAGTGGACTATCAAACAACAGTATGTATTTGTTCCTTAACACAAATTGCAATTGTATTACAGTTCATTTTAACTGATGTATATACTTCTGGGAAATGAGTAATTTATTTTACATATTACACTGATTTAAGAGTCTAACTTTAGCCAATCCACATTCCATGAAGCCAAAAATATCTGTATGGAACACAAAATATGCAAAGAGTTAATAAATGACTATCCAACATTTAATACAAATGTTAAAATTGCATTTAACTCACAAAAAAAAATATCAAATTGGAGGAACATGTAAAACAAGAGAACAGATGTCCTGCTATTACATTCCGGCATTTAAAATGTAGAGAAGAGGACACGGATTCATTTGCCAGCTCTCTGATCACCTCCCCCTGGAGGGGTGGGGAAGCCTCGCCAGGACACAGAGGAAGAGCATGCAGCCATTCCTGAAGAGACCTGAAAGGCTAGTATCAGATACTAGGAAGGGGCACAAGGGAAGAAGAGTGAAGAAAGGAGGGACTGGAGGGAGATGAGGGAAGGGGTTACAGCTGGGATACAAAGTGAATAAATTATAATAAATAATAAACCAATTAAAAATGTAAAAAATAAAATCTCAAACACTTCTATCTCAAATTTTAATTTAAAGTTATTTAAAGCTTCTAACCTACCTCAAATTTTAATTTAAAGTTATTTTAAAACAAAAAAATCTGACTAAGACAGTTCTAATTTTAGTATATTAAGCATTAATCTAACTTATTTGTAAGAGCCACAACTCAAGTAGTGCTGGAGGAGGCGACAGATACAAGAAAAACAAAAATATCTTTATTTTTGTAATACTCAGATAATGACCTTATTATTGATCTACAGTCAGTAATACAGTCAGAAATTAAAATAGCACATCTATGTTAAAATAGTACTCCCTCCAATTTTATTCAAAACTTTACTATTTAAAAATATTAAAATATTTTTAAAATATTAAAAATATTTCTAAATAAATAAAATTATGTTGGATATGGTGGCACATATCATTAATCCTAATCTAGTCTTGTCTACTTAGCTAGTTCCATTTCATTCCGTAGCTGTATAGTGATATTCTACCTCAAAACGACCACAACCAAAACAAAACAAAATAAAAACACTAACTTACAACCCTCCACCTAAAGAAGAAAGGGGCCTGAGTTAGAGAAAGTATTCTATTAAGAATATTTACTTTCTGATATATAAAAATGTGCATATTAACACATGATGCCTCTATACACTTATATACTTATGTTATATGACATCAAAATCTCGTCAAAACCTCTCTGTGCTTTCATTGTGGTAGTGACTTCACAGACAGAACAAGTGAGTGGCCTGTCTGTGCCATCTCGAGCCTTCACTGTCTCACCTACCATGGCAGACACTTGGTAACTGCCTGCCGTGCATTCCTCTTACACGGGTGTCCAGTATGACCTATGAGACAAAATCAGCCTGGGCTGCAGAATTCTGGGAAAGTATCAGGTTTCCTGATTTAAAAAAAAAAAAAATTAATAGTAGGGATACTAATACTTTGAACTCTAAAATAATGGCCAAGGAAACAGCGATAAAAAAGCAATGAAGTGAGGGACAGTAACACCTGACAGGCTGGATGGACAGCATGTTTACATCATGTCAGTACACGAGAGGCCGAGTCAGGAGATGGGGCCAAAAAGCAACGCCCTGCCTGAACAGCCCCCCTGAGCCCCCAAAGGAAGAGGCATGTAGAGGAGATACAGCAGTAGACTCCTTACATTCTAATGAGAGCAACCCAGCTTTAAAAAAAAAAAAAAAAATCTGTTATGTCTGCTCCCTGATCCCTGACTTTTTCTACTGCCCAAAGCCAAGTATAGCTAATGACTGGACTGAAAACTCTATGTTTGCAAACATGTAGGAGAAGAGAGAAGGCAGAAGAATGGAAGAAGGAAACCAGAAAGAAGAGAATGCTTGCATAAGAAGTGTAAAGATCAAAAATATTAAACTATTAGATGCCATTGAAAAGGGCTTTAATCCCAGCACTAGGATTGGAGAGGCAGGTGGACCTTAGGAGAATCTCTGAGTTTGAGGTCATCCTGGTCTACAGAGCAAGTTCCAGAATAGCCAGGGCTACACAAAAACAAAACAAAAACAAACAAACAAAAAAAACCCCTGTCTTAAAAACAAAACAAAACAAAAAACCCTTAAAAAAACAAGAGCCATCCTGGGTCTAAATCATCAGATGAAGTTTTGTTTAATGAAAACATGTGGAAGTAGAGAGTGGAAGTTATTAGTGTGAGGACTGAAATCAAAATTCATCATAGGCCCAACTGCATACCTGAGCATTTTGTTTTATCGTTTAATGTCAAGAAAAACATCCTTTTTCCCAAAAAGGCCATATATGCAAAATAATAACCAGAATAAAATAAACATGTTGGAAGGGACAGTATTTGGAATATTGGTGAAAGGAGTGATCTACACAAACCTTTCCTTAATATTCATATGCAGCATTCAGTAGTTTTTAATATAGACCATTGTGGGTTTCAAACATTTTTTTTTCCATGTAAAAATCTGATATTGAAGTAGAAAAGGGCCTGAAGCAGAAAGGGTAATGGGCATTTAGACCTCACATTTCTCTCCTGTCCTTCACAGCCATGAGGAAGAACAAGATTTTCAACCACGAACGTTGATGTCTGATAAAATTATTGCACAACTCTAAGATGCCAATGCTAGCAGAGTCATGGAGCTAATGGGGTGGCATAGCTGTTAGCTAGCATCATGTCAGTGTGATGGCGATGTTGGAAACATTTGCTACCACCAAGTTAAAAAACACTCCCCAGGAATGAAGTCTCTATGCTAACTGACAGGCTTAGAAATGAAAGGATATGTTAATTGTTTTGCTTGAAGATATTTAGCTGAGTTTAACATAAGGAATATAATTCCTGGGCTATTTTTTCTGTCCTATATCTCATGAGAAAGATGAAAAGCAATCATGGGAAGACTAGGGGAGCAATATCAAGTGAGCAATAGGAAAAAAGGGAAAAAGAAAACACTAAACACAAACACAGTCTTCCCAAACCAGTGTCTCAATGTTCTCACATTTCTATATTGGAAATATGAGCTTAGCCTCCAAGGATGTTAAATATTTGACGTTAATTTATTTGAGAAAGCATCCACTATAAAAAAAACAGTATAGGGCAGGCTTTAGGTGATTTTAAATTTTCTTCAATACTACTACTAAAATTTCCCTCATCAAGAACATGAAATCCTCCATGTTGTCTGATAATAATCTAACCGCAAACTAATAGAAATATGAAGGAACTGTGAGACTAAGCAAGGTCATTGAAAAACACATTGTGAAGTAACCCACAGATCAAAGGAAAGGCCTAAAAGATTGACAGACACATGGAGGCAAATGAAGACAAATCAGAACAGATGGCACGATGACCTAGTGGGCATGGTAGAGTCACAGCAACGACCGTTTACCTAGGAAGGACTCAAGCCAACAAGTTCTTACACACAAGGAAGTCAGAGAAAGAGAAAAGAAACAACAGGAGTTGAAGTAGCAGAGTGACAACAAGGGTGAAAACTAATGATATGGGAAAACAACAAAAAACTATTAAGCAAATTAAACAGTAACTATTCAAAACTGCAAAAGAACTGAGGAAACTCCTACCAGCCGAACAGGCAAGAGAAGGACATCACAGCGTCAAGAGCAATACCACAGGCCCAGCAGGCACTGTGCAGAAAAAAATAGGAATAACTTGAACATCTGTATTTAAGTAAATTTAGAAATTTAGAAAAACACAGTAGTTCTTCAAATTTCAAAAACTGATCTAAGAATTTATAACCTTTTACTTGAGAAAAAGACCAGTTGAGCGAACCGCAGTGGGTTTTTTTTTTTTTCCTGACACAACTATGCCCTGATGGCTTAAAAAGAACAAGAGAACTCTTCGGGTCTAAGGTCAGACAACCATTCTTCTCTAAACCGTGAGAATGATCCGCTCACAACCTATGATACATCCAGCTAAGTTTTGCTCTGTGAGTTAGCATCAGTAAGAGATAAGAGAAATGTAAGCCATCTGCCTTACACAACATCCCAGCAGAGACTGCTGGGTAAAAAGCTGATGAGTCTGTTCTCATCAAAAGCAAGCACAAGGACTAAGAAGATGAATCAGCCATGCACATGTATTCTCTCTCTCTCTCACACTCATACACACACACATACACACAAAATTACATATGCCCACACTAAATGTAGCAATAACCAGAATTTAAAACGTTATAACAAGAGTTGAGTATTTGGGCCCACGGTTTCCCAGAAGAGGCCAGCCAGAACTACACAGTGAGATGCTGTCTAAAATAAATTAAAACAGGCCAGGTGTGGTGACACAAAACGTATACTCTCAGCATTTGGGGGGTAGACACAAAACAACTGAGAGTTCAAAGCTAGCCTGGGTTACTGAAGACCCTGTCTCAAACACAACAACAAATTTTACAAAAGACCCTAAATCACCTTTAAGGAGTGAGCACTCCCACCAACTAGAGATAAACATGCAATAAAGAGGGAATTTTTGAAATTGATGGAATAAACACAACCAACAAATTTAGAAAAACACAGTAGTTCTTCAAAAAACCACAAAAAATTCGAATCGTATATAAATTGTACATATTGACAAATTTGGTTCATCTAAAAGAGACTGGTGGAGTCAATCAAATATAGAACCATACTGTATAACATTTTTCTCTGAAACTGACAACATTATCAGGACAGACCGAGAAAGTGTTTATGAGATCTTCTAGTACTTTCTGTACAAGTGCAAGTAAAAGTAGAATCATTTCGATTTAAAAAACAAAGTGTTGCCATAAACCACGCTTCTGTGGCCAACTATCCATCCTTGATGGAGGTGAAGGTGGAAGGGGAGTACACACAGAAATGGCAAAGATCAAGGGAGAAAGAAGCATGACTGTGCCAGGAGAGGAGACCTGACTTACAGAACGTAGGAGCATCCCCCCGTGAATGGATGAGCCCTGGACCCCATCACAGCATCCTGGAGCTGTGGATCTGAGGCCAAAGCCCTCAACCTCATCACCTCATCACAGCTGTCACTGGTACAAAGGCTAAGGCTCACAATATAGACACTATACTATGTTTCCATAAGGGATACAAGCAGGCATGTGTAGAGGGAGAGAGCACATCCATGTCAATCAGGACAACTGGTTAAATGCTTGTTTCAGAAATCACCACCCACACTGAGGACAGGTTCACAGCTGACCACCTACTAGGCTGCCGGTTCTTTCCTGCGCTGTCCATCAAAGCCCAAAGAGAGCTCCTTAAGGAACTCTGTGGGTGAGATCAAGGCCACTGAAAGGCATTATCTTGGTGCAACATCGCCACCTGCCTGACAGAGAGGGCAAGTACACTTGCTTTTTATGAAGTTAGCTACTTAAGGAGTTGCTAAGTTCTAACCAACACGGAAGCACTCCACAGCAGTCCAGCTCTACTTTGGGATGGGTAAACAGGCAGGTGAAAGAGGTTTAGAAAGGGATCAAAGGTTCAAAGGGGAGTGGTGATCTCAAGGTCCAGCGATCCTACATTATCGGCTCTGCTACACGGGTTGGCTACGATGATCATGATGGTGTTCCCTAGCACAGGACAGCTATTAAACCTCTTAACTAAGTAAGCAGCAATCAGCACTGGAGAAATAAATAATGAAATTTCAACTGACCTATTTGAATCTCAGATAGACAAACAGTGAAAGTGGGCCAAGTATGCCCAGTTTCTTCATATATTGTCTACAAATGCTTTTTATTAACAAAATGGATGTGTGACTCCAAGGGCAGGGATCTGACCAACGATGAACAAAATATTTCTGATAAAATGAATGTATACACAAAACTAAGAAGGGAAACAAAACAGATAAGACCCACAGTAACCCTATAAATGGTATTGCAGAGATGTATGTGGAAGTCTGGTGCTGGCAGGCACCGAAAGCTCTCCAAAAATGTACACCATGCCATCTTGGTCACAGCTCACATATGGACTTCTGTGAAAGGAAATTTGCAAGGTATAATCAAGGTATGATGTATCTCATATCCCAGCACACCAGAGGTGACGGTATAAGGATCAGGAGCATATGTCCATCCACACATACAAAGCATGGTTCCAAACTCTGAGATCAAGGACTGAATAAAAAGAGCCAACTGGGGTGGGAGAGGTGGTTCCGCATCAAGGCACATTCCACCAACCCTGACGAAGAAAAGCAGATGTGACAAAATGAGCACCTATACACACCTACATAGAGAGAGACATTTTAGTGGAGAATGTATGCTGAGCACCGGAATTCATGACTCACTGCTTTCTGTCTGCAGACACAGTGCCGTCTGCCTCCATCTCGGGAGACCAACAACTGACTGTTTACCCCCCCAGATCTATAAACCAAAATGAAGAGTCCCTTCGTCAAGTTCCTTTGGTTGGTATCTTGTCCCAGCTACAAGAAAGGAATACATTGAGCAAGCGCTCTGCCAATGAACTAGCTGAGTGTTCTTCAACAGAATCACGGACACACAGCTTGTGTCTCTTTCGCCTTCATGGCTTCTTTCAAAGGGCAAAAAAGTGTTTCACGTTAATGAGCTATGGTTTATAAATTGCACATTTTAATGGATTTTGCTATGAGTGTCACGGTTTTAGAAGTCTGTGCCAAACCTAAGGGACATTATTACTTATAAAAACTTGGTGGTTCTTGGCTTCACACATGTGCATCATTCCTCTGAGCTGGTTTACTTAGTCGACAATCAAGTGTGTATACATGTCACAATGCTCAGAGATGCCTCCTAATTAATCCACATACTTGTTTGGGTGGGTTTTGTTTTGTCCTGATACAGGGTCTCTCTATGTAACCCTGGTGGGCCTAGAACTCACAAGGAAGACTATGCTGGCAGTTATTCTCCTGCCTATCCCTCCTGACTCCTGGCATTCCAGGCATGCGACAATCTGCATTTGACTCATGTAAATTCAGTAGGTCTGTGATTTGATAACAATTAAACAGACTCAGAGGAAACAGATATAAAGCTGTTGTGTACTCCAAAAACAGTTAAATTTTCCATAGTCAGGTCTTTATTTATTCTCAGCAATGCTATCCAGCCCTCAGAGTATGGATATAATCTAGTATTTTGGACACTAAGATACATTAAAATTATCAACTAACTGTTAGGATTTGGGAATCCAGAAGAGGGGGAAGTCTACAGGGTCCTGGACATGCCAGGCAAACACAGTAACTGCTACCCTGCATTTGCCCAGGCTGGCCTTGAACTCACTATCCTTCAGTTCTGCACACCTAAGTCAATGCAGCACACGTAAGTTTTTATATAATAACGTTTACATTTTAATGTTGTTAAAACAACTTACTAAGTCCATTATTTTTAGATGAGTAATTTATATTTTCTGAAAAATCGACATGTCTTTCATTTCCTGCTGAAAGACATTTCTTTCACAGTCTCAGATCTCCCTGGCAGTTCGCTGGCATTTTCCTCCTTTCCAGTTCTCTGTCCTCAGAATCTACGACCTTGATCTAGAGCTAAAACCATCTCATTAACACAGGCAGACAGCAAACTCAAAAGAAGTTCCCCTGCCCAGTCCTCCTCAGTAAGCCCTAGGAAACATGTAGAGACTCCCACTTTTCTAGATAACTTCTTTGAACTTTAACTGCAAGTTCAAAGAAAGTAATTGGCTTATCTCAAGGAAACATACAGGAAAGCAGAAATTCAGACAGACGGCTATGAGGAGAAAGGAACAGAGAGCAAGCATAGGGAATGGCCTAGACCGCTGAGAATATACTAAGATGCCTGGGAACTCCAAATTTCAACAGTTTGTGAACTAGATCTTCATTAAATTGAGGTGTGAGGGGCTTTTGGAAGAAATGACATAACCAGCCATGCACAGCCTTACCATGTATTCCAAAATCACAGGACAAAATGATATTTCTGTGTCAGCTGAAGCTGTAAGTTCAGTGCTTGGAAGATACAGACACTACAAATTAATTTTTATCTCAAATGACAGATAGTACAACTAGTAATATAAATAATTAGATTCATTTAGCTATCAGAACTAAAAAGGTATTAATCATACTACTCTGCAAGACTGTTTTAATGGGGAATCATTAACATTTACATGTTTAAAAAATGAAATTGCTATTTATCAAATGAACTACAACAGTGACTGCAGTGGGTGTAAGACGTGACACTGTCTATGAACGGGCATCTGTACAGAGAGGGCTCCAGCAAGACTCACTGGAGTCCACAAACAAGGTATCCGTGAGATTCATGTTGCCGCGGGAACCAGGACCTTATCCTCCCGGCATATGAGCGTGAGGAGGAAAATTACTGTCAGATGCACGGGGTATCCCCAGTCAAGACCACAGAACAACTTAACTCAACATAATTAGATCCATACACTTTATTTTTCCCCTGCCTGATTAAAGTGCCCTTGGAGTTCTTGCAAGAATTCAGAATAATATAATTTTTCGAGTACTCAAAGATGGCCAGATAAATCATGTGCCAGACAGATTTCATGATCAGTATTAAATTTTATCAGTTCAAAATAATTTTCAGTAGGACCTTATAACGATTAATTTTATGGTTACCAACTGAGGCCCTTCTATCTTTATGTTTAGCTTTTAGAAATTCCAAATTACAAGGCAGACCCTGAAGCAAAATCGTTGTTAATAATTTCTATTTCATTTGTCAACCTAAAAAAAAAAATGGGCCTTTGGCTGGCAATACCAAATTTAAAAAGTGGGCACTGTTTTAAGACTTGCAGGCATCAGGAACCTTAGCATAACTGTTGTTTCTTATTGAACTATTAGGTTTTAAGTTAAATAACACTAATAAAAACTAAGCATCAAAAAGAGAGCTCAGATGCTGAAGTATTCATATTCTCAATGGCTGTGATAAGCCTAGGGGATGCCTATTCGGCAAACAGGTTTTATAAAAGAGAAAATGAACTATGTCTAGAGATATGAAATCTACACTTAAAAGGCTCATCTACAATAACAGTACTGCACAAAATAAGATTCAAAAACAACTAAGATGCACATAAAGAAGTCAGTTCCACATCAAAGAATGCTCAAGACATGACAGAGATATCTCAAGACATGTCTGAGATACATCCGAGGCCATGCAAAATCTGGACCACTCTGAATGCTTGAAAAAATAAAAAACCGTTTCCTTATAAAAAGTAAATATAAAAAAAGGAAAACACCCAAAATGATATACTGATATCCTGAGCAACTAATTTGCAAATCTGCGGGGGAAGGAGGCTTCCAGGAAGACTAGAGAACATAGTAAGAACCTAGCACACTTTATCACAGAATAAAATGAGAATATCAACGCCTCTGTGACAACTGTGGAAGACTCTAGAGAAGAAATGGGCTGTAATATTTAATGTGCATAAACAGCCAGGAAATGATGAACTATTTCTGAAAGAAATAAACTAAACATCTAACCCCTCACTTTCCTGGGCTAGAGCAGAAGCTAGTTGTTAAAACAACTACTAATGACATTTAAGTGGATACCAGGGTACAAGTATTTTTACTTAGTACTTCAGGCTTCTTATGACTGTGTAAAAACTGTTCTCATTTGCAGTACATTCCTGGTCACTATGGGCTGCAGGGCCGTGCTGACCAGTCACGGCAGGGCTGGGCTACAGCTCAGGGCGAGAACTCTTGCCAAGCATGTAAGAGGTCCTGAGTTTGAGCGCTGCGCCAGCAAAAAGATAAAAATAAAAAATAAATATGTCTGGCTTTATGAAGAGCCTAAAATACACAAAATCAATGAAAATAAAATCTTGATATTTATTGATATCTTGCTATTGAATCTTGATAGTTTGCTATATTACAAAATAAATGCCTAGTAGTGCCTCCTCAGCCCCACGGCCCCTCCCACAAGCAGAACCAAACAGGCTGCTCTCTAAACTCATTCTGTAACCTCAGTCAGTCCCCCCCGAGCTCCCCTCCCAGCGGTGAGAATGCAGATAGGGTCGCAAGTCCCAGCATACCAGTGACTCATTCTAAAGTGCAGCCGTACGTGGCGGTGTGCTGGGATGCGCAGAGCCACCAGCTCTGTGAGAACAAATCACCATCTTAGATTTCAGGCTAAGGAAGAAAACAGACTATCCACACCGTGCTGTTACTACTGCATCAATATAAAGTCCCTACTAAAGTACCTAACAAAATAATTAGCAAATTCTATACAGGAAAGAATTATGGAAATGTATGGTTGAATGCATAAAGGTTTAAAAACTAACCCCTGCCTACTACGGTGGCTCCCAGCTGTAATTCAAGCACTGGGGAGGTGAAGACAAAAGGATCTGACTATCCTTAGCTACACCGCGCGTTCAAAGTCAACCTGGGCCACATGAGACCCTGTCCAAAAATATATAAAGAAACAACAGAAAACTAGCTCTCAAAAAGTACATGTTACATTACTGGCCAAATAATTTACATACAAATCCACAAATAAAAAAAAAATGCATAGCAACTGACAGCCATTTTTCATTTGTTGAAAAAAAAAAGGCAGGGCAGGAGTTAGGATGCAAGAATAAAGACATGCTGCTGATCTTCTCAACTGTCAACATATTAAAAAAGATAACTTACTTAGCTACTGGTGTGTGTGTGTGAGTGTATATGTGTGCAGATACCCACAGAAAGTTAAAGAGAACACTGGCTCTCATGGATCTTCTCCTGTTGCTACAGGACGCTGTGGGTTGCCTGAGATCTGAGATCTGAACTTGGATCAGTTCAAGTGCTAAGCCAGTCCTCACTAGCATTTTTAACAATCAGGGAGTCTGTTTGTTTGTTTTATGTATTAATTAGGTCAAAATGTACTAGAATTCACTCTACCACAGATAATATGGTTTTCTCATAAATACTAATCTCCAATTATCTCCAAGGACATACTGCACGGAGAAGGCAGGTGGGGAAGAGCACACAACTTACTTTGGCTTCGGTTTCTCCCCTGTGAAGAGTGTACAGATGATGGACAGCACTTTGTGATGATGACCAAGGATGAGTCAGAATTTGGAAGACATGGAAGTCATGGCCAAGAGTGTCTGTTGTGACTAAAAGCATTCCTGGAAGATAAAAAAAAAAAAGCAAAGGATAAAAATAAAAATGATTGTATTTGGATGAGATACTTTCAGAATGAGTGATACTTTTAAATGTTATTCCAGGGGAAAGCATCAAGGTATGCAATAAAAGAATTAAAATAAACTACATTCTTTCTATGAACATCACACCAGCATCAACAAAGGGCATAGGACGTCCTTGTGTGAGGAGCAGGGAGAAATTACAAAGTTTACAGCAATTGCCAGAACGTGCATGGGGACTGGGAACCAAGCTGGACTGGAGAGGTGGTTCTGCCCGGATGCAGACCTGAGTTCACTCCCCAGGACTCCTGTGAAAATGTCCAGCCTGTAGTGCCGCACTGAAGACATACATTCGGTCTACACACAGATCAAACTAAGATGCTCGTGTAATTTACTTGTTGTCTGACCTCCACAAACACCCAGACACACCACATACACACATGTAAATTTAAATTTTAATAAAATACCCCAGCAAGGTATTTACTGAAACTGCCAATTGTACCTTCTATAAAGAATATCCTTGGGGGCTGGAGAGATGGCTCAGAGGTTAAGAACACTGTCTGCTCTTCTAAAGGTCCTGAGTTCAACTCCCAGCAACCACATGGTGGCTCACAACTGTCTACAATGAGATCTGCAGCCATCTTCTGACATATAGGCATACATGCACTACAGAATACTGTATAAATAATTAATAAAAAAAAAAAAGAGAGAATATTCTTGACTTTGTAAAGATGTCATGGTCATGTGTTCTTTGGCCAATCTGAGATTTCACGTTTTTGGTTTTAAGCCAGTGAATCAAAAAATAACACATTTATCCAATTTCCACAGCAAAAGGAACAAGTTACAAAGGGCTATTGTTTAGGAAACAGGATTTGTGTGCATGTGTCTATCTGTTTGGCTATTTAAACCATATCTGCAGAGTTCCTGCTTTGTACATAGAAGGCTCTGGGTTAAGTCTCCAGCTGTTGTCCCCAGGGAGGTGAGTGCCTTTTTACAATTAAACTTATTTTGAGTGATACCTGAAAAACACAGAAATTGTGTGGCTAGACACATGCATGTACTGCCTAAGTACATCAGGTGCAGCTCTTGGCTTTCTGAGCGTGCAGCGTGGTTCTGTACCCTCAACGCTGCACGCCTGCACACCTTACACCCTATCCACCGCACGCCAACCTCCTTAGGTTCTCTGGCAACCAACGCGGGTAACACTGTAGATTCCACCTATGTGAGAGACCGCTTGGCGACTGGGCTTCTCTGCCTGGCTACTTCAACCCTTAAGATGTCACTGGGTTTTTTTTCTGAATATTATTCCATCAGGTACAGGGGCCCCTCTATTAATTGATAGCTGAATTCGGAAACTTGAACCTCTTGCCTGGGAGTACAGGGAAAGCTACTCCATGCTGCTTTTTCAGATTACAGACCACTGCCATCTCTCTATAATCCAGTATGAATTTAATGATTGCACTTACTAGAGTCTCACATAGTACATTTATTAGTGGTGGAATTTAAGTTTCCGTTGTTTAATTTATCTGCTTGTATCCTTTTTCTTTGCTTGGTTTTATGCAGAACAATGTTTATTCCTCATGTAGACTTACCTTTTTCTAGTTTGGATTAGTACTGCTTCTGCTGCTATTGTTGTTGTTTTTTATGTTTTTGAGGCAGGGTTTCTCTGTGTAGCCCTAGCTATCCTGGAACTGGCTCTATAGACCAGGCTGGCCTCAAACTCACAGATCCATCTTGCCTCTGCCTCCACAAAGCACATACTTCTATAAAATAATGGCATAGGAGTGCTGGGGTTAAAGATGTGCTCCACCACAGCCTGGCTCTTTGGAATTGTTTGTAAGGAGTCTAGGGAAGACCAAGAGCACAGTTCTCAGCTACCACAAATTATGCAGTTGAGTTCTCCATATTTGAGGAAAGCATGGGGGCTGGCAGACCCATGGGAGATAGATGAAAACTACCTTCTTGATCATGGTACCTCCCCTACTAGGGAAGTAAGAAATCTTTCTTTTTAATATTTTTGCTTTAAGCTATGGCTTTGAGGATTATTCCAGAGCGTGCATTGTACGCATCTAGCTTAGAGAGATGGTCTCATTGTATTTTTGTGTAGAGTGTTTTACTGTCATGCAGTAACAAAGGGCATGAATGAACACAAGAGGTAAGATCTTCACTTACAGTCCATCTGTGTGTCCAATTTCCCTGGCAAAATGTAGGTCTAGGTAATGCAGTAATCATCACATAACATTTTCCCTGCCTATATACATTTTAGATGATGAAAAGTATTATTGTAAGTAACTTAATAATAGGTAATAATCTGTTAATACATGAATTAGCTTCTCTTGCACCAAGATCCATACGGCCACTTCACATTCCTTCCTTTTTGTGAGTCATTATGAACTCCTACCTCGGTCACAACCATTCAGGGCATGCATTTTCCTCTCTTGCTTTTTGCTCGGTTACAGTACGTTTGAGCAGCCACAACTCAACTGCTATCTTCTGATTCTACCTTTCTACAAAAATCAGTTTGGGACATTTGACACACAACAGGTACATCATTTTAATGAGAAAAAAAGGTGCGTATGTATTTCTAATCCATACATACTCACATACTACAGATGAACAGCAATATCCTTCTTTCACGACCAGCACTCTGCTTGTATGAGCATTTAAATGGAAGGCTGACTAAACCATGTGAATGGCATCCACACATGCACGTGTCTCAGCATTGATCTGCCTAGTTGTTCCTATGTAAACCCCTCCAAACCCTTAGGACAACAGCCCTTCACGTGGGAACCGCTGGATCATGTGTGTAGCCTGCCTCAGATGTTATTCTCTTCTATATACCCAAACAGAACCCACGAGTGAATTCATATGAATCACAAAACTTTTAGAAAATAGAAACTTAAAAAGGCAGAAAGGAAAGGAAGAGGCAGCTAGTGCAGTTCTACAGAATCAAGTGCTTTTGTAATTTACAATTTCCCCTTTTACATACATTCTGCAAAGAAACAGTAAGCTCCCTCTTTTTCTAGAAAACAGTTTTAAAGCATATACACATAAAAGGAAAAAGGAATATGGAGCAGACTGTGGCTAGAGAACTATTTGTGCAGCATCAGGAGACTAAACCAGACGCTGGCCAGGCCAGAAACTAAACCCACGCCCCAAACGAGGTGCCAAGCCACAAAAAGCATTTGCGTCATCTGGGAATACAAGGAAAAGAAGGGCTTCTAATTATAGGGCCTGGAAGCGGAAGCGCAGAGTGATTAGCTGTTTAGGCGCTGCTGTGTGTTTCTCGGGAAGCTTCCTCTCCCTCACTCCGTTTGATAGATGAGCACGGAAGCTGCTGTTGTCTAGCATCTGAGGTTGCTGCAGAATGTTAAGGCTGTTGTGGCTTCAAGACTTTTCAACTGGGCATCAGCTGGTTAGACCAAAGAGTGAAATTAAAGACTAGCAAACAGCAATGAGCACAGGCTATGAAATCTTGGTAACATGATTCCAAAATCCTATTTATAACACCTATCTAATTGTGTGCTTCTTTATCATGTACACACATTAGAATTCAAACACAAATTGCCAGTTAAGTCACACTCTCTATCAAAAAAGATTCATAAGCACTGAGGTGGGGTGGGAAAGAATTCTCTGTCAAAAATCAGACCGTAGTGCTCATAAAACATGTCTATACTTTACCATTAATTCTTGCAAGGTATTGTTTCTACTTGGATAGCTGCAAACCACTGTAAGTTGCAATGGTATAAAGGCAAATTTGTAAAAAAGAACAAAAGCAGAGAAATAAGATTTCAGGTTCAGACTCCAAGAAACTACAGCATTATTATATTAATATTAAAAATAACTATTAATGAAATATTAATAACATTCACTTAACTAACTGAATTCTGGTACATCACAACAGTGCACTCAAAGCTCAAAGTCCACATGTACACAGCATCCATTTCTTCATTAGCACACAAGGGCACACTCAACCCTTGTCTCTTCCCCCAACCCCCGGTTGTATTGATTTTTGCTTGGAGGCTCTGGGATTTGTTTTTGTTGTTGTTGTTTTTATTTTTGGATTTGGGGGCCACGGTGTGGATGGAGCCACATACGCTGTGCGCTTTCTGTCTCTGGCCTGAATCTGCAGTCCCAGAGCATCAATCTAGTCAACAGTTATAGAAGCATGTTACTTTTCAAAGACACTGATAATCTTCCGATCTAGGAGTCCAGAATATAAATCTTTATAAAACACACTACAAAACATCCTGAGAGAAACAATAAAGTAAACAGATAATTTGATAATTTGATGCCATCCTCGAGTTGTCTTGTTCTGTACCAATATAGGTCCAAACTAAATAGAAGATACTTACTACACACGTACAGTTCACATGGAAAAGTCTGATTCGGCTCTGACGTACACCCAGATGCCTGCATGTTTAGCAGCTAGAGAATAACATGTTGTGACAGTTTTTACTTCATTCGCTTGTCCCTGATCTTGAATGTTTGAGTATTTTACCTGTGCATGCCTGCACTCAGACTGAGGCAGCAGCATCAGAGACCCAGAGCAGCCTGGACTGCAAAGCAAGAGCCTGTCTCGAAACGCCAACAGTAACTCCTATAATGCTACCATCTTCAATACGCTTCTGCTACCACTTAGGAACTTTAATATAGTTATATCAGATTTCAGTACATGTTTACACATGGTCTTGTTTTTCCAAATGTTTAAGTATTTTTATTACATATCAGAATATATTCGTAATTTCTTGAGTTTTATTAAGGTATAATAAATAATTACATATAATGAATGCATCATATATCAACTTAGTTATTACTAAAAATAAGATAGAGATATCAGAAATATATCCCTATGTGTACAACTGTCTGTCTACTCCCAATCACCCAGCTCTAACTACAGATTTCATTTCTGCAATGACTTCATACAGCATGGTATGAAGACCTGTAAAAACTAACACAGGATTTTCTGGGCCTAGTCACTGGAAGAAGCAACAATTTGTTCACTTGCTTATAGAGTACAATAAAATGCTGCCATTTCCGTTGCCATTCGTCAGAGATTCTCACTTTATGAACTCTCACACTCTACTGCTACTTTCCGTGTGGTCATGCTTCATTTCTCTGAGGTGATTATGTAAAAGCAAGAAGATGCAATCAGATATTTAATGCTTGATACTATGAGAGAACACCAAATTGATTTTTTTAAATGACAATCCCCCCTCCCCTAACTCTGAGACAAGGCTTTCTGTGTAGCCTTGGATGTCCTAGACTCACTTTGTAGACCAGGATGGCCTTGGTCTCACACAGATCCACGAGCCTCATCTGGGAGTACTGGGATTACAGGAGTGCCACTGAGCCCATTGTATGTTTTTTTAAATTGTAATCCGCAATGTCTCCTGGATTTAATTAGCATGTTGATCATCATTGGATATTTACATCATGACTTTCACAAATTTCAACTTGACTTTGCTTTTTTTTAATTTCAATTACTTTCATTGTTAATTAACTTCATGTAATTATCTTAGTTTTAATTATGCTTCTACAGCCCCTCCCCAGTTGGTGCAGGTGTCCGGTGCCCATAAGAGGCACTCGATCCTCTGGAGCCACAGGTGGCACTGCCCAGCACTGCACAGCAAGACCTGAGCGCTGGGAGCTCAGCAGTTTCTTCCCAGTGGCCGGGATTCCTTTCAGTGTCTCAGAGCTTTCCGGGGCCTTTGATTTCTGATGAAGTCTCATTTTATAACAGTGAGGGACATTTTATCCCTATCTCAGAGACAACGGGCACAATCCACACTTTCTTTTTTAAAGTTTCACAGTCTTAGATTTTAAAGTCTATGATCCATTCTAAGTTTATTGTGTGTGTTTTTGATTAAAGGAATATCCTGTTTTTCCAGACACATTCACTGAGAACATTATACTTGCCAGGATAAGTTAATTCCTATTTTTCAAAAACTCAATAGTCCTATTCCATTCAATTCTATCCCAGTATGTCTGTGTTTAATCATACAGTCCTTTCTTCTTTATAATACATTTAAATAGCTTATATCTTTTACATGATTTATATTTTTAAAAACTCTATATAAGTTTAGTATCAGCCAGACATTATGCCACATGCCTGCAATCCCAGGACCTGACAGGCAGAGGGACAAGGCTATCTCAGCCTAAATTATAAGTTCCAGGCTAGCCACATGTGCAAGGTGAGACCATGTCAGAGACAGGAAAGAGAGAAGGGGAAGACAAGAGGGAAGTTGGAGACACAGAGGGAGACAGGAGAGAAAAACTGAGACCCTTGAAACAGGGAACCTTAAAATTAGAGTCAGCTTCATTTGATAACATTAACATAAATATTTGCTCTCAAAACATTTAACTATTAACATAAAGTAATGACAGAAAAATACCAGTAGCATATGAAGGAATAAAATTTATAAAAATGTTCATAGGAAAATGAAAGCATGGTGAGAGCGCAAAAATATTTCATTACTTTGATAAGGGAAAGTCGGGGAGGTAACAGAGTGTAGAAGATGGATATAAATCAAAACCTTGTTCAAAAATGAGTGCAACAATTTCTCAAAGTGTGAAAAGCCTGAGGAACAACAAGTTGACATCCATCAACACACATAAGCATGGAAACCCAGATATTAGGAAATAGGTGCAAAGGAAACTATTAATGAGCTAGGTCCTCTAGAGCGATTGGTGGGTGGAGCTGGAAAATTATCCATAGATAGCTACAGCTCAATTAACATCTCAGCTAATATTTAATGTATGACAAAAAAAAAAAAAAAAAAAAAGAGCAGTCTGAATGAGGCAAGCCCCAGGCTGAAGAACAGAAGGAAGGCTAAGGACCAGATATATACTCAGGGCCCCAGTACTTTAACTACCGACTCTGTACTCACAAGCAAACCATGAAGGGTTGTTTTTTTGGGTTTTTTTTTTTTTATGTTATATTTGGGAGCCTATCACACCCCCTTTTCAAGTTCAATAATATATGCTGTAGGCACCTAGTTATAACAAAACTAGATATTTACATATTGTTCCCGTGTCTCAAACTGGTTGTCTCAATCAGTTCCTTTCTCTATTTTTTGAGGCAGCGTCTCTCACTGAATCTGGAGTTCACCAACTGAACCCAGCTGACTGCCCAGGGACCATCTCGAGTCTGCCTCACCCATCGGTGTACTGTGATGCACATAGCCACACTTTCTCCACAAGGGTGTTGGGGTTCTGAGCTCAAATCTTCATAGTTGTGTGGCAACTGAGCCACCAGTGTGTGCCTCATGCTTATAATTCCACACAGTCCGACTGCGTACCGTATCCTACTGATCCAGTGCTCACTGCGCCAACACACTCAGGCCAGTGAGGATGGGCAGATGCTTCACTGACTACTGGAAATCCAGGATAGACCCTGCATAGAGCCAACATCATGGCTCTCCTTTTTGAAACCTCCTCTCTTATTAACAGATAGTTGAAATTACGTTAAACGACTATGTTTTATCTTAGCAATTAATGTCACTAATCCTAATTCCCACTAAGTTCCCTCTGACTCTCACATGATTACAGTGTGACAGAAGAAAGGGGACAAAAACATTTCGTGTGTAACCCTAACCATAACAAGATTATGAGAGCAGACGTAAATACAAGTGTACAATAGAGTAAGGACCCCACACAGGGTGTAGTGGCAGGGTCGGCAAGGACGCTTCAGGCTGTCTTTGCTACATTACAATACTGCTGAGTGGTGCTGATGCACTCACACTGTCGGAGGGAAATTCTCTTACCTCACTATTCTGTAAAAACCTGGGACACATCCAGCCTGATGGCTTGTGGCCGTAACCCTTGAGAGAGTAGGCAAGAAGACATAATATATGCATTTATGAAACCATCAAAGAATAAATAATTTAAAAGGTAATCTTTTGAAACATGAGTTTGAGGTCATCCTAAGAAACAGAATGATCTTCACAATAGTCTGGGCTACAGAATGCAAAACTGTCTTAAAAAATATGAGACAAGCAAAAAAACCTATGAGTGTTTACAAATATAAATAAAAATAAAGGCAGGGTGTTTCCTGACACTTTGCAATGATCAATGGGAATAGCTTCCATGTAAAAATATCCAATTTAAATCTCGTTAATAACGATTAACCCAAGCAACCACCTCCTTCACAGGATGCACCATTTGAGTAACCAGGAGAATTCCATTCCATTATAGATACAGCTAGCATCCAAAGGCTACACGTTTAATCTGCTTTAGTGGAGCCTCAACATTCATTTTCCTTTTATTGATGGCTGGAAAAGCAATTTCACTGCCATGCAAAGATAATTACTTAAAATGCAGATGTGCTGTACTTCACAGCACCCAGCAGCTCAGCTGGCAGGAGTGACACCTCTACAGAGAAAATCAATTATTTACAAACATGACATTTATTCCACAAGTGTCTGGGCTATTGCACCCAGTTGAGTAATTCTTTCTTTCAACTCCCAATTTAAGAAAGAACACATATCTTTTGATATCTAAGGCAAGATGGCACGGAACATACTTGCTGGTTTTTATTTCTCAAATAAAATATAGTTTCTATAGGATATTTATAATTCATAACTACAATAAACTTTAATTTTAATTATATTTATAATAGGTACATGCCAGCATGGAAAATAATTGCTTTTCAAGGAATAATTTAGAAATGAGCAGACTTTATTCAACATGTGAGTAGAAAAATATTCTATCTTGGCACTGCTAGAGTTTTTATAATTATGAAAAAACTAACAGACTTAATAAAATTAACTGTTCAATGTAAATTCATCTAGAACTGAGCTAACATTAATGTTTAATTAATGTTTACTTCTAATAAAAACACATAAGGAGAGATCCTGACCAGTGATAATCTATTAAAATACAAGGGTGAAGGAGGTCAGTAATAGTAAAAAGAAGAACAGTGAATATTTGATAAGAACTCAACTATGTGTTAAAATAGTATTTTAGATCACAATTTTATCCCTTGTTATTCTGATCTTAAAAGGGGGGAAGAATTTATGCCGGGACAAGAAGATAGAGCAACTGCTCAGGTAAGCTGAAAAATGAGGTAATATGGAAGAATAATATTTTATGAAGTTCAGAGAATTCTTCTAAAATGACACCTGAAATGAGGCACACAGACAGAGAACAAATAGTACCACATATTTAAAAGGTTGAAAGGGCTGATTTGACGACAAATATGTAATTGTTCTCTCTCTCTCTCTCTCTCTCTCTCTGTGGTGTGTGTGTGTGTTTTAAGTATGGAGATGGAAGTTGGTTGTTCCTCTCCACTTTATTTTTTAAGACAGGGTTTCTCATTTAACCTGGAGTTACTAGATTGAGGCAGGAGGATTGCACATCCCAGCAAAGACTTACAGAAAGGTGTGGGGG
Organism: Psammomys obesus; assembly: GCF_907164565.1. Lineage (NCBI taxonomy): Eukaryota > Metazoa > Chordata > Mammalia > Rodentia > Muridae > Psammomys > Psammomys obesus. The sequence continues at coordinate 10,460,410 of NW_026595981.1, read as the reverse complement.
AGACTGGATTTAATAAAAATTTCATTTTTTCCCTATAATAAAAACCATTGAGAGGCCAGAAAATAAAAGTTCTTGCTGACTGGATGTAAAGAAAATATGTCCAACAAGGAGAACACATTTCACCAGGCAGAGAGTACATTACAGGAAAAAGAGAGACAGAGAGACAGAAGGAACAAGGGAAGGAGAGAGGGAGGGAGGGAGGGAGGGAAGGAAGGACAGAGGCAGGCTGTTTCAACAAAGAGCAAAACAGAAATGAAACAAATCTCCAGAAGACTGAAAAGACTGTCAGTGAAAATGCATTTCAGGGAGGAACAGCAGCAGGCGGCCCACCGAGACCTGTGAGGACTGTGCAGGGTTTGACAAGTTCTCGGCAGGCAGGGCTCAGACAGAGCAAACACAACAGCTCTTTCAGAGGAGCAGAGTTAAGTTTCCAGCACCTACCCTGTGGCCTACACCTGTCTGTAACTGCAGTTCTAGGGGATCAAATGCCCTGTTCTGGCCTCTAGCAGCAGCGGGCACACACCATACACATACATGTATACATGTAGGCAAAACACCCACATACATAAAATAAAATATAACGCATCTATTTTTTAAAGCAATGACTTAAAAGCTTAAAATGTGATTTAAAAAAATATGTGAACTAAAATCTAAATTGGAGGGCGGGTAATGATGTGAAGAAGGACCAAGCTCCATCCTGTGAATGCTTCACGAGATACAAAACGACAGGGAAAGTGTGCGCGTATGGAGAGAATGGCAATATGAGGACTCTGCTTCCTGCTTAAGAGAGCAAAAAACGTCAAGCTGCCCAGAAAAGTAGTGCTTTAACACAAAAGTTCAAGAAAATGTTACCCATTTTGTACCTAAATAATTGAAAGCAACAGACATATACCACCCATACTGAATTTACAAAGGTCTCAGCAAGGCATTTCTAAACAAATCATAAATACAACCATTAAAATATTTGTTTTGATTCTGGACTCAGAGTCACAGCTAATAAACAAGTGTGGGAATGCAAAATTAAAAAACAAACTGAACACAGCTGCTGAACAAGAACTTTCACAAGTCTGTTTACTGGCAACCCTTAATTCCGTTTCTAAAAGGTCCCACAGGACACAGAGCCACCAGTCACCCGCCAATGGGTCTACTTTCCTCACAAATCCACGAGGCACAGTTTACAGGATAGTTAACATTGCCCAGGAGATGGCCAAACGTCTGCTTTGCTTTTGCTTCTGTTGCCCAGAACATATTCATAACTGTCATCCAAGACTATGTCTCTTTAAAAAAAGAAACACTAAAACAAATTTACATATAGCACATCCTATATATAATATGATTCACCCAAGTAAGCTGGCATGAGAAGAGCCAAGGCCCAGCTTTAAAAACAAAATGCTACACACTTTTTTTTTTAATATGTTGTGATGGTTTCTTTTAAGAATCTCTCTCAAATTGCAAGAAATATTCTAACAAGCACTATTGTTATTTGTACTCTATTAGATGAAAATGTCATTTTTAAATAGCAAGGCAGGAAGAAGGCACCCTTGAGATGTAAAGTAAATAAACTAAGATATAAAGAAATAAACAAATGGCAAGGAATGATTAGAGGGCTGATACAGTTAAAATTTCTATATAAATAAATTTAGAAAAAAATCTTGTGTAAAGGAAGACTGTACCATTTAGTAAAGTATCTGTAAGTTACAATTCAAACAAAAACCCACAATTTGAAAGAAATTTAATACACCAAATAACTCAATATAAATACAAAAGTACCTATTGCAATAAGATCCACTCAAATTATACAACTCAGAATCTAACAATATAATTATTCCACATTTTTAAAAAAAATCTCATTTTATTTCACATTTATTACCAAACTTAGTAGCGTGTCCTAAGGAAGAATTCAAATGGAAAGTAATAAACTAATACTTCAGCTTCCTTGAACATTTTAAATAGACAGAAAAGAGGAATTCACACATCTATTTAGACATCTATGAACTTAACTGACAGGAATACATCATGTACACGCATGCACATGTAAATCCAAGAAGGCACAGAGAACAATGAGAAGCCAGAGTCCAAAGGAAATCTGGGGATGGTGTTCCAACACTGCAGGCTGAGACCAGCCTGGGCTACATACGTGAGCAAAAAGGAACTGAGGGAGGGGCTGACTAAAGGAAACCAGGGCTAACCCGGTGACTTTATAAGAAACTGAGCAGCTCCTAATTACTACTTGATTCACAATTTCCAAAGAATTAAAAATGGAGTAAGTTCCACAGCTTCATCAACTGAATGTTTTTACAGCATTCACCCGAGGAGAAGTATCCGGAGCCAAATAGTAATGATCTCAGGAGGAAGGTAAGCAACTGTGCGGCGTCTCTCGGGGGCTGCAGAAATGATCCCCGCACCCACACAGCCACCCACAACTACCTGCAACTCCAACTCTAAAGGATCTGATGCCTTCTCCTGGCAACCAAGGGTTGCATGCACATGACATACATGCAGGCAAATACAAATACATTCCTCTTGCATCTCTGCCAACAAGCTACAACACAGCATTGCTGCAAACTTAACTGAGCAATACTTCATTATAAACCACCACCACATATAGAGAACATTTCTCAAACCCTACCAAAATGATGAGACTGACATATTTTCAACCAGCATCCTGTCCTTCTCACCACCTCACTTAACTGGATATTGGACTTACAGAAACCACCACATCAACTGAATCACCAAATCAATGGAAGGAGGAATTGGTCAAAGACAGTGTTCAGATGAAGCCAGTATAATCAGAATTATCTGACAGACAGCTTTAAAAAGTTTAACATCAAAAGCCCTTCTCAAAATATGGTAAAGCCCAAGAACCAATTCATTAAAATAATATTTATTGAGAAGCCAAAATAACCACTTGTGAAATTTTTTTAAGTGGACAGCTACTTGGGAGGTCCTGTTTATAGTACCCAGCACCACAAACATGAGAACTAACAAACTGAGCATGCCACATGGTGTGGTGTCATGTCATGTGCTGTGTGTGTGTGTGTGTGTGCGCGCGCGCGCGCGCGCGAGTATAGTATATAGCAATTTTCAACAATATTCCATATTCAGGGAACTGTATAATAAAAATAATTAAAATTATAAGAAAATACGTATCAATTGCTGTGCACAAGATCACAGGTATACCAATCACTTCAGTGGAGCACTGACTGAGAAATAGTGGCTTCTCTGTGAAGTATTTCTGCTGACAGTAAGAAGCCTCAGAGATGGCTATTATGAAATTATATGCAACCACTATACAGAAGCGCTTGATAAATGAAACATATTGAAATGAATAAATTCCATACAGCCCAAAGGTGCTTAGGTCAAAATATCAATTTAAATAAATGAGGAAAGAAACAAACAAACAAACAAAAAATACTGGCTTGGTATATAGCTTAGTGACAGTATTTGCCAAGCATGTACCTGGACCTGTTCAACCTCCAGAACCTCAAAAAGAAACATAAGTATTGTTCAGACCGATCCCTTTTATTTCCAAAGCAGAGGATAAAAACAATGGTCATTAATCTATACCTGAGACTGTTAAAAAAAAATGTATTCCGTAACATTGCGAATACACTAAGATACTTGCCTGCACTATATAAAGATGGATGACAACAGATCCCTAGCTGAAAGGAAATTACAAGCTCACAAAGGAAAGAAACAGCTAAACAAGTGAACATCTCAAAATAAATGATATCATACTTACAAACAATGCTCTGGGAACAGAGAAAACTACATATAAGTATTGCCATTTTAATTTTATCGCATAGGACAGGTCACGCAGAATGGTGAGATGCGGACCTCAAAATGAGATCAGAGAAAACTCTTTGTTGGCGGGGACGAAGGAAACTGGCTATGTTTACACCGTGGAGGGTGCACAGTGCATCTTTACAGACAGAAGAAACGGCAGCTACCTGGTCAGAAGCACTGGGGGTGACGTGGAGTACGTGACAATCCAAAGGAAAGTGGACACAACAGAGAATTCAAAATGAGTCATGCGGGTCACCCAAGGGAGACTGACACAAGTGAACACACTTTCAAAGCATGTCTCCAATATTAACACACTTCCCCCAACATTCAGAGAATCACAACAGATATTGTCTGTGTTAATTAAATGAATCTTACTGATCATCAACCACTAGAATAAAAATCTCCCATCATCAAAAATTACTCATTAGGATATTGGGAGGGTGATTAACTGAAAGTGTCCACTATGACTTTCTTGTTCATTCTTTATTTAAAAGCGGGGGGGGGGGGGTGCACAGAGCAGATCGTAACCTCAACCCATCAGAATGGCTAAGATCAAAAACCCAAGGGATGATGCATGCTGGAAAGGATGTGGAGAAAGGGGAAGACTCCTCCACTGCTGGTAGGAATGTAAACTTGTACAACCACTTTGGAAATCGATCTGGTGCTTTCTCAGACAATTAGGAAGAGTGCCACCTCACGACCCAGTTATACCACTCCTAAGCATATATCCAAAAAATGCCCCACCATTCAATAAGGGCATTTGCTCAACTATGTTCATAGCAGCTTTATTCGCAATAGCCAGAATCTAGAAACAACCCAGATGTTCCTCAACGGAGGAATGGATACAGAAAGTGTAGTACATACTAAAATCCATATTCCTAAAGAAACTAAACAACAAGGAGGTCCCTAGGGAAGATGCTTAATCCTCCCTCGTTCAGAAGGGCAAACAGGATAGACATCAGAAGTAGGAGAATAAAGGGAACAGGATAGGAGCCTTACACAAAGGACCTCTAACCACCAGGGTATCAAAGAAAATACCAACCTTTGGGCAGAGTGCAGGGAATCTTACAAATGAAGGTGGAGATAGAAAGACCTAGAGGGGACAGGAGCTCCACAAAAAAACAAACAAACAAACAAACAAACAAAATCTGGGCCCAGGGGTCTTTTCTGAGACTGACACTCTAACCAAGGACCATGCATGGAGATAACCTAGAACCCCTGCACAGATGTAGCCCATGGCAGCTCTAAGTGGGTTCCCTAGTAAGGGGAACAGAGACTGCTTCTGACATCAGGGGATTAAAGAAGGGGCATAGGGGAAGATGAGGGAGGGGGCTACAGCGAGGATACAAAGTGAATAAATTGTAATAAATAAATATATAAATAAAATTAAAATTTTTAAAAAGCAGATCTTTCCCATCATTTAAAGTTACATATCATTTCAGAAAAATAAGATAAAAATGCTAAGACTCTCAGATACATCACCCAATGAGCAGGACCTGAAGCCTATAAATTTACAAAAAAAGGATCAGCTATGAAACAAACAGCAGTTTCATCTTTTGTTTAGAAACCAAGTATGTTAGACTTCATTCATTTTCCCCCAGTGTTACTGAGCTGACATTCATTCTGTTCATCAGTACAGTAAGAACTGGCCCATTCTTCATTAATAGAACTGTTTCTAACAGTGAAAGACTAGAAAATTACTGTTCTAGGTCAGAGGTCAATTGTTTTCTTAATTAGAAAAAACTCTAGAGCAAAAGAGGATAATAGGGCATTGCACATTTTTATTAATATTAGTCATCATCTCATGCCTTAAGCAAAACCAGAGAGAGAAAACTAAAAGTTTGAACAATGTCATGTGGAAAAAAACCTTATTACAAATAACATGTGTCTCTAATACATTAAGATTTGAGTTTGTGATATTGGTATTTGGGGCATGACTTTGAAGCAAAAATTAAGGAGGCCTCAGGAGCACTGTTTCCCAACTGCAGCGCTTCAAACAGCACTTTTCAAATGATGAAACTAGAGTTTTGGGTGGGTACGGTGAGATGGATTGTAAGCGGAGTCTTTCAAACACCACTTAGTGGTCCCGTTATTACCTGTCATACACAGGCACCGTGGTTTCCTCCCGGGGGTTTGTGTCCATGTATGCATGGCGTGCCAACAGACGCCAGAAGAGGGGGTGAGATGCCCTGAAGCTCAAGGTACAGGCAGTTGGTGAGTGTGTGTGTGTGTGTCTGAGCCCTTTGCAAGCACAACAAGGACTTTAACTGCTGGGCTATCTCTGCAATCCCCAACCCCATTACATATTTTCAATAGAGCTAGAAAACTCATGAGATAATGGTTTTCCAAAAGCCTTACCACTAGTATTGAAAGCCATACAGCACACTGGCTTCTCATGGGCAGGGAAGTGAGCAACAACGCCATCACTGTCTGAGTCCTCACTCAGAAGCACCTGCAGACAGAGTAACAATGGTTAACTGCAGTCACTCACATCACGCACCCCTCAATCCCTCACACATGTGAACTCTACTCAGCAATCCAAACATGCCCCTCAGAGGGAGTATAAATTCCAAAAACAGTCACTTGACATGACTGTAGATACTTTGCTAAAAAAAAAAAAAAAATTCACTACTTCCCCTATTATTATAAAGAGGTCAGAGAGTGAAAAAGATAACAAATAAACCAAATTATTATGGAGTAATAATATATAACAATTCATTTTATGTTTGATAACTTTTACATCTTTATTATATACTTGTGTGTGCATTCAAGTATAGGTGAACTTGCAGTTGTAAGCTCTCTCACATCAAGAAGATCTCAAGGATCAGGCTTGGCAGCAGAGACCGTTACCAACTGAGGCATCTTAAGACTTTGAATTGTGATCTATCATTAAGTTTATAGACAAGGAGACACTTTGAAAATACTGCTCTACCATGTTACAGAAACACAGGAAGATGAGGCAAGACGATTTCTGGTGAGCCTTGAGAGAAAGAAAGAATTTAGTCTGTAGGAATGCTGGTAATGTCCTTTTTGCCAAAAGTAACCCCTGCCCTGAAAGATACAAAGTCAATTCTTTTCCCAACAGGCACAAAAAGGAATGAACATTTTAGGAAAGCAGGCTTTGGTGCATGGCAAGTGTACTCAGGTTCAATTCACTTGCTGTAAACAACACTGATTCCAACTTCAGTGATTTTATATAATACTAAACTAATGATAAGCTGTTAATAATAAATAAGCTGTTAAATCAAACATCCTCAACTGTTTCCTGGACCTCTAACACAGCCTACAAATATAATATTATTTTCTGTGATTTTTATTCTTTTTTTCTGATTTATGTTCATATCATTTCTGCTTCATTTTTTAAAGATTATGCTTTTCCCTCTTTGAGGTTTCTGAAGAAATTACTTCCTTCTCCTGATAAGCAGTGATAGCTACATATTAAGCATCTCTGATGGGTCTATGATTTCACAATCCAGAGAGTTTGACTGTGCGGAGAAAACATGTAAGGGCCATTGGGAAGACTCAGTAGTTACAAATCGCTGTTCCACAAACCTGAATATTTCAGATCCGTCCGTGGAACTGGAGCAGAGGAAAAGAACTGACGCGACAAGCTGTCTTCTGACCCACATGAATGAAAGGCAAGCATGCATATTTGTGCGTGCAAGTGCACTCTCCATATAATGGCCAAGTACCCAAATATTATAATACCATTGTTATTTTTAGGGTGTTTGTACTTTGGCTTTCAATCTCATCTTAACCTGGACACCTTCGAATTTGATTTTATGTATAGTAGTAACACAGAGATCATTGATGGTGTTGGACTTAAATATGCTATGTATTCTAACATATAAAATCTAGTTGTTCAGGGCTGGAGAGATGACTTGGTGCTTCCAATCACTGGCTGCTCTTCACTTCTCAGCAACCACATGCTGGTTCATAACAGCTATAATGAGATCTAATACCCTCTTTTGGGGTTCAGGCAGAGCGCTCATATACATAAAATAAATTAATAAATATTTTTAAAATGTATCCTTAAAGAAAAGATACTGATGGTTTGCTGGGCGGTGGTGTTGCACTCGGAAGGCAGAAGCATGTGGATCACTGTGAGCTTGAGGCCGGCCTGGTCTACAGAGTGAGTCCAGAACAACTAAGGTTACAAAGAGAAACCCTGTCTCAAAAACCCAAAATAATAATAATATTAATAGTTACTCCAATGTTCTTTTTTTATGTTAAAAAGTAGCTTTAGCTAAGAATCCTAGTACATACTACAATCCCTGGGCTTGGCAGGCTAAAGCGGAAAGAAGTTTGAGGCAAGTTTAGGTTATCCAAGGTCGCGTGCACATACACACACACACACATGCACTTTTCTGGTGTTATTATTTCTAGGAAGTTCTTAACTGTCCTGAGTAGACTATGATATGTATGGCAATATATATTTTCATTAATTTCGAATGAATTCTAGTGAAATGTGGGCCCTTGTTAAAGGGCATATTTCCTCCAGATATATCAATTCAAGTTTAACACCGACTCAAACACTGACCACTATGTCGCTTTTTTAGGTCCTCCAATTATTATCTGCTGGGAACTAAAATAATCTTGAACTTAATCCTCCTGCCTCCACCTGGCACTCTTGGCACTAAAGGACTATGCACTATAACTGGCTGTTAGGGGGTGTCTGTCCTCTTCCTTGTTTTCGAGACTTCAAATGCAAATACCAATATCCTTAGCAACATTCCAGAGGCTTCGGAACTTACTTGTAACATGTTTCTATGCCTGTATGTGTCAGAAGATGAACTGCACCTCAGAATGCCCATACGGGATAATATTTACCTACTGCTTTACCTGCCAATTTTGACATCTTCACAGAATATACAGGGATATTTGGGGTGAGTGTCATTGGGGCAACTCAAGTTAAGAGTCTCTCTGGCAGAGACTTTCCTGATTCTATACTCAAGACAGAAATATTTGAGAACCATCTGGACTAAATGAAGACTCTAGAAATGCTGAATACCAACAATATTTGACTCCATTTGCATGATGTTTTCAAAATCACAGCAACAAGATTGTGAAGAGGAGGCAACAATCAGATGGACATGGGAGGAAAAGCCAGATAGTCTCTGAGTTCATGGACAGACTTCTATATAGAAAGTTCTAGACCAACCAAGGCTACAAAGCCAGACTCTATCTAAAAAATAAAATGAAATAAAATAAATACCTAGTTCCCTCCAAATACAAATAAAGAGAATGAGATGTAGTTAGGGTTTGAGAGATAGGAATTATTTCAGAATTAATAAATGCAAATATAGAATATATTCACAAACTTTTGAGTTTCTCGGTATCTAGTGAAGTGAGTTGGGCAGATTTCATTTAAGTAGTCTTTTCTGTAAAATATTTCTGTCATTTATCCATTTCTATGTTGAATGTGATTAGAAAATCCTAGTATTCTTACACATTTAAACTCCAGGCCATAAAAATGTTCTTGTGAGGCAGTTAGTACTGTGTCCTCAACATACAAAACGACAGGCAGAAGCCTAACAGCAAAAGGCCACCATAATTTTGACGTAGAGCAAAACCAAAGCTGTGATATAAACTACCTTCTTCTCCTTACAGAATGCAGACTTGAACAACACACACTCAGAAAGGTTCTCTGCATTGTATCCTCACTGTGCCTAAAGCATCACACCACCAAAACCATTAGCCCAGGGTAATTTTCCTACGATTGGAGCTGACCACTTATCTAAGCAGTGCGAAGCCACAATTCGTATCAAAAACTACATTAAACAACAAAGCACACTTTAATTAATACAAGGTATATTGAAGATACCTGGTCTGAGGTAAAAAAAAAAAAAAAAAAAAAACAAGCTAGATATAGACTGTCGTTCTCAAGGATTTTAGTTCACTTATTGGTTTTGCCACATTGCTAACTTCGATTACATAAATGTGTAAAAGGCAGATCATACCACTTAACCTCTCAAGTCAAGAAATACTTTTAAATAAAACATGAAAGTGACAATGATGAAAATGGACACAAAGTCAATTAAATCCATTCCTCCTTAATGCAGTTACCATGCAATGATCCCATCACTATAAAATCAAATTAATCAATACAGCAACAGAAAAATAGTGAAGCAGATTTTATATGCTGCCAGAGTGAGCGAGACTCTGTATTAAAGTCTCGGTGGATTTAAATCACAGATGTCCATGGGAGGGAAGAACATGATGGAGATGGCTAGCCATCAGTAGGACGGGCTAGAACTGGTGAGTCCCTGGGCTGCATTCCCTTTAATGCTCTGCAGGACGACATAAAAAAGCCCCACTCACAAACTATGAGACAGAACTATCTTCCTGAAAAATGATTCATGTAAATGAAAGAGGCAGTACTGTACTACCTGATTCTGGTAATAAATGATAATTAAAAAAAATTAAGAAAGAAAAATATAGTTCTGTGTTAATTTCCTAAAACCTATCTCTTTCCTATCTTATAATTTAGATAGATATATACATAGACTAATAAATACACAAGTACATACATACATACATACACAAATACACACACACACAAATACATACATACATAGATGGCAAATTTGTGGTTTCCCAAACTCCAGTGGAAAAAACATCTTTCCTGTGATACTTCTTGATAAGCATCTTTGATTCAATAGCTATCTATTTGTTCACCATAAGAAAGAAACTCTTGGAACTCTAGAATTCATAATGCAGTTATTTCCATAGTATAAAATCAAAATTCCCTCCCTTCTTCCATAACTCCTGAATTCCTTGACTGTTTCCCAGATTAGCTCCTAAAACCCAGGGCTCAAATCCTGAGCTGTTGTGATTACAATTAATCACATCCAAGTGATACTGGTAAGAGAATATATGCAACTATATGTATGTGTATGCACAAAAATATGTACTTACATGTTTATGTTTAAATATATACATGTATGTGTTTGTGTGTGCGTATGTGCCCATCCCTATCAGTTCATGTTTGTTCTATCTCGTGTTTGTCTCTCTCTGTCTCTCAATTGTGATATATAATGAATAAATTGTGAAGAAAACAAAATTTTAAATCAATACAATCCTATAATGTATTTGCTTAACCTCAAAGTTAAGAAGGAAGAAGCAGAAATTTGCTATTATACACATTTTAAAAAATATAACCAAACTTAACAACACAGAATTTCAAAATTTTTTTTTAATTGCAGCAAAGATTACTGTTTCTCAAAGGGCCAGTTGATCCTTCCACGGGAAATACCACACAGGTAGCTGACAAATGTAATTTTTCATAAAGATGCTGACACACATACAGTAGAAGTAGACTTTAACAAAATATGCAACATTAAAAGCCAATACTTTAAAAACTTAGATGTTTTCTCAGCACTTTTTCTGAATATAAAATAATCAGTGTTTAATAAACCTACTATTTTTCATTCTAGAAACATTTTCGATTATATTTGCTATAACAAAATGAGCAACAAGATTTAGATATTATGTCCTTTCAGAAATATATTTGATAAAAGTAGAACATGAGAGAAATTTCATAACTGACTGAAGAGGGGAGATGTGGCAGACGTTTGTCCAAAAACATCTTCTAAACAAACCTAAAGTTACAAAGACAAGTTCTCCTCTGTTTTCTAGCCAGCCATTCTAAATGATTCTAAACTAGACTGCCTGTCCGAATATGGTATTTTATACCAGGATACTGTCCTGCATATTTTATAGTTTTGTATTTCGTATTCTCCTGTTTGCTTCTCACTATTTAAAAGCAAATGTGTTCGCTGCGCGTGGTGGCTCTTGCCTACAGCCCCAGTTCTCGGGACACGCGGGCCGAAGGACTGCCACCGGCAGCCAGGGTGACAGTAACTCTTTGTACTCCAAAGCCGAAGGAGAGTGTTAAGGAGTCTCACACAACCACGTCGCTTCCTTTCCTGTTTCCCCCCGCATATCCAAGTTCCTCACACTGTTTTCCTACCTTTTCATGTCCTTGAGGATAGATTATAACATGACATTATACCAAAAAGCAGTGTAAACACACTACAACTAACTATAAAAGTATCTATAAAACCCATGCTCTGTGAAAGAAGACAGAGGATTCTTCAGTTTTCCCATCCGGTTTCACTCATTCCTGATGCCGGAACTAACAAATTGAAAATATCCCTTGCTTTCCAAGAATGGGTGAAAAAAATATAATCCAAAATAATTTTTAATTAATTAATTTTTTAAATAAATTACAGTTTATTCATTTTGTATCCCAGCTGTGGTCCCCTCTCTCATCCCCTCCCAATCCCACTCTCCTTCCCTCTTCTCCTCCCATGCCCCCTCCCCTAGTCCACTATCTGACCCTTGCCTATCAGGTCTCATCAGGACTGGCTGCATTGTCTTCCTCTGTGGCCTGGCAAGACTGCTCCCCGCTCAGGGAAAGGTGATCACAGAGCCAGCCACTGAGTTCATGTCAGAGACAATCCCTGTTCCCATTACCAGGGAACCCACTGAGAGACTGAGCTGTCATGGGCTGTGCAGGTGTTCTAGGTTATCTCCATGCACGGTCCTTGGTTGGAGTGTCAGTCTCAGAAAAGACCCCTGGGCCCAGATTTTTTGGTTCTGTTGCTCTCCTTGTGGAGCAACTGTTCCCTCCAGGTCTTTCTATCTCTCCCTTCTTTCGTAAGTTTCCCTGCATTCTGCCGAAAGTTTGGCTATGAGTCTCAGCATCTACATTAATACGCTGCTGGGTGGAGTTTTTCAGAGGCTCTCTGTTGTAGACTCCCGTCTTGTTCCTTGTTTTTACCCTCTTCCAATGCCTTTCCGAATGAGGATTGATCATCTTACCCAGGGTCCTCCTTCTTGCTTAGCTTCTTTAGGTGTACAGATTTTAGTATGTTTATCCTATATTACATATCTAATATCCAAAATAATAAGTTATTCATGTCTTTGGGCCAAGTACCTTTGGATTGCCTCTACCTTGAGCTTAAGCTTTGCAGGTAATACAAATGCCATTCATCCAGAGCTCTTACCTGGCCCTCTCCAACTGTTTCAGTGTCTATGACTGTGATGATGCCTGGTACCAAGGGGCTACGTCTTGAGTTGCTGTGTATGGCAACATCATCTTCTGTCCCCCCTGAGGGAAGCGTGCCTGTCAGCTGAGTCACCACTTTTCCAACCATCGTCAGGCCACTTTTCAATGTCTACACAACAAAAGAGACAAAGTCTATGACTTAGAAGAAAATGTGAAGTCTGAATAGAAATACACATTTGAATCTATTTCCTAGCCTCAAGTCTTTATTCTCTTAAAACACTTTATACACCAATAAATAGCACAGATATTCAGTCTGCAGTTCAACATGACCTTAAAACTTTCTTAGAAAAAAAATCAACATGAGTTCAAGCAAATGTCATCATTACAAGCGCCAACATAACTGTGCTAGCAATAATGCCATAATTAAGTGATAATAATTACAAGTACAGAAGTGTTTCATTTGATAGGAGTACAAATATATTTACCAAAACCTTTCTTTTACTACATCCCATTAATGTACATATTCTAGAATACATGACTTAGTAAAAAGGGAGCTGGCCATGTGACAATGTTTTCTGACATTTTCAAAAATATTGAATTTTTTACAGTGTTGACTTACAATATTATAAGCCAACATCTAAGTGAGAAAAGGTTGTAACTCTAAAATATACCTCTACTGTTATAAAAGACCACACACTAACAGCAATGATGAGAACTCCTTTCAAATGGCATCCAAAAGAACAAGTCGCTGACTGGTTTCCTTCCTGGCTGTTGAGAGAAAGCAATCCCATGCTGTGTTTCAGGTACACTATTCCACTCAAAGCAAGTAAGTAGATCTAAATGCATGTTATTTTTTTTCTTATTCAAAAATCTTAATAGGGCAGGAGTTGCATCCCACTATAAAAGTGTGATATACTTTCCTGAGGCCCTAGTTTCACTCTATACTTGAAAAGAAAAACCGTTAACAAAAATATTCTTAAAGCTTTTTTCTTCTGAAAATAGAACAACATACAAATAACCAACTTTTGAAGGAGATAATTTTCATTGAAGAGGATAATTCTGCCTGCCAGAGCAGACAGCCTAGAGCCTTTCTTCTAACTGTGATGCTGATGAAATGCCTCCTGCCTACAAGATGTATAGGAAAAAGATGAAGCAAAGATTGAGGGAATGGCCAAAGACTGGCCCTACCTGAGACCAGTCCCATGGGAGAGAACCAGCCCTTGACGCACACTTCTTAGTCACATACTTCTTAGGTCTACTTCTATGTCATTTATTTTTCTTTGATTTCAGTTTTGTCTTACAACATCACTATAAAGGTAAACCTATTATTTGCATAAATACTTGGAGCCTTTGAAAGGAAACCATTTTTTTTTTACATTTTCTTGATTTCAGAGTAGCACTTGAAATTAATCTTCATAATTCTAGATTTTTCCCACTGCTTTTCATAGCATTCCATCTGAATTTCCTTATTTATACTGCAAAGTTAAGTTTCTTTGCTGGTGTTCAAGTAAGATTATTTGATTATGGTTATAAAATCTTGATTCATGTTTACTAGTTCTCTCCTAACAGTCCTGTATTAATGTGTTTTTTCTTGTTGTCTGAGAACTTAACGACAACTGTTTTCAGAGGGCAGCACCATTAGCACTAATGGATGGGGGACAACTGATAGGGCAGAGAGAGGTTCAAAATGACAGGGGACCCTGTGACAGACTTGCCTGGAGTGGAAGAGAAAACACACCACAGCTACAGGATTAAAGGCTATAATGGATTTTACTCACGCTTTGTCATAGTGACATGGTCAGCTGCCTTACTGCTAGAGTACTGCTCCGTGAGAGTAATCAGGGATTGAAGGAACGCTAAAATTGTTAAATACACTCAGATTGTGCAAAGACCTAGTCCAATTTGCCACCCCTATCCATACCTACTTAGATAAAGAGGGAAGACAAATCACCAGTGTGGAAGTACTACAGAATCGTATCTGCTACTCATGGGAACAGGAGCTTTTAGATGTACTTCATTCTGATAGGATATAGGCATTAAGAATGACTGGTAAGTTTTTACTTACATTCATTCTAAAGCAAAGTCTTCATTGATGCAGAAAGCTTTCATCTGCATCTGGCTTCAAGGCAGATTTGGTGGTAACAAAGTTTTAGGGCTATTTTTTTAAAGACAGTTTTATCAATATTCATTGTTCTTTCCAAAGACAACACATCAATTCTTCGTGTGTCAATTCTTTGGCGAACATGACCAAAATAACCTGCTTTCCTTTTGTTTTCCTGGTGCTTTGCCTCTACCTTGTGGCTCGCTTCCCTGCATTTCTTTGCACTTTTAATACGCCCCAGTTCTATTCCTATTCACTGACATAAAAGCATGAGCTGATATGCTCAGGGGCAAAGGCAGAGGATATTCATCCAGACACTTTCACACTGAGAGGTCTTGCTTGATAAAGACTTGGTTGTGTCTGTGTGGGAACAGCTCCATTAGCACTGAGGGCGTGAGCACAGCAGCTGAGGCACCTCAGAGGTTAATCGGACTTCCTGCTCAGTTCTCTCATGAATACACTGTGGTGCCGGCTTCCCTTGGTCCTTCAGAGGCATACTCAACAACACTAACAGTCATTTCTTGTGAATTATTGAAAAAAACATTTGGCTCCTAATTGAGAACACTAATGTGTTTTATAAGCACTGTAGTTTGAGATTTTAGCACAAAACAAAATAGTTGCAATTGATTCGTGAGTTCGCCCCCCCCAACCTTGGTTTTGTAACTTGTGTCTTTGTGCTTGAATTCAGCAGACAGAACTTTGCTGGTCATCTTATTTAAGAATGTGTTAGTATTTAAGGTAGAAAGCTCTCGCTCCTCTTCAGCTGTGGATGAGCTGGATCCGAATGTGAAGACCACACTGGCTCCACCTTGGTTGGAACAGTCCTTTTACCTCTCTGCCTCCTTTCTACCTCCTGTACCAGGATCACAGACTGTGCAATATGCTCCGCCAGGGTTCTTAATTTTTGCCATATCCTCACCCTATGAGATATGTGTTTTGAATTCGTGACCTGTAAGATCAGAAGCAGCAATAGGCACGAATCTCAAGCAAAGTAGAATACGACAGTGGTTAAAGATTGGGTTCTGAAGAGAGATGGATTTAACGTTTGGCTTTCTCATTGGTTAACTGTTTACACAGGTGTTGTATTTGGATTGCCTAGGTTCAGCTTTCTCTTCTGGAAAACTGAGAAAGCATGGGTGTAATTTATGTTTGGGGATTTGGGCCATGTTACCATGCACTACTCCCGTATATGCAGAGTACAGAAATACACTTCAGGTGCCTTCTTTATTTGCTCTCCAAATATTTGCCAGGCAGGGTCTCTCACTGAACACAGAACTAACCCAGTGGCCCTGGAACACTGACTGGCCTTTCTGCTGTCACTGTCACTTGACTTCTATGAGCTTCTGAGGATCTAGACTCAGGTCTGATCCCATTTCTGCAGCAAGCATCCTACCCACTGACCCATCTCCTCAGCCCAATTACTAGTATTTTGTTGTTGTTGTTTTGTTATTGTTTTGGTTTTTGTTTTTTACCATCTGCAATTTATTCACTTTGTATCCCAATGTAGCCCCCTCCCTTGTCTCCTCCCAGTCTCACCCATCCTCCCTCTTCTCTCTCTATGGTTCTTCCCTAGTCCACTGATAGGGCCTGACCCTAGCCTATCAGGTCTCATCGGGGCTGGCTGCATCATATTCCTCTGTGGCCTGGCAAGCCTGTACCCCCAACCCCACCACAGGGAGATGATCAAAGAACTGGCCACTGAGTTCCTTATGGAAGAAGAGGGGGATAGAAACACCTGGAGAGGACAGGAACTCCACAAGGAGACCAACAGAGAAAAAAAAAAAAAAAAAAACAAAGCAAACAAACAAACAAACAAAAAAACCACCTAGGGTCAAGCGGGCCTGCAAAGACTGATACTCCAACCAAGGACCATGCATGGAGAGGACCTAGACCGCCTGTTCAGAGGAAGCACACAGGCTACTCAATTTCTAAGTAGGTTCCTTAGTAAGGGGAGCAGGGGTTGTCTCTAACCAATTACTAGTTTTTTACCTTTTGTTTTTTAATTCTCATGTAAATTGCTAACAAGATGATATTTAGGTTTTCATAAGCAAACTGTTTGCCATTTATTCATTAAAATTTAGAGCTGGTGAGATAACGTGGCTGCTTTGATCCCTAGGAGTCACAGAGAACAAATTTGTGAAGATATTCCTCTAACTTCCTCACACATACCATGAAACATGGGCATGCAAAGACACACATATACACTAAAAGCAATAAATATGAGCTGTAGAGATGGCTCAGTGGTTAGGAGTACCAGCTGCTGTTCCTCAGGACCCAAGTTCAATTCCCAGTACACACATGGACATTCACAACTGTATTTAACTCCAGTTTCAGGGGATATGGTGCCCTCTCATGGCCTCCATGGGCACTAACCCTCACATAAACAAGATTGTTATATAGCATATTATATATAACATATAATTTTATATATAAAGATATATATACAACTTTTCACATTTTTATTTATTGCATATACATATAACAATCTTGTTATGTTATCTATAATTTTATATATAAATATATAATTGTATATATAATATATATAATTTATTATATTATATAATATAATTTATATAAATATATAATATATATTTATATAAATTATACTAAACCTATCAGGCTGGAGAGAGCGATGACTAGGTAGTTAAGGGCCCTGTGTGAAGCAGCTGACAACTGCCCATACCTGCAGCTCTGGTAAATGATCTGCCCTCTTCTGGCATCCCCAGGCACCTGCACCCAGGTGCACATAACCACCACAAACTAAATAAGTGACGTTTTACTCTATTTCCCACCATAATGAGATAGTTAATAAACCTATCAATAAAAATTCCCAATGTTTTTGTGAAATTTGCTGCAATCTTGAATATTAATCAAGGCAGTAAAGTGTTGTAGGTATTGTAATCAGCCTAATCACCGATTAGACTCCTTCCATTCTTCGGACTGAAACATAAAAGGCTGTACAACATAGCTGTGTAATTATAGGATTACATGCCTATAATCCTAGCACTTGGGAGACAACTGTGAGTTCAGGGTTAGGTTGGTAGATTTCAGGATACCCTATGGACTGTGATCCTATGTGGTTATGGTCCTGCCTATAGGTTCAGGGTGGGGGTGAGTTAACCTTCTCTTGTATGCAACAGACAAATCTTAAGCTAAATTCTGATAAATATGGATGTAAGCATCATAAGTGAGAATCAGAAGAGGTAATCAACATAGAGCCTGAATTGGGACTACCAACCTTAACTCACAAAAACAGTTCAGCCTTATCTTTGTTAAGTATGGCAAAGCTCACTGTTGTGGAATGACCAACATGGCCAAACTTTGGAAATGCTTCACAGGAGTGGTGTGGCCTAGCTTCTATATATTAGCTGTGTTTTCTACTATTCTTACATACTTACTTAGATTTAGTTGCCAAATCTAACTCAGGTTTGATTTTTTTCTCATAATCTTGTCAATATTTTTTATCAAGATAACATGCCATCATTTTAAAAAGTAGGGATAATCTTACAGCTCTTAGTCTTAATACTGCACTATTATTCTATCTTTACTTTTGCATTTGTACCTGTGCAAGTCAGAGACAGAGACAAATGTGGAATCATATGGACCTCCTACCAAAAAGCTGAGACAAATGGTATAGACCAATACATATTTCATAATTGTTTATTCTTAAATTACAGAGAGAACACTGAAACTATGTGTGGAAATTACATCTTTCTGTGTGTATACAGAAGAGTGCAGAGTGCATGGCTAGGCATACTCGGTTATGAGGTTATGTGAACGCCAGAAACTGCTTTGATATCTACCTCTATTGCTCTCTACCTTAGTTTTCGATTAAAATGGGATCTCTCACTTGAATCTACAGTTTGCTAAAATGCCAAGATCCTCCTGTTTCAACTTCCCCAACATTGGAGTTAAATACAAGGCCATCAAACTCTATATTTAAGGGGGGGGGGGGTAAAAGGTCCTCGGGCTTACACAGGAGCCATCTCCTCGGTCACCTCTTCCTTTTTTTTTTCCAAGTAAACTTGCAGACCCCCCCCCCCAAAAAAAAAGTGTAGTCCCTATACAAATAACATAACAGCAATAGGACAGAGGAAGTATTCTGGATTATACTACTTCTCTTCCTTACCATGCAAAATTAGAACTATTGCATTCCTTAGAAGGTCAATTTAACAAATAATATCCAGGCAAAATATATATAAGGGAAAAATTATCATTGGTGGTGGAAATTACCACAACATTCTAATACTTTCTATGTTAAAAAAAAATTCACATAATGGATATAATTTAAACATCACTCTGTGTTTGGGAGATGGAGACAGGAGAATCAGAATTTCAGGGTCATCTTCAGCCATAGTGAGTTTGAAGATAGCAGGGACTACATGAAAACTATCTCAAAAAGAAAAATATCATAAAATGAATTTCTAAATGATTTGACAATTTTTAAGAGAACTTTAAAATATTCATGCTTTCAGATAAGAAATAAAATAATCATATGAATGCTACATGGATTTTTTTTTCTGCTGTTCTGCTTTCAAAACTATTTAATGACAGACATCTGGTAACTTACAAACTCAGGATTTAATATAGAACTTATTTAAAAGCATACCTAAAAATTTAACTTGTAGAGCTGTGGATAGAATACATAACTATCACACATGAATTCTAATCTCCAAATTAGTGATAAATGCCCTATGGGGAAAAAAATGTTGTCAGCCTAGTTTCTCTGGGGAGCCGGCCAGCAGTGTCCTCAGTGTCCTGCTCTGTGGATCAGGCTGAAGCTGGTCCCGAGACTCCATGGAATATACTCCCTAGACTGGTCCGAACTTTCACTGACTCTCCTGACTCAGCCTCCCAAGCATTAGGATTACAATTGTAAGGCACAACAGTTTCTTAAACATACTTTCTTAGAGCCTAAATGTGGAAGAGCTGAATATAAACCTCTTATCCCAATAGGGGAGGTGACGGAATGTAAAGGGTTCAGACTTGTAATTTTGAAGTCATTAACTTGAGCCTTATTTCCAAATACCCGCAACAAAACACTTTAAAAATTAATCCAGGCCCCTTCATTTTATATAAGGACAAAAAAAAAGATCTGCAACAACAAACAAAAGCAAAACTGCAGCTGCAATGGGTCACTCGACGTTGACAGGCGGCCAGATCCACATGTGTGAGACAGCTTAGTTCAAGAGTCCAACATTCAAAGCAGCATCTCTTTGTTAAATTGCTATGGATAAACACAAAGAACACTCAAGCGTTTGCCGAATTACTGTCATTTTTATGCAAAATGGAGAAATACGAACATACAGTGCTGAAAGTGTAAAGACTTTTCCTTACTCTGCTTCCGAGTGGAAAGTGTGTAATGCTTAGTTCTCATTGAGCCCAGGGACACATTCTATGCACATCATGCAAGCATTTGTGACAATCTTGAAGTATTTTTGTATTTAACATGAAACAGTGTGACCTTTGATTCCCTTTCAGTGGCTGGCTTTAGACTGTTGTCCTCTGAACAGTTGTGCTTTCTATTACATGCTGTCATTCAGATTCCCTCTGTCATCCCTATTATTAGAAGTCTCTGTTGTAGACTTCACAATTCAAAAGAATGGTGGTTCTAAGAGTACCTTATAATCAGCACAAGGTTTAAGAGCCACCATCAAAATTAACCCTCAAAAACAGAGAAGAACTCACTTGGCAAACATCAAGGGGCCAGACAAGAGATATGAAAGAACCTTTGAATGTGCCAGGGGACCAACTCCAGTTTTCATCAGGAATTTTTGAAGTCAAGAAGACTCAAAAATGTTCAAAGTTGCACAGGGGTGCACACAAGCCTGTCAGTGTACGCAGGATGATGCTAATCACAAAAAAAGGACCCAAGCTGCCACTTAAAATGTGTACAGTTCCTTGCAATATGCTATTAATTAGTTACCAGACTTGATTCCAGTTGAAATAGACCTGGGTTTTTAATGGAGTAAGAACAAACCAGACAATCTTCACAATAAAAGTACTATTAACCTCAAAGAATTAACTTGCAAATCACAAATTCTGACAGTGGCAAAACATTATTCTACGTCTGTGAATGAAAATAAATGGACCATCTTGTTATGACTTCCACAAACTTCTGAGGTACTCACTTTAGCAGCACTAATGACTGTGGCCGTGTAGGACTGAATGTTGTCTCCACAGGCTCCGCCACGAGACTGGTGACATCGGATCAACTGGGGAAGGGGTTGGGGAGAGAAGAGCAGAGTCATTTTCTAGTAAGCGATCAAACAGTGGCTATTTACCATACATGATAATGACGGTGGAGAGAGTGTTTGCATGAGTGTATTGGAGAAAAAAACAGCTAAAAGCCCTGCTGAGACATGTGCCACTCAGGCAGTTTTAAAAATCTTCTGGTGCCACTCAGGCAGTTTCATGTTCAACTATGGTTCTAATTGCACGAGGAACAGACTTGAAGAATTCATAAACTCTGAAATGGTGGGATTCAGGGTCTGGCAGCCTTTCCACAAATAAATTTTAAAAACATAATCAAAGGACTTACACATAACTTCCCAACATTAAATATTTGACACACTAGCAAATCAGATGTTTTCTCCTCCTAATTCCTTTACAATGATTATAAAAGAAAACCTAAAACAACAAGCAAAACATTCTAGGATATTTGCATATCCAGTTGTGTCTGTGGGAAGGTGGACAGAGTGTGCAGAAAGCAACTGTGTCCGTTCATTAACCAGCTGCTTCAGAGGGCCCACTGCACTTGCCACTTGGGACAGGGGACAGACTAAACTGCCATTGTCCATGTGAATCGCAATTTTGATTCTCACATGTTCAGATGAAACTCGGGATAAAACTCCTCATTGGCCACAACATACTTGTATTTACCAAAAATAATTATAATTAAGATTCACATGCAACCTTTTAAAGTAGGACAGCAAAAGCAGAGCATTAGAACAACGGGTATTTTCAAAGCCTGTGAAATTAATAAAGGATGAGCTGCACTGGATTCTGCGGCACAGATTAGCATACAATCCTTTTATTCCTGACTCACATGTGTGTAACTCCCTCACAGTAGTAGGAATATAACAGGCTGGGACACCTTACATCTGGTATGTAATGGATAGATTTCAAGGTGCCTGGTCATTAAACGTGTTTGTCAAAGAATAAACCATGGAAAGTGACTATTTTAGCAATTGGAAACAATAGCTTGTCCATTCAACCACAAATCCACATTCAGAGAATTATGAAAATTATTCCTCTGCTGCCTCCTGCTGCTTAAGCAGGGAAAGGCAGTATTGTGCAAAGGCTGAAACCTCACTGTTCCCTACGACAAGTAACCAAAATACTCCTGGACAGCCAGCATCCTTAACCAGTAGGCCATCTCGCCATCAGCACAAGAGCAAATTATATAAAGGTTTTCATGTTAAAATTAAACTAAAATTATTTAAAGACAGATGGAATAATAACCATTATAGTCAAAAATATAACATACAAAAAGAACATTTTGATCATTTAAAAAAAAAATCAACATACAAATGGATGAATTTCTAGAAAAAAAACCTTAATGAAAATGATCATAAAAGAGCAAATATGTTACTTTCTGTATTAGGCAAACATAAACAGCTGCATGTATATATTATATATTGGCACATAAAAATAAATATATAAAAATATACACAATTAAACATTAAATAGAAGTCTAATCAAAATGAAGGAAGAACAAGGGGGAAAGAAAAACAACAAATAAAAATAAATATGATGAGCTGGAGAACTGGTTCAGCAGATAAGGGCATTTGCCACCAATCCTGAGGTCAATTTCCAGAAACCACATGGTAAAGGAAGACAGATAACTCCTCTAAATTGTGGTCTGCCCCATACATGCTAATGCACATACATACAAAGAGACACATATATATACACACCAATAAAAATTGCAAAATAGGGCTGGAGAGATGGCTCAGGTTAAGAGCACTGGCCGTTCTTCCAGAGGTCCTGAGTTCAATTCTCAGTAACCACATGGTGGCTCACAGCCATCTAGAATGAGATCAGGTGCCCTCTTCTGGCATGCAAGTGTACATGCAGACAGAACATTGTATACATAATAAATAAATAAATCTTTTAAAAAAATTGCAAAATAAAAAAGGAACTTAGGAAATCCCTCCATGAAGACAGATGAACTGTACCCGGCCTCTGGTTTGCCTGTTGAGCTGGAACAGGTGAGAATTCTGTGACTTCTTTTGAATTGTAGGAACTGAACAAATAAACAATGCTGAAATATCAGTCTACCACGCAATGGAAGAGACATATGATCATGAAATGGGGACAGGAGAGGACCTGGTACTAGTCTCAATGTAAACACCTTATTTTTACAGGTACAAATATGTTTGCTTTCTTGTTTTCAGTATGGAAGTGACATGTATGTGTATACTAGATGTTTCCAAAAAGAAACACACTGGAGTACAAAAGAGCCACAGGAAAAAGCTGACTTTCTACTAATGTTGCATGTTAAAATCCAGAAGGAGACTAGAGAGGCAGTGCAGACTGCTCTTGCGAAAGAGCTGCTCCCAGAAACTCCATTAAGTGACCCACAACCTCCTGTAATTCCAGGCCAGAAAAATTCAACAGCTCTGGCCCCCTCGAGTACCTGCACTCATATGTACAAACCCACACATGGACACAGACACCACAGACAAATGAAAATAATGAAATAAAATCTTTAATAAACAGGAAAAGAAAGGAGAACTGGCAAGATGGCTCTGTGGGTACGAGCATTTGCCATACAACTATGAAAACCTGAATTAAGAAAACCACACATGCCTCAGTGAAAATGTGCTGTGATAAGTCAAGACAGGAGGATCACTGAGGCATGCTGCCACCAGCCTCGCTCCACGTCCAGAGGGAAGCCTCATCTCAAAAAATGAGACAAAAAGCAATAGAAGGTGACAGCTGACATCATCCACACCCCACACACAACACACAAACACATGAACATACATGCACAACACAAGTACATAAAAACACACACATAAATAAACACACATACACGAAATCAAACACACTAACTGAAAACATTCTTCTAAAATTCGGTTCAACTCTGCAATGACAAACTAGGCCTCATAAACAAAACTATCCAAAACTGAAAATATCACTACTCATATCTTAGTACTGTTATTTACAACTCCTTCTGTGCATGACGGCACATACACCTTGCCTGGTACCTGTATGTGACAGGAAACATTATTCACATGTGTATCTGCAAAGGCCATGCAACTATCAAGGGACTTCATTCACCTCAAACAGTATATAACTAATTGCACCTCCAACTTTAAATGTGCAGCTTTCCCTATGTGGGAATCTACTCATAAGTGCCAAGAGACAGTTTACGCACATTCTTTGTGGATGTCTCCAACACTCAAAGGAAATGCATTACAGATATAAACATTAGGAGACACTATTATGTCACCCTATTTAACTGTAAAGCTCTTGAACTGTTTGAAAAGAATCATGTGAAGAGCTATTTTTACGGGAAAATGAAGAGACCAGACACGAGGAACATTGTAAATAGAGCACTCAGCAACATGCAAAATATCTTAATTTTTGCAGACAGGCTTTTGGAAAAAGAATTAAAGACTTTATCTTGAAAACTTATTTTCATCAGCCCATTCTTGATTCTGAGCATTCCAGAGGCCAGTTGATTTACGAGTTCTGTGGCTTTACCAAGTGCTTATGCTACGCACCAGATCCTGCTTTTGTCAAGAACTATTTCGTATTATTTCATAATATTCTCAAGACACAATAACCATGTAACCAAGGAAAATGAAACAAGAATGCTAATCCTGAAAGCCAACAGTACATTTTAGACTTTATAAATAATATAGAATAATTTACAGACGAGTCCTAAGTGACATAAGAATTTATATCATCTTGCATAAAAAAAAAATCAATCTATGTTTTTGAAATATAATATCATATACAGCAACCTTTACATACTATGACAATCCTGATATATCAACGCCTGTATGTGCTTTAATTATTAAAACAAATAGCTGGACAGTAGGATCTAGTTGTTGACCATATAAGGCCAATACAATTGTTCCATGTACAATGAATCTCAATGCTTAACTTTAATATTAAATAATCTCTAGGAAGATGGGCTTGGTGATGCACACCTTTAATGCCAGCACTCAGGAAAGCAAGGCAGGCGGATCACAGTGAGTTCTACAATGTGAGTCTACAATGTGAGTCAAGGATAGCCAAGACAAGAAAGAAAAAAAAAAAGAGAGAGAAGAGAAAGAGGAGAGGCAAGGGGAAGGGAGGGGTATGAAGGGGAAGAGAAAAAGGGAAGGGAAGGAGAAGAAGGGGAAGGGAAGAAGGAGAAGAGGAAGAAGGAAAAAGGGAAGGGGAAGAAGGGAAGGAAGGAAGGAAGGAAGGAAGGAAGGAAGGAAGGAAGGAAGGAAGGAGAGAAAGGAAGGAAGGAAGGAAGGAAGGAAGGAAGGAAGGAAAGAAAGAAAGAAAGAAAGAAAGAAAGAAAGAAAGAAAGAAAGAAAGAAAGAAAGAAAGAAAGAAAGAAAGAATCCTTGGGAGAACAGTACTATGCACAAGCCAGGCTAGAACATCAAGGCTCTAGAAAGCCTTTATTTAAGCTATCACGTAGCGACACATGCTGCTAGTCCACATCATGTCCAGACTGAGACTAAGAGATGCTGACACAAAAACAATGAGATATTCTGTTTGAGGTAAAAGCTCACCATATAAGGCAGACCTAGGAAGCCCAGGATAGTCTTGATCTTGAGGTAACTCTCCTGTCTGTGACTCCTAAGTGCTCGATATACAGGTATGTGGAACCAGACCAAGCTATGAATCCCTAAGGGTCAGATTAGCAACTGCACACATAAAATAAAACATTCGCTTCAGGTATTCACCAGCAGAGCATCAATTCGGAGTGCAGAAAGCCCTTCCACAGCCACACGATTACAACTAACACAAACCTGGGCCACACCTTACCTTATTTTCTGCATAAGCAAGCCAGCGGCTCCCAAGGGCAATGGGATTCATATTTGGCCCAGGACAAGGATAACAACCTGCAAGTTCAAAAAAACAGTATTAAGAAATGTCACAGTAACTTTTCCATGAATGCATCATTTCTTGATTTAAAAAAAAAAAAAACAAAACATAAAAATCATAAGCTATTTTTTCAAAACCCCATAAAATTCAAATAAATGCTTCTTTTGAGATGGGGGTCTCTCTATGCACTCCTGGCTGTCCTAGAACTCACAATGTAGAGCAGATTGGCCTTGAACTCACAGCAATCTGGCAGTTTCTGCCTCCCAAATACTAGGATCAAACACATGCACCACCATGCCCAGCCCAGTATTCATTATTTTAATACTTAAATGATCTATACTTTTTTATCTTCCTGCCACTGAAGCAGGAAGACCTGAAAATAACATTCTACTAAGCATTTATACTGTAATTCCTGAAGAAAAAGTAGAAGTTACAAGGAAATAACTTAAAGTTCTTAAGTATAAAGCTTTTAGATTTAAAAAGAACTTCTGAAGAAAATAGAAAGCATAAAATAGGTGCAAGAGATTATAGTCACATACAAACATATCAGAAAGAAAATGATGGTGGAAAAAAGAAAGGCAAAGTAAAGTGACCAATGAGCATTAATAAACTCCAAAAGATGGCTCTGTAGTACAATCTGGAAAACTAGATAATGCTATGTATTTCTGCTAGCACTCTGTTACATTCTTCTTGGTTAGAGTGACGGTTACTGATACTAATAAATACTTCTATGATGAATTTGCTGTTTATTACTTTCTCTACTCTTGACTACGGGTAGACAGGGTTAAGAATTTGTTCCTCCTCTCTTTACTATTGACTCTCTACTGCCTATAGGTGTCTAGGAAATGGTGTGGTGCTGTCAGTGCTGATGGCATATTTTTCTGGCAACAGAAAACACAGATACTCTGTACAAAGACACACCGCACCACAAATTCCCCACAAGGAAGTATGCAGTACTTACAGATGAATTTAGCCTTGTTTCTATTATAATGATACACTGGAATGCTAACGGCACATTATGCTAATCAGCAGCATCAGCTTTAGAAGCCAGAGCAAGCTTTAGGCAGGAGCATCAGGACTCCCAGGCCAGGCTAATACTGAAGAGTGAGCTGAGGCCAGTCAAGACTACCGTCTATCTCAGTTCTCATAACTACTCTCCCGATGGCAGATGTGATCACATTGCTCCTTCACGTGTATGACTGCAACCTAATGAAGAAATATACATCCTGGATCCGGGTTCTGGAATTCCAGCGGACCTCAGGAATTACAGGCTAGTCGAGTGAAAGCAAGCTGTTTCTGCTCGCTGAAACAGTATTTTATAGCTGGCTATAGCCACACACCACTATCCTACCCTATCCCACAAGTGAAGGGGGTAGGGGGAAGAATCTCTGCAAGAGTAAATTCAAAGATGTTTACAATGCCATTTAACACAGTAAGCAGAGACAACTGGCCGTTAGAAGAACCTTGGCTTTCAAATTTAAAAGAAGATAGAATCCCACTCAGCTCCTCTCCCACGGCACAGGAACTGGATCACATAGTTAACCTGAGCCTCCAGGAGGCTGAGAAAGAATGACTGCTAAGAGTTTAAGACCAAACTGGCCAAACTTCTTCCATAGTAAAGAATCTTAAAAGTACAAGCAAGTGATGCAGTTTTACCTGATATCAGGCCAGAAAGTTGTTCCTAACAGGGGCATAACTTGAACACTTTTAGAAACACAAAAGTTCAATACTTCAAGCCTGTTAACCATGAAGATCAAACTGGCCTCAAACTCTGACATCTGCATCTTCCTTCCATATGTCAAGACAGGGGCTAAAGGCAAGCAACACGTCTACAGCATCTCAGGCAACTGATCGTTAACAGACGTACCCAGGCAAGGCAATGGTCAAAGATGCTCCCTAAGAGCATTTTTTTTTTAAATGACACCATAAAGGTGAAAAAGAAGAGCTAGAGAGATGTATTGTAGTTGAGAGCATTTGCTGCTCAGGGTTCAATACCAGTGCCCACAGGGCTCACAAACAGCTATAAACTCCAGTTCCAAAGATCAAGGCCCGGCTCTGCAATCTGTGTGCAGGAGGTACACATGTGATAAAAAGACACACATGCAGGCAAAACACTATTGCCATAATAAAAATAAAGTGAAAAGACAACCAGCAGAATGGAGGAATATACTTGTAATTCATTAAGTGACAAATGACTTATTTTAGAAAGTAAGAAAAATCTGACAACTCAATACTGAGAAATTATTTTCAATTGAAATATGAACTAAAATACACATCATCAAATATATGAAAAGTAATCCCTGACCATCAAGAAAATATATATAAATATAAAAACTTGGAACCAAATGTTCATACCCAAGAGATCTGAAAACACATACACATAAAAACAGGAGTGTGTGCTCAGTGTCATACAAACAAACCTGTAATGTTCCAGGAGGATTACAAAGCAGTTTCTGTTAATCAGATAACAGACACATGTAACTGCCAGGAAATTTAGGATTATTATACGTGGAAGAAGTAAGATCTGAATACTGGGTGTGGTGACGCATGTCTATAATCCATTCTTGGAAGAGGCAGGAGAGTAAGTACTTCCACATCAGCCTGGGCTATGTAACACCCAGTCCAAAAAAGAAAAAGAGGAAGGAAAGTAGGCCGGCAGTGGGCGGAGGCGGAAAGGATAATGAGGGCTGCAAACAGAGCTGAAGGCTATCTCTAAGTTCTGTTAGACACCAGTCATAAAGATCACACATTAGATGAGATTAAGAAAATCTGAACACAACCCAGTAAAAGGCAAACATACTTTAAATAGCAATTTGAGGGTTTACTGAAACATTATACAGCTGATTAATGGCATTTTAAGATTTTATGAGCTCTGAGAAACACTGTACAGTGTTTTCTGTTCGTTTTGCATGTATATCAAACACATGAATTTCAGCACGCCTTCCAAAAATTCAATAGGTGGGACTCATGTGCAGGTAACAGAAACATCTCACAGTTTAGTTCATGGCACATGTTCATATTTGCAGAATTTTCTACACAGGACCAGAAAACAGAGTAGCCCTCTTTACCTTCTGAAAAAGCCAAAGTTGGAGGTAAATTTAACATACAAACTGACCTAGATGACAGGATTACCAATCCTTTCTGGTGTATATTACAAACATATGGGGTGTGGTCGTTCCAAGCCAGCCTGGATAAATACCAAGGCACTCCTTCCCCAAATGAAAAATATATAAAGCAAGCGAGCAAAGCTGCTCTTACCCAAAATTTTAACTTTGCATTTTAAAGCTACTTCAAACTCATTTCCAT
Source organism: Psammomys obesus (assembly GCF_907164565.1). NCBI lineage: Eukaryota > Metazoa > Chordata > Mammalia > Rodentia > Muridae > Psammomys > Psammomys obesus. The sequence goes on along the minus strand of NW_026595981.1, from coordinate 10,431,143 downwards.
GTGTTCCATGTGTTGCTCATCATTAACATAAACAAAGAACAGACATTCTAACACTAATAACATTAGGACTGCACAAAATAACTTTCCTTCTCAAACTGAAAACACGGGCAGATGCAAGGAGACTGTTTATCAGACACCCTGGTCTCTCTGGAGACTCAGTATCTGCCTTTCAACTTCAAAGGATTCTTAAAATGACTGCTAATGACATCTATCAGTCTTTGTCTTTTGTTTTCCTAATCATACCTGGGTTTTGAATTTCCACATTGGACAGCTGCTCAAGACCAACTTTTCTGTACATCCAAACACAAAGGTGTCTCCTTTCTCGTCCTATTGGATACGTTCTGTTACCAGTTCTCTATCAGCTCCCTTTACCTGCTCCATCCACTCTTTGGCACAAATCCCCATGATACCTGCTCTGATGGGCACAGCAGACTCTGCTCATTTTACAATACTTTCATTGTACTCGGGCATGGCTGAGGCCTTCAGCTAAGAATGCATTATGCAAGAGCTTCCTATCCTGCTTTAGCAACTAAATGTCTGTGTGATCAAACGACATCCTCATTAAGCAGAGATCTTGTGATTCTGCACAGGGCGTGATCTTACTTCTTTCAATACCAGGCTGGGGATGCAACTGAGTTGGTACAGAGCTTGCCCGCCCCATGCCAATCTTCAGCACTGCAGAAACCAGGCATGGCAGGCCTGTAATGCTATAGCACTCCAGAGATGGAGGCATGTCAGTAAGGAATTCAAGGCCATCCTGAGCTGCTCGAAACTTTGTTTAATACACAAACAATCACACCAAGTGTGAACAGACAAAGACATATGCTACAGGCAAATGAGCTGCCTCAACAGCCATGGATAGCAGCATCTGCAGACTCCTCCGTATCAATCTCCCAGCACAGAAAAACATGTGTGAGGTCTGTAAACTTAAATACAGAAAAAGGGCTGCTGGTGGAGCAGAAATTAGAGAAAAATAAGCTTCATTAGCATTCTGTTTTCACAGTATTTGACACTTGCATAAAAATTAAATCACTCAATTTGATTTGAAATGGTTTTTATTAGTGGTAGTGGTGTGTTACAAGCCGTAGCTTGTATGGTTTGCTTTGTTTATAGGGACACTCTCAATAGCTATACACACTATGTAGCCCAGGCTTCAAATTCACAGCAATAATCTTGTTTCAGCTTTCCAAAGTGCTAGAATTTCAGGTGTAAGCCACCACCATGCCTAAAATCATGCCTTAAATCACTTGAGTAAAGCTGTTAATTCACAGCTTCAAATCACCTGCATAAACTCAATCCCTACAGTTTACAGGTTAAATAAGCAATACTGAGATTGACAATTACTTTTGTAAGTATGAAATGAGACCTGTCACGGGGACAAAGAATCATTCATTAGGAAGTTTACCAGCGCAGTGGAGAAAGACTACAAATGCCATCAGGAGGACCAATGTGACAAGTTGAAAAGATTTGTTGGTAGTGGTTTCTAAACACTTAATGATTTCTTTGGATTTGCTTGTTTTCCTTTGATTTGGATTTTTTTTTGTTTGTTTGTTTGTTTCTTTTTCAGTACTCTATACTGAGCCCAAAGCCTCACACAACCTACAGAAAAACCTAATAAATACATATATTGCCAGCTTTTTTAAATTTTTTATCCTAAAAGTTTCTCACTAAGTGTCCCAGAAAGGACTTGAACTTGTAATCCTCCTGCCTCATCCTTCTGAGTAGTTGCTGAGGACGAATTTGGGGTTTTCTACAATCTCTATTAAGACAGGCTTTAAGGCAAGCCCAGAGAGTGTGTGGGAATCCCCTGGTGACAGAAGGCAAGACAATGATGGTTTAACTATCGGCTGTATGCACTTACACAGGGCCAGAAAGGCTGCAGACACTTACTCGTCTCTTCTTGTCACAAACACTTTAAGTAGCACAGGAGAACTAAGACCTAAGTACAATTTGCTCCAGATACGCAGTGGGTCCAGAAACCCATATATGAAAATGCCCCACTGAGACAGGCAGACAGACAGACAGATACAGGACAGGGGAGACAGCAACAAAGAGAGCCCCAGGAAGGAATGCCTACTACCCTAGCACTCAGAGGCTGATGCATAGACAGCAACCGTAGTATCATCATGAGCTACAAAGAAAGACCCTGCTGAAAGAGGAGAGACAGGACAGGAGAGGAAAGGAAAGGAAGAGGCAGGAAGGGAACAGTTGGAGGGGGAAGAGATGGTAACAATACTAATATTAATATAAAGAAATTTCATTGAGTGTAGAGAATAAATCACCAAATCTAGCTTCATCGGTGCATGAAAATATTATTGAGTTTACTTATAATCTATATTTTTAATAAATAATTAAAATTGTGAGTTTTTTACTTTAATTCCAATGTCACAAAATAATTACAAACCTCTGTGTCTTTTAAATCAAACATTAAGGCCAATATATATTTGTATATATATAAATATATATATATATATATTCATTTTTTTATTCATTTATTTTCATTCATTTATTTTTTTATATGTTGCTAGAGCTCATGTCCAGGGCTGTATCATTTTACAAAGCAAAAACTCTACCAATAAAACATATCATGAGCCTACCTGGCTGAATTCTTTGTCCATAAGGAGGGTATATTTTAAAGTGTATGTTAAATAAACTACTGAAATTTTAGCTAAATATCCACTATGAGAAGTGTATAGTAACTCATTAAGTTAAGGCAGGAGGGCAGCTGGAGATAGGTGAGTTCAAGACAAGCCTGTCACATATATGAGGATATGGGCAGCAAAAATTCTAAAAATAAAAAAGAACAAGAAGGAAGATACAGGTAGGAAGTTAGGGTGGACTTATGAGGAAATGGAAGGTGTGAATATGCTCAAAGTACACAATATAAAAATCTTAAAGAATTAATAAAAATATTATACAAACGCTCTAAAAAGTCTTTTAGTCATTGCTGGCAAGCCCCTGACACTCCAGCTCCAGGCACCAATGTCCTTTCCTTACACAAAAGTGCAACTACACAGTCACATACAATAACTCCTCATCAAACCCAATGATGCCTCCACCACAATGTTTTCATGTTCTAAGACCTTGAATTGATAGAGATGTAACAAACACGAAATACAAACTTAAGTCTAATTAAATGGGTCACAACAGAGATCCTTAACACTGAAGAAGCCTTTAAAAATAGCAAAATGTTAAAAATATTTATAAACTTAAAAAAACACTTCAGAAGGCTTCACACACATTTCAAACAGCAAAAACCAACCAACCAACAAACAAACAAAAAACTACTGCTCAAATGTGTAGGGAAGCTGAATACCCAGATCTGACTGAAATATCACCCCGTTCTAACTAATCTGCTGGCACCCACAGAAGTACACACACCTCTACTGTCCTACTGATCTTACAAAAGGAACAAATGAAGTGATGTATTAAGTATAATGGGTGTGCAACACAGAGAAAACGATTAAAGGCATAAGGAATAGAACCGTCTTACAATTCCTCATGATCCACAAAATCTGAAACATGCACTATGTCAAATTATTATATATGATGGTATGTAGTAAGGATGTATTTAATTATCTATAATAGATAATGCAGTTATAACAGAGAAAACACCCGTATAGAAAAGGAATAATGCCTACAATCCTACTAACTGAGGCTTGATACATGGTAACTACTCAGTAAACATCTGTGTCAGTCCAAGTTCATTTCAAAATTGAGACCTGTTAGGCTATTTCTGTAAGATATACAGAACAGACTCTTTGAAAAAAAAAACAAACAAACAAAGAGAACAAATAGTGAACTACAGGAAAAAGAAAAATTAAAAAACTTCTGTATCCCAGCCTCACTGGCATTTTGGACACCTAACTGACCCCTGTTGGCAATTCCAGGTTGTATCTGTCATGCACAACTCAGCACCCCAGGACTGCACACTCCAGTTCCTTAAAATTCAACTCACCCCTCACTTTCCCCTCCTATTCCAATCCTCTGTCGCTAGCACTGAATTTGTGTTTGGAACAGTTTGGAACTAGACTCTATACTAATTTCTGAACTCCTGACAGCAATGAAAGTCATGGGGAAAGGCAGAGGGAGAGGGTAAAATACTCCTACCAAATTAAAACCCTTCAAACTAGAAAACCCCATCACTTCTTTAAGAAAACCCCATCACAATTGTGTAAATCACATTACACATTGTGATTTCACAACAGCTCCATAAAATAGCTCCAGGAAACAGCGAGAACCACTCGGTTTGAATGTGTAAGGAAAACCTTACACTATATACAGAAATACAAGGAAAGAGCTTTAGCGTGATAAAATTCCATCCTAAAATTAGAAGCTACTGAGAAATGGCTCCCATGAGAAACACAGGAGACTGTGTCCAAAACCCACTGCTGACAGCATCAAGTCAGCAACAGAAACACAAATGCACACAACAGGAAGTAAAATGATTTGGTACATACTTGTGACAAAAAATTTTTTTGTGAAAGTACAGCTATCAAAGGCAGCGATTTTCTCCTGCAAGACTACGACGAGGATCCTAAAATTAGAGGGGAAAAACCAGAATGGATATATGAGTGAATATGAAATTCTATTAATTGAATCACAATTAAATCATACTTTTAAAATAAAACACTTCTAATGCATAGGGTAGAAATATCACAATCATAAAAACAATGAAATCTTTAATATAAACAAAGAAAGTGACAGAAATTGTATAGCTAAAAAGAGATCTATAAACAGTTTCATTTTCGTGTTCTCAAATTAAACAGCCAACACAGAGAATAAATAATGTTAACCAGTTGGCTACTTACTACAAGTAGTGTTCAATGATATTTTTAAGTCAGAAGTAAATATAAAATGACTTTATGTACCCTATCGCTTTAAAAGATTACAGAAGTTCTCAGCACACCAATAAGATCTGAGACACTCGCCACTCAGCAGAAGTAAGCCATTTCTAAAAGGGTCAACATATTAAAATTTAGTAGCAATACAGATAAACAGTAATTTCAGAGAACAAAATTTACAAATAATCAGGGCGATAATTTGGAAAATAAGGAATGTATAATTAAGCTATAATTTTAAAGTTCTAAAGTGATATTCCTAACATATATTCCAAATATTAAATTACAGTTTACTGTTTCTTGTAGAATACAAAATCCCACAGTTAATAATTATTTCAAAAAAAATCATCCTTTTACTAGATAATCCACATTAACTATTTTTCAAATCTTAGCAGGTAAAATTGAAAAAACTGATGGAGAAAATAGTAAGATCTACTATGTAAAACAACCTACAGCAAAAATGAGTCTTATAAATTAACTTGTCTTGTATATAACTTGTATTTGCTGATTCAGAAAATTTCTAAATACTAGTATTTGTTATGCTTTTGATATTATTATTCAGCTCTGTCTGTTCAAAGTCTGCACCATTTGCTAGACATTTTATTGTTTCTAAGTTAATAATCTGTTGAAAGCTCTATAAGAGGCAGAGAAAGTATCGCCTTAAAGGACTTAATACAAAACTTCATTTGTGTCCTATGACCAAAGAATCCACAAACCGCAAACCATCTCAAACCCTCATCAATTCCTCACACTCCTAGCACTCTTACAGAGGAAAGATCAATGCCCATTTTATAGCCCTACAAACAATATCTATCATTTAAAAAAACAAATAATGGAGCACATGAAAAGAAACTCTGGCCCATTACTAAGAGTCAGTAGACTCTTCCCCGGTTATCAGGAGCCTATAATCCACCCAGGAACTTGGAAGGCTGAGGCAGGATGGTCAATAGTTTGATACCATCACAAACTACATATAGTAAGATCCTATCTGAAGAAAATGAGCAACGACATACACACAAACACAAACAGACAGACAGACCACATACATGATTACCAGAAACAGTTCTGAATTCTGTAGGGGTAGGGAGCTACAAGACTTGGGTGCTCTCTTTCTTTCTCTATATTTCTTTTAAAACTTCTATGCTAATTAAAAACAGAATTTATAAAATTTGCAGGCAAATGGTGGGATCTAGAAAAGATTATCCTGAAGCAGATAGACACACATGCTATGTACTCACTTATAAGTTGATAATAGCCATATAATATAGGATAACATGCTAACATCTATAGTCCTAAGGAAACTAAACAATAAGGAGAACCCTAAGGAGGATGCTTAATCCTCATTCAGAAGGACAAACAGGATAGACATCAGAAATAGGAGAAGACAAGAAACAAGACAGGAACCTCTACCCAACAGGTATCAAAGCAGATACTGAGACTCATAGCCAAACCTTTGGCAGAATGCCGAAATCCTTATGGAAGAAGAGGGAAATAGAAAGACCTGGAGGGGACAGGAACTCCACAAGGAGAACAACTGAGCCAAAATATATGGGTCTTGGGGGACCGATACTCCAACTAAGAACCATGCATGAAGACCTAGAGCACCTGTTCAAAGAAAGCCCATTGGCTGCTCAGTTTCCAAGTGGGTTCCCTAGTAAGGGATACAGGGGCTTTCTCTGACATGAACTCAGTGGCTGACTCTTTGATCATCAACCCCTGGAGGGTGCAGCCTTGCCAGGCCACAGAGGAAGATGATGTAGCCAGCCTTGATGAAACCTGAGAAGCTATAGTCAGATAAAAGGGGAGGAAGTCCTCCCCTATCAGGGGACTAGGGAAGGGGCATAGGGGAGAAAAAGGAGGGTGGATGGGACTGGGAGGAGATGGGGGGCTGCAGCAGGGATAAAAAGTGAATAAACTGTAATAAATAAATATATAAATAAAATTTTTAAAAAGCAGATCTTTCCCACCAATTTATGGCCTTTCATAACTTTTTAGATTAAAAAAACTATAAATTGAGAGATTGTGAAACTATAAAACATATATAAAAACACAAATAATTCCACGTACCTTAAAACTTTAAGTGAAACTATGTAGAACACAAATAGTTCAAGAAAGACAGCTAATACCAAGAGCATCCCTAGTCACTATGGTACATGCACCTAAGACCGTGCATTAAATAGCCACATGTTAAGAAAACATAACCATACAATTACATGAGACCCAGAACTCAAAATAAGCAAATAACACTAAAATACAAAGGGGAGGCAGGAGGCAGGGTAGGAGGTTTTAAGCTCCGCACTTACGACACTCGCTGCAGAAGCATAAGGACCTGGGTTAGAATCCCCAAAACTCATGCAGCAATTGAAGCCTTTCTGTAATTCCAGCTTTATAAGAAAGGAGAAAAGCCCAGAGAAAGGAGGCTATTGAAACTAGCCAGAACTGAGAGTGCTAGGTTAACCCTGCCTCAATCAACAAAGCACAAAAACGTCAGCAGATGATTCCTGATGATTCCTGGCCTCCACTCCCTTGACTACATACTTTCATGGACACCTGAAAACACACACACATCATACACATATGAAAAACAGGAGGGAAAGTGGGGCCTGTAATCCCAACAGTTTGGAGGGTATCGGTGGAGTTTGAAATACAGCCTCTACACAGTAAGGTCCTGTCTAAAAACAGAAATGAAACAACTTGTGTCTGGCATTCCACCAACTACAATAAAAAGAATCTATAATTAAAAATAAAAATGTATAGAATGATGACAGAAAAGAAGCAAGAATTCCCACCTTGTCCTTCACTAGACACGCTACCGTCATCCCAAAGACTAAATGCAGATGCTACAAACAGCACCTCCACAAATAAAACAGCCTAATGGCAAGTGCCAACCCATATCCACTAACACAGTGTGAAGTGTTTGGAGGGGGAGGTCTTTCAAGACAGGGTTTCTCTGGGGAGCCTTGGCTGTCCCGGACTCATTTTGTAAATCAGGCTACCCTCAAACTCACAGAGATCCACCTGCCTCTGCCTCTAATAATTTGTTTTTTGTTTAGAATTTGAATCCTAAACAGCCTGGGTATCTGCTCCCAGAACTGGCTGTTACTTAGATCTACTTGTCTTTTTTTCTCCCCATCAGATATTAGAAATTATTGCACCAAAACACAGTCAATTTTGATCAAATCGTGACTAAATATTAACACTAAAATCATGAACTTCACACCCTATTAGGACACTCTTTATTTTGTTTTATTTTTATGTACCCTCAAACCCAAGGATCATTAGATGGGAAAGGAGTGCTTCCTCTACATGTAGCCTAGGCTGGCTTTGAACTGTGGTCCCAAGCCTCAGGCTCCACGTGCTGCACCATGTGATAAAGATCCTACATATTTCCTAACATTTGATAGATTCTGACAGTAGCTAGCATATGGTGAAATCTTTTTCATTGTACATTCTAATATGTACATATATCAACACTACTGATTTCAAATTTAAAAACCACTGAATTAATAATGTGAAGTGTAAGCCCTCCACCCTCACCAAGTCAGAGGGATAAGGACTGTGGCTATACTGCCACAAATGATTGGTTTTCTACATGAGTCTTGGTGATCACAAATCAGTGAAAATCACTTTTCTTCCTACAAACTGAGAAAAGCAAGTCATCATAAACTAAATCTAGGGGCAAAAAAGTTTTACATCTACAAAAGACAGTACACAGGTGGCAAGGAGGAAACTCTAGGTGAGGCGGGGGAAAAGGGTGTGTGGCAGGCACACTCCTTTGGCTCCAACCCTGAGGGAGTCACAGACAGGTGGTTCTGTGAGTTTAAGGTCAGCCTGGTCTACAGAGTGAGTTCAGGACAGTCAAGGCTACACAGGGAAACCCTGTCTAGAATTTTCAAGGAGAAAAACAGGTGACATATTACCGCCAGCCACAGGAAGGAACCGTGATAGAATTTAAGAGCAGAAAGGAGCCATGACCTGCCCATATCTAACTCAAAGGATAAACTGTGGCACTATAATAAAAGTGGGTCTGCGTGGTGTTTTCCAGACACTGAAACAGTATAGATAGAAACCAAGCTGGAACATGCTGGAACGTGCTGGAAGCAGGTACAGTGAGAAATGACCAAATTCTATATGTAATAGGAAAGAACAGGTGGACAGAACAAATACTTGGGTAATGGTTTTGAGAGACTGACTCAGTGAGATGGGATATAAAAACTGGCCCATGCTGGGCATGGTGGCACATCCTTTTAATCCCAGCACTTGGAAGGCAGAGGCAGGTGGAGCTCTGTGAGTTCGAGGCCAGCCTGGTCCCTGGACAGCCAGGACTACACAGAGAAACCCTGCCTCAAAATAAACCACAAAAAAACACCTGACCCACAAGAACTAATGCTGACTAGAACACGGAACAATGTTCAACAGAGGACACATGAGAGCTCCTACTTTCAGAATTTGAGGTGAAACCTGGAAAGAGATATTCGAGCCAGATGAGAAGAAATGGATGTCAGCTAGGCCCATGGTGCAGACTTATAATCCCTAGTGCTCAGGAGACAGACACAAGAGAATGGGGTGTTCAATGATACACACTGAGCTCAGGGCCAAACTGGGGAAATTTAGGTCTGGCCAGGACACTAATGCCTAGCATCTGTGGGGCCACAGGTTTGATCCCAAGCATTGAAAATGGATTGTAAGAGGGTGATGATGATAATGACGATGAAAGTTTTATAAAAGTCAAGGAATCTGTCACACATACATGCACAAATGTAGGTACAAAGAGGAAAGCAGTTCATTCAGAGATGGGAAGCCAACCATGGTGGCTAAAGCCTGGAAATCTTGCATGAGTTCAAGCTTTGTGAAAGCAAGTGAAAAAAAAAAAACCTTTAAAGGGGAAGAATAAATAACAAGAGAAATTAGGCAGCCAGCGGGGTGCAAGGCGGCACACTGCCCCAGCGCACAGTAATGCTGCTCTAGAACGTGCTCCGTCAGTGCATGCCCTCAATCAGTTTTCCTCACTGACCTTAGTTTTGACCTTTTCTTGGGCTCTGTATACATAAATTGTGCTCTTCATGAAGCGTCTAGATATGTCTGGCTTCCTGTTACATTTTCTAATATACATGCATGTGTCCACTGGCTCCAGTAACTTTTTCAGGCTGCATTATTTCTTCTTGCCCTCTTTTGGTTTTATGAGACTGTGTCACAGACTAGCCTCAAGCAGGCTACTTAGGGGAGGATGTCCTTGTGATCCTACTCTTCTCGACTCATCTCTCAGGTTCTGGAATTACATGGGTGTGTCACCATGTCCAGCAAATGCGTAATTTCTACTGCACGCAATAAAAGCTTGCTTCTCTGCTGAGTCTTAACGTGGCACACCCATTTAGATGTGTTTGGCGTGTTCCACTGTGAACAGCTTTCAACACCGAGGGTAACCCTTGAACTGTAGGTGGTTTGGGATTCCTTATATCCACTAACAGGACAGACATGGCTGGTCTCTGCTCCCCTTCACAATGCGGGACGTTTTAAGGTAGAACAGTGGTTTTTTCCCAGCTTCCCACTGATGCTCCCTGCCGTCTGTCTGAAGCTATGGCTGTGGCTTTGTCTGCCACACCCCAGCATCAGCTCTTGACAGCCTCTGTCATTACATCACCTTAACCCAAGAAAGGCAGCAAACAACAGGCCTGCTCTGAGAACTGCTACTACTCTCTCACTGTTCTACTCACCTGATCCTTGTGATTAGCGTTACAATCAAGGAAAATGTATAAAAGCATCAAGACTGTTTTAAAGTCACAACAGTTGCTTTATTTAAATTATCCAATTACTGAAATTTATTTTTCAAATTTAAATAAACTTTACTTAAAATTATCCAATACCTTCCTAGAAAAACAGTATCTTCACGTCTTCTCCCATGCCTTCACAGCACCAGACTGGGATCTTTCATCAAAATCAGGTAGAGATGACAGGACATTCTTAGAGCTCCCTGAATAAACCTCCTCAAGGACAGCAACTCCCTACTGGAAGCTTGTAGCCTAGCTACTCTCAAGAGGTCAAGAGCCCTTGGTGGAACTGGCCAGGAAACCAAGGACTTTGGACACAGTGCACTCAGGGAAGTAGCAGGATCCCCTAAGTCAGTGCTGCCATCCTGTTCCAGTGGGACTTCGCCCTCACCCACCCTCTGTACACTTGCCAATGTCCCAGAAAACCCTCTGCTACGCTAATAAAAGGAGTTTGCATACACATCAGTTGTGCACATATCCCGGCCTCTGAGGATTCCTTCATGCCATTCATCCACTCTGTGAATCCTCTGTGGGGAAACTCAGGTTACTCAAATCTACCTATGCCAACCAAGTCTCAGATCATGTCCATTCCTGCCTGCTATAGACCTGCTAGTTACCTCTTAGAAAGGCTCTTGAACATTTGTAGCTAATAAAAAATTCGCCATGTGCTGTCGAAGCAATTGTCCTGAATCATTATAAAATACAGCTGTGTGATTTTGTGCTGCTTTTACAGATCTGTGTGCTTTCTGAAGGTGATCATGTACAACTTGGGGTAATCAGAAGCATTTCTATGAAGCCCTTAAGCTTGCCTATACACACACTTTGGTATTTTTAAACAGCAACTATATCTCGCTTGATTTCCTAACGTAAGCTCAGCAAACAATTTAAACAACAAAAAAAGGCAGAGTTCTCTTGCTGCTTTGTGTCATATTCATAATCTGAAAGTCTTCTATTTAGAATGTGCTAATGTTGCTTTTTAATATTTGAGAAAGCATGAAAAGCTTCCTGGGTAAACTATATTATATACTGGATGCAAACCATTCCACACAGTTCATATCAGGTAGGGGTGAGCATATTGCTGGTGCTGGTTCCTTGAGTGTTTCTTCTGCTTCTTCCATCTCACAGGGTTTAGTCCTTGAATTTGAGTACACCCACTGGTATCAAGTCCACAAATACTTTGCCCTTTTATTTACACTACTTTACAGTCCTGAGAACTGAATGTAGGGCCACCACACACAAAAGGATACTTTCTTATGTCTCGTGCCTTTCCCCTTTAAAATTAGTTTGTTTGTTTTTTTTTTGTTTATAATAATATATTCATTCATATTTATTTGTGCAACTGTTAGTTGGCATTTGTGTGTCATAACATGTGCATGACATCTGTGGAGGTCAGAGGACAACCTCAGAAGTACTGCCCCATGTTTGGACTCACTAGAGCTACCGATTACAGGAGCTAGGGGGCCAAGGCATTTCAGGCATTCTTCTGGTCCTGCCCTGAACCCTGCCCAAAGGGTACTGGGCTGACAGACACCTCTAGCTCTTCCAAGGCTCCTGATGCTTCCAGAGCAGGCAGGAGCTTTTGCTCACAGAGCCACTAGCCAGGCTCATGTGTTTGCTTTTGGTACCTCAGACTCTGATGAAATTAGTTATCATCTTACTAGGTCAGCCTTCTCTCATGTGAAAGCAAAATGCTGCACAGCCTAAATTCCTAAGATCCTTCCCTCCTTTAACAGCCTGTGGTTAACAGATCATCACTAGAATTCACACAGCTTAATCGACATTTGACTATTTTCTCACAATTTTAAAGAAAAAAGATTGACCTAATCTTTGTTTTAACTTCTGTTGTATAATGCAAAGGAATAAAAAAATACAAAAACATTAGGCCAAGTACAGTGGTACATGCCTAAAATCCCACTACTGAGGAGGCTGACCCAAAAGAATAACAAGATCAAGGCCAGTCTGGGTAACCCGGGGGTAACAAAATGATGTAAAATCACAGGATGGAAGGATCCCAGTCCTCAAACATCATTCTCAAACTAATGCTTCAGGGCTAAGAATGAAGTTTAGCAGTTGAGTACTTGCCTAGCATATGCAACAAGCCAGGTTTGACCTCAGCAGTGAAAATGAGGAGACAAACATTCCAATCCTTGACTTTCCTATATGCTCATCCATTTTGTTGTGTAAATTCCACTCATTTTTCACTACACTGAATCATACTCATAGTTGGCTCAGGAGGCTGGAAAGTATTCAGTATGAAAACTTAACAGTTTCAAACACTTTTTTTCAATGACTTGAAATCACAAGACTGGTGTCTTACATGTCAAGGAGGCACATTACAGTTCGAAAATAAATATATGAAAAATGCTTACCGCTTATTGCAGTGAAGATCATAAATGGGTGTTTTAAACTGGATAGACTTGACCATTTCCCCAGTACGAAGTGAATACAGATCCACACAGCAGTATGGTGGTGTCGTACTAAAAACAAAGAACAGGCAACACAACAAATGTTTTCTTAGTACATAATATGAAGAAATTCACTCAAAGTTCACCACACAAAATAAACTTAATACAGCCAGGCAGACTCAGGAAAGTGACACTAGCCTTTAATCCCAGAACTAAGGAGACAGAGACAGGTGGATCTCTGTAAGTTCTGAGCCAGCATGGTCTACAAAGCAAGTTCCAGGCCAGGGAAGGATGTAGAATTAATACTGTAAAGAAGAACATTATGATTTTGTAAACAGATTGTTAACAAGTTCATGGTAAGAAATGTTTCCTTGTTCTTATTAAAGATTAAAATGAACGACTTTAAAATGAATAAATAAAATTAGTAGACAGCACATATAAATGTACAATGCTAAAGATTGTGATGCTAAAATTTGGGAGAACAGGCTCATTACCTAATTCAGTTCAGCACAGCAGGTCAGTTCCATGCATAACTGAAAGCACAGTTCAAAGAAAATAAAACTGAAAACCTGATTTGTGTGTGTATAAAGCTCAGCAGTATGAAGAGAAAGACACATATAGTGTACCTGGACATTGGAGACAACTGCTGTGAGTGACATGGATATAGCAAGGTTACTAGACAGAAGGTATACATAAATTTATCACCAGAGCTTTCATAAAGGAAAATTAAAAAGTGATATTTTAAAACACTATACACATCAGTCTTTGAGAATGCATAACGACTAACAGTTAAATTCAACCCTCCGCATAGCAGAAGGGAGGTGTGGCAGTTCACGCCTGTGACCTCAGAAACGAGGGAGGATCCTGAGATCAAGGGGTTCTAAGGCAGCCATGTCAAAGATTAAAGAAACAGGTCATGTTCCCGTTAATATACACAAATAGTTAAGGAGATAATACACTTTTCTGGTGATTTAATTTTTATTAAAACTGTAACACCATTACATTTCAATAGTCTTTACTGTACTTTAAAATTAACTGGGAAAATGCACAGGTCTAAGAATCTACCAGTGAGCTATACGCTGTCTCCAGTGTCTGCAGCATTTCTGAAGTAGGAAGCACTGTGAAAATACATTTCAGAAAATACATTTTTGTCTTTTTGACTAACCTCTTTTGTTAACATGCCCAATAAAAAGCTAAGCCTGTTTTTTTTCCCCCAGAGTTTATGAACAGGCATTTTATTTTTTTTAATTATTTTTATTTTTATTAATTAGTTTATTCACTTTGTATCCCCCCTGTACCTCCTTCCCTCCTCCCAATCCCACCCTCCCTCTTCCCCACCCCAACCTGTCCTCTGGCTGGGTGAGGCACACACCTTTAATCCCAGCAGAGGCAGATAGAGCTCTGTGAGTTTGAGACCAGCCTGATCGAGGACAATCAAAGCTGCACAGAGAAAACCCTGTCTCAAAAAACAAAGCAAAATGAACAAAGTTACCTTCTGATTATACTCATACACACAATATAAAACAGACCTAGAAGTAATGCTCTTGCCAGAAGGCCTGAGAACCTGAGATCCATACCCAGGATGCAGACAGTGGAAGGAGAGAAAAAGCTCCCAAGCTGTCTCTGACCTCCACCTCCACCTCCACCTCATTTCCAGTGAGGTGCTCCTGACAGTGGCAGCACTAGATACTAGAATTCCAACCCCTTTGCTGCCCCATACAAGGGATTCTTTTCCAAAATCCCCATATAGGTGGAAAAAGCACTTCAATGCTAACTGAAAAGGACAGCACTATTAACAATGTACATATTGAGGAAACATTTAACCAACAGTTAAATCTTCCTGTCCAAGATGTGACTGTGTGCTTGCCTGACATGTGCAAGTGTTCAGTGTTCTCTCTTCTGAAAGGCAGCTGAAGAGAAAGCTTCCCATAAGCCTCTGGGTCTAAGTGTCCCACAACTTCCATGCTGCGCGACAAGCTCTCCTTGTGCCCTCCACAGGTGCATCACAGAACACAATGCCATAATAGAGTTACACAGTCATCTGGGTTCTGCAATGCTCCGGTTGGCTGGCATGCCTGGTGACATGTGTTTGCCACTGAAAGACAGCTATAACCCTCACATCAAGATGACACTGATTCTCTAAAACACAGAAATTTCCTAATAGAAGTTTAGAAGCCCAAGAATGTAACTAGGTTCATTGTGAATGAAGACTATATGAAAAACATAGGATTCATCTGAATTAGCAAATTGTTGTATAAAATCCTCTGAATCAGACCAGAGCAGTTGCTTTTAACTATCTTTTTAACACACATGTATCCAAATAAACAATAAATGTGGTTTGTAATTTTTGTGAGAATACAGAGGTGGATGTAATTTGGATCAATTGACCTACTCCTACTATAAGTGAGGTGTTTTATATTAAGTTATATAGCAAATGTGTTGAAAACTCTTATCTAAACAATCTGTTAGTTGTTGTACATCTGACTCACATCCATAAAGGAAGTTATTAGTATTTTATGGGGTAAGTCCTAACATACATATATTACAATAGCCAAAGGAATGGAATTTATATAATCATTTCAGTGAGAAGGGTTATTATATCTATTTAAAGATCAAGGCTTTTTCCCCCCTTCCAATGAAAAAGCTTTCTTTAAAAGTTATTGTAAACCACAGAATGACATGGATCTGCGATGAGGAAACACGGAAATATAATTAATACAGAAGGCAAGCATCAATAAGAAACCAGCACCATTATCATCCAAATGAATCTATAGTTAAAATTACCCTAGTCAAGCAAAAATAACTGCACTTACCTAAATTTTCTAAAGTCTGAGTAATTCCATACAATAAACCTAGGCCTAAATTCTTAAATCCAGAACTAATTACAAAACCTATCAGCTTTTTCCTATAGACCTTCTTTCATGTCCTCCATAGTAATTAGGTATTTCCAATATGACTTCAGTGTTCTGACAAATTTTATGTCAATTTGGGGAATATAAATTGAGAAAAAGGTTGGGCTGTAGGCATTTTCTTAATTAGTGATTAATGGGGGAGGGGGGTGGAATTCATCCTTGGGCTAGTGGTCCAGTGTTCTATAAGAAAGCAGGCTGAGCAGGCCATGAGGAGCAAGCCAGTAAGCAGCAACCTCCATGTCCTCTGCATCAGCTCCTGCCTCCAAGTTCCTGTAATGTTTGGGTTCCTGTCCTGACTTTTCAATGAGGAACCACGGTGTGGAAAAATAAACCAAATAATTTTATGGTTGGGGGTCACAACATGAGGCAATATTAGGTTGCAGTGTTAGGATTACTGGGACAATTAAAGCAGATCAGGTGGAGCTAGTAGTGCTCGCCTTTAATCCCAGCATTGGGGAGGCAGAGGTAAGTAGACCTCCATGAATTCAAGGCCAGCCTGCTCTACCAAGTCAGTCCAGGAAAACCAGGGTTCTATTACACATATGCTCCAACACACATGCACGTACATACGTACGTACGTACGTACGTACACACACACACACACACACACACACGGAGGGGTGTGGAGAAAGAGGAGAGAGCAGCATCCTCAGAGTTAGCACACGTTGAGGGGAGAGCAGCTGAGGCTTAGCACCCTGTGGGAGGGTTAGGAGTTCCTGAAGAAAACCCAGAAGTGGTAACTGGTAAGAGTACAGTGCAGTCACAGTAAGAGAACCCAGCATTTTGGAGATGCCAGTACCACGAATGACCACCAAGAACAGCAACACAGTGGAAACCATCTGAGCCTAGAAGACAAGCCGTGTGTGTGGCAGACAGCAGAGCCAGAAGTTACTGAAGCCTTTGAAGGAGCCCAGAAGATGGTAAGTTTCCTATAATGGACACTGAGTGATTTCCAGAGCTGGAGTTTGGTTTTGCCTTGTTCATACTGTGGCTGTGCCCAGGTTCCTGCCTCTTAAAAAGGTATGTTATTATATTTATTTTAAAGGATCCCACTGAGAAACTTTGGATTTTTAAAACAGATTTTGGATTTTAAAAGAAACTTTGGATTTTTTACAAAGACCAAACTTACAAGGTTGTTTGAATTGGTAAAAACCATGGGATTTTTGAGTTGGATATTTGTGATATTTATTAATCTGAGATCTTGGGAATGAATTTAAAGAAAAGTCTCATGTTGTCAATTGTGCTGTTTTCATCACAGCAACAGAAACGCTAAATGACACTGTTAGTATCACAACATTTGTTATGAAAGGTGATCTCTGCAAAAAGTATTGCAACATGGAGGGAACATCTGTATTCCCAGCACTTGGGAGACCAAGATGGGGGAGTGACCTGGAGCTCAGAGTCAGCCTGGGCAACAGAGTGAGCACCACATCAGCTTGGGCTTAAGGGAGATCTCACCTTAGAACTATACCAACAAAAGTAAGTAATGAAAAAAATTTATAAAAATTTAATAACTAGCCAAACATCCTGTCTCAAAACAACAAAATAGGCACAATGTCACTCTCACTAGATTGGAAATGTTTTGTTTTTGAGACAGGGTCTCTCTGTGTAACCTTGGCTGTCCTGGACTCACTTTGTAGACTGCCTCTGCCTCCTGAATGCTGGGATTAAAGGCCTGTGCCACCAAGCCCGGCTGACCGGACATAATTTTAAAAGTCCTAACAAAGGAAGGCAGCGCTCAGTAAGAGAAGCTGAAGGCTGGCCAAAGCTGGTGGTGACGTGGTTTGAATCTGAAAAGGCCTCCATGTGATTCTGTTCAGAGTGCCCAGTGTGGCAATAGACAGTGTTCAGTGTGGCAATAGACAGATGCTCATGTACATGTACCATCGGGGTGTGTGTGTGTGTGTGTGTGTGTGTGTGTGTGTGTGTGTGTGTGTGTGT